>NC_044190.1:9740868-10063868 GCF_900880675.1 Sparus aurata
TTAAGGCTCTGTTAAGATTTGGTACCCAGATATGCAGTTTGTAACAAGGGTTGTAGTTCACACCTGGCATCAGCTTTTGTCTTAAATGCATCTGAAGTGTCAGACTGAGATTGGATTTCACTCTCTTCATCACCTTTGATTTTATCTGTGGGAGACTGATAGACATGCACATTTGTACTCAGCTAGGGGAGTTGGATTAGAATTCACACTTTTTGTCTTAGTTGTCAATTTCAAAATCTCAATTGTTAGAGTTGTTTGGGGTTTTTTCTGAGTATAGACCCATTGTCCAGGCTGTGTTAGGTTATGTTAGAGATGCATTTGTGTTCTTGAGTATTTCTGTGCATAGATATGTGTGTCTCTGACCAGCTTCAAATATTTCTTCATAACTTCTCAGTGAATTGACATATCTATTGGAGTTGTCTTCATGGCCAGCATGCACTCTAGCAGCAAGTGTGAACAGGAAATGTGTGTTGATTAAGATTTGTTGGAAAATGTGCTTCTCTTCCATAAACAGGGACCGTTTTAATTGAAATTATTCCAGTGACAGTGTTGGATCTGCAGAGGTTCAACTTCTCATCGGATTACCCACAAAGAATTGCACATTGACAAATAAATGATAAATACAGTGATATTAAATGTATGCATATTATTAGGGGTGCACCAATACCATCTTTTTCAAACCTGGTACAGGTATTCTCATTTGTTTACTTGCCGATACCGAGTACCAACACCAATATTTCTGCTACAAAAATAATTATCCGGTTACAGATGCACTAAATTGGAAGACAGGATTACATTTCTATTCTGCTTGTTACAACAACTGATAATAGATTAAGTAAATATAAATGATCATCATTTCCTTTGTCAACCAAAAGCCTCCACATTAGCGCTGTCTTCACATTTGATAAAGGGAAACTTGACAAAATATCAATGAAATTAGACAAACTTATTACACAGGTAACGCAGTCAACTTAATACTTCAATTAAACTATTGCACAGTCTCCATATTTTAATCAGTGTTATATATAGTGAAGTAGCCCAGTAGTTATATAAATGTCTGCATGTACTCAAGAACTGACTGTCGAATCAAATAAAGAAAGAACATTTCAAAAACATTTTGACAATATTAATTGTCACTTAACATTTAGTTATACAGATATATAATACTGTAGATATGTATAATTTTCTTATCTTTTTAAGGAAAAGAAGGGCTGCATTTAAAAGTAAAATAGAAAAAATGAATGAAATAGCTTTTTAAAAATTGTGCATTTTAAAATAAAGTACTTAATTTTTTAAAGATAACTTTTTTGTTTCTTGTACCCCTCAAGTAAGGTCTCAGCGATTGCAATCATGCACTCCTTGACAGCCTCTCAATCAGTAAATGGCTTTTTGTATTGACCAAAACTTCAAGAGACTCTGGGGAACATTCATTAGCTCTTAGAGAGGCCATGTGTAGTTATTTTTCTCTGTCTCTAGCTCATTCATCTCTCTGTCTTCTCTCCCTGTATTGCTCACTCGTCTTTCCCTCTGTCACTCGCTTTACACCGCAGTGTTTATCGGCTGGAATGCACAGATTTGATTGGCTGAATATTATCATGTGGGATTGCTTAACTCGAGTGCAGTTGGTCAATGGATTTTCTGATCCGCTAAACCTGTACCGTAAACCCGTCTGGGTCCTGACTCGGACACTAAAATCTGGAATGACAACAAGAAATATATATCAGCCCGATACCTGATGCCAGTATTGGTGTCGGTGCATCCCCTTCAAATTATTAACAAATGTGTTGCAACACAACAGCACAATAGTCAGAGTAAGTCTTCAGATTGTGTACTTGAAATAGAAATATGATGTAATGTAAAAATATGATACAAGTAAAGGTCCTGCAGGAAAAATCCTACTGAGGTAAAAGTGCACAAATATTTGTAGTTTAATGTAATTGAAGTATTAAAGTAAGTACTGGATTGGTCCCTCTGACTAATACATCATATGACATCATTCCAATATTAATACCGAAGCATGAATGTGTGAGCAGCATGTTACCGTTTTAGCTGCTCGAGGTTAACACTATTTATACACACGAACATATCCAGTTTTATATGGCCTAAATGGACACTAGATGTGTCTGAGGGGCTGTGAGATCATTAATTGGAGAAGAAAGAAGAAACACAAAGTTCTGGTTGACGAATGTGTTCTAAATGATTTATTTTTTTAAACTTTTATTTGATTTTGATTTTTGGTGAGGTATTGGATCAATTTTAAATTCACTGAAATGAACGGAGTGTGAAGTTTGGATGGAAAAAAAAAAATCACTATTTGGTGGAGCTGTTTACAGCGCAGACATCTGAAATGTGATGCACCGTTATTTCTAAGATGTCAGAAGCCAAAGACGTTGTAATCCACTGCTTTAGTCTAAAATAAAAAAAAAGTGTTATATTTTATTATTTATGTAGCTATTATGTAGCTTAAAAGCAATTAGTAACTAAAGTTGTCAAATAAATGGAGTGTAGTAGAAAGAACAATATTAACCTCTTAAATGTAGTGAACGTATAAAAGAAAAGTGTCATAAAATGGAAAAACTTTCTCTTAGAATGTTGTTTTTCTTGCTTTCATCTTTCTTGGTGCCCTTTACTTTTTTAACTTCCTTCCACTTCCTTTTTTCTTTCTCTCTGTCTGTGCAGGGGCGGTGTGTTATCGCGGTGCAGCTCACTGACGAAGAGCTGGCTGCGGAGGACGAGGGCGTGGACTACTTCCTGTTGTTTGCTGGCAGCACACAGAGGCACCTGACCAGCACCCTAAGGAGCAATCATGACACCTTGCATGCGCTGTGTCCTGGTAAGCCACCCAGCCACAATGCCTCGCAGCTTGCCTTTTACCTCTAATGGACCTGAGAGCGGGCAGCTCCACCTACAGTATGAGTTACATGTTGAGACTATTTGAAATTTTGCTGTCATGTTTGTCTGCGTTAACTGATCACAGTACAGTCATTGTTGCGGATACCCATTAGATTACCCAGATTAGTGTTAGTATATAAACACAAACTGAAGTAAATGTTCTGTGAAAGTGGCATCATGGCAGACTTTTAGGTTTCTTGGTCAGAACATGGTGAAGAATAGAGTGAAGAACTGAAATACAATAAATATTATCATAATCCCTAATTTCCAAAACAGTCATATGTGAGGTATTGATTAATTCTCTGTACTATTGCTCAAATCATCATTTACAGGAGGCACTAAAGCATGCCAAAGACTGTTTGATTTGTTTAAGAAGGGGATGGTGTTATTCTGCCCTCACATCACTCAGAAAGCATGGGGCAGTAAGGAGTTCTTATAGCTGTGGAAGAAAGTAATAAATGATTAATCATCCACTACCACTGTCCTCGTTTTGAAACTAATGTTGTGATTTGGGAGAGAGAAATCACCTCATTTTGCTTTTCCTAGCAGCTGGCTCATTCATCACTCCTCTTGGGGAACATCCCATTTATTCTATTTGTGAAATTGAATGTGTTTGGCCGGCACTGAAGTCAGAACTATATGTCCTGTGAGGTGAACGTGTAACACCAGGCAGCACAGAAATCAAGGTCACTGCAGACAGGAAATAAAGCCGTGGAACACTCCTGGCCTGTAGTGAACATGGATGGTAGCGATATGTTTGGGAAGTGCTCGTTGTTTTCCTCAAGTGTCTGTATTCCAGACAGGAAAAATAAAGGCAGAACATGTTAAACTGCATTATCTTGTTAAGAGCTTGGTTGAATTACAGCCATCTGACGGGGTCAGAGGAGGTGTCACTCTCTACTAACAGATTAGCTGCAGCCTCACAGCCCCTCCAATCAGTACACGCAGAGCTCCAAAGGACCGGTCCTGTGACCAAGCAGAAGATCTTGGGATAGAAATCTTCGACAGCCTGGGAAGATGGCTGCAGAGAACACTGAATCAATGCCACGGCTCGGATTGAAGTGCCCTTGAGCAAGGGATTTGAACCTTAATATTCATGTGGAACTGTCAAGTGACCAAGTGACCACATCTGTAGCAACAAACAACACTCACACAGAGGAAACAAATGACTCTGTGTTGATTAAACGGGTCTGATATTGTGTCTTGTTCCAGATGTGGAGGGAGTTATCAGGGGTCAGCTCCAGTTGATTTGTTATTAGAGAGTAGAAGACAAGAGTCTTGCGTCCACAGCATTTGAGTTGGCATTTGGGGAGGAAGTAAATTGGTGCAGCAGGCAGTGTAATGCCCTGTAAATTGGAATCAGGGATGTCCGCATCACATGCATTTACAAGGCAGCCATGCAGAGGCCTTTTTCTCTGTTAGTTGTGTTTTGTAGTGGCCATGTAGGTTGACTGCTATCCTATATATGTTCTCTCTTTTGTAATGACAGGTAAAAACTCATTTGCATACATTTTTAATTATCTCTGCCAAGGAGTGTATGTTTCACCCGTGTCCTTTTGTGTGTTGGCTGGTTGGTTGGGTGGCTGCACAGAAGCTATTGAACAGAAACAATGAAACCTGGATTAAGGCTGGGTCTCAGCCCAGAATACACCTCATTAACTGTTGGTGCAGATCTGAATAAAGGAATGAATGCAGAACTTTTTCTTACTTTCTTTTAACATTGTGAGATGAGGCGTTTCTTATCATTATTTCTAAGGGGTTATAATACATGGATCTTGATAAAAAAAAATCTGTTGTTATTAGGTAGCTGGTATCCATTAATAGCTACAGTTTGATTCAGCTCATAGATCTGGTGTGCCTGAATTATGGTCAAGCAGTTACAGGAGTAATACAGGCCTATCCAGTTTGCTATTGGATTAGGCTTGATTGAATTAAAGGGGACTATCGGTCCTTGGTGGAGGTATAGGCTCTACTGAGTGCCACCCTAGTTCATTTGTTGGTTAAATGAGATTTGTGACTGCTGAATAGGAATGAACTAAGTGGGCAACAATTCAGGTATGCACTGTATTGTTACTGATGATTGGTAATGATTGGTTTTCATTGTACAGTTATGTGAAGTTAGTTTACAAAAAAATGTAGATAGTCTTTAGTTAATCCCCAGTTTGTGTTGTGGCGGTGTGATGATTTCATTACCCCTGGTAAACCTGGCTGAACTTGAATGAGGTTATTTAGCAAAACTGGCTCTTTGGAAGAATATCTCTCAGACTCACTGTTCATTCATGATTTAAAAAGCACGGTGCTCATAGATACATTTCCTTAACTCATATAGTCTTTTTTGGGCAGGTGGTTGATGCAGAGTGTGAAAGTTTTCCTGAAGGGAGGAATGTAAACATGATTGCGTCAAACATTGGACACAAATTTACAACAGTAACATGTTCACATTCCTCCCAAGTAGCACTCACAACATTTAACAACAGTTAACCGTACAATTAAATTAATGAACCAAATCATTGTACTTTCAGGACGTCTTCTGTACGTCTTCTCCTAGTTGAACAAACTGCATGAATTAGACGTTTTGACTTGTCATAGAAAAGCGCTCGTGGGATCTGGTGAGATTTAGCACTGCTAGCACAGTAGTTGCAGTTAGCAAGCATCTGCTCTATTTTGTATCTCCTTTGCTTCACTTTTGCCTCATAATTAATATTTTTTCAGAGATCTAAACTGTTGTAAATTTAATATCACATTTTCTTTATTCATGATTGATTTTGCCATTATTATTATTCTTATTATTATTATCATTATTATTGTTATTATTATTGTTTAAATGTGTTGCTCTTTATGACTGCAGTGTCAACTTGCTGGCTGAAACTTGCCCACAACTGTCAAAGCACTGATAAACACCTCTGTGTGCACTGCAAACTGCTTATTCCCAAAACAAATGTGAAACACATAGGGGATTTAGTCCTAAACCTACAGTACATTAAACAAATACTTGTTGTCCTGCACCCCCCCCTCTGCTCTCTCTCTTCACACCCTCTCTCTCTCTGTCCCTCCTTGTATCGTCTTTTAGCTCATGACTGTTGTGAGGTGGTGTCGGTCACCTTGTGTTCAGTCAGCCAAGGTGTTGCCAAGGCCCCCGAGGACCTGAAGCCCTGTGTGGGTCGTGTGGCTCCGTTAGCTGAGCAACGTTTCAGCTTTGTCCAGGATTTGGCTTTTGACATGGCCCAGTTCCTGGTAAGCATAAGTCATTTTCATTTCTTAGAGGGAAAACAAACACAAAAACTGAGACTTGTCACAGAGGAGGAGAACAATTGGTTACCATTGGTTACAAGCGATACAGCAATGCGAACAAAGTGACAGTAAGACAAAACATGTTATTGTTTCTTCCATGACAAGGCTTGATGTCTCACAGTTCTCTGTATTCAATTAATTCACTCTTTTCAGCACAGTTTATCACCCCATAGACGTTGGATATATAATTTCCATTGCCAAGAAAGAGGACAAGATAATGCAACTGTCTTGAGAACTCAAATGTTTTTTCACTTCTTTAAACTGATTATAATTTGTTATTGTCATCCCAGCAATGCCCCAAATTGAGCTTAGTACTGATAGAAGCATTTGGCTGTCTCTTCCTACATTTACATCTTACGTTTCAGGCATTTGGTTAATGCTCTTACGCTGAGCATCTTAAAGTGAGTGCTTCCAGTAGACTAAGCCTCAGCTTGTCCTCTGTAAAAACTTGAGTCATCTTTTGTAATCACCCTTCACACAGGTGAGCACGGCGGGCCGGCCCGACGGCCTCGATGGGGCACTGCTGCTGGACGAGTGTCAGATTCCCCTGCAGGAGTGTGAACGCCTGGACGAGAGCCTGGCGCTGGCTCTGCACCACCTTGCCCTGCCTCCTGGATGGAGCTTACTGGGTAGAAAACAAACCAACAGCACAGGTGAGGCTGGAGGGACTAGACGTAGCTTAAACATTTTTCACACAATTTGTTTTAGTTTTATAGAAATGTATCTCATGAAGAAACAAAGTGAGAAATTATAGTTGTATCAGCACATAATGATGCCTCTATTTCTGTGTTTGCCTATGTGCCACATTATAATATAATATCTCTCAAAATGGTCGCCACATATCAATGAAACTAGGAAGACTAAGCTCTCTTAGCATTGTGTGTATGCTTTGCAGTGAATGTTCCTTGCTGCTGACTAGTAGAAATGACTTCTGTTTAACTTCTCCCTCATAGACAAATCTGGCAGCTGATTTATGTGATATGCTTTGAAGCACCACCGTCACTGCTGTGTTGGCAGAGTGGAACTGAACACATTTTACACTGACGTTTGGGTTAATCACGGTCGGCAGCCACGCCTTCCAACAGACTAAGCTTGTCTGTGTGAATGTGGAAGTGTTTCAGCCTAATAGCACTTGTCTGAAATTGGTCACGACAAGGGCTTTGGGATAAACATACCATTAAGGTACTGCTTCTGTGCAACATCCATTGGGTGGCTGTGAAAGTGCTGTGTGGATGAAGTTGTCTAACTTAACCTTGCTGGAATTACTTGCTGGCAAATCATCTTTAATCAAACTCCTTTATTTCTTCTTTGTAATCACATAATTTTACGCTTTTATGTTACAAATTAATGGATGTCAGCCTATCATGAGCAAAATGAACCGAAATTGACATCCCTCGATTGATACTTGGGATTTTTTTTTGTAGATTTATGTAAAATTGATTTCCTGAAGCAGAGCCTTGAGGCTTATATTTCCTTTTCCTCTAAGGTTTGTAGTTGGAAAGTTGGATCAGCTGATAACGACGCAGCCCAGTTAAGTCATTTAGCTGTTTGCTAAAACTGGACTACATTTCAATGAAAAATTATATTTCAACATTTAACCAGTTCTTTAGGGTCTTCGCTTATTATGACAAAAATTTGCAAAAATGTCTATTTAGATAAAAGGTAGGCCGAGATCATCTTTGCTGTGACAACAATGACACTATCTGCCCATTTTGCAAATCCATAACGAAGGATGGCAGAGGCCGCTATGCAAGGTGCCAACCGCACACCAGGAGCAATTTGGGGTTCAGTATCTTGCTCAGTGACACTTCAACATGCAGCCTAGCTGGAGCTGGGATTTGGGGTTATCCATGTTTTAGAATTTGTAGCTTCTTGTTTGCAATATTACATATTTGGTTTACCTGAGTTTAAGCTTTAAATGCATTTTGTTACAACATGTTAAGAAGCTCTCCATTGGTCCTTTTGTACTAATCAGTCTGTAAAAAGCTCAATAAGCACAATCAATCAACAACTTAGCCTTTATTACATGAGTCTAGACAGACATGGATGTAAACTGCAACTTGACTGGTGTGCAGAGGCATACAACAGTAATGCGCAATTTGAGTTTTCTACAACGATTCAATGACCAATCATGTATTTGATAAACTGCTAAATCACACACTAGTGGCAAGCAACCAGAGGCCAAAGAAATGTCTTGACATTCTTTGTTCGAGGAGAAATTTTAGTTTTTTTAGGAGCTTATTCATGTAATGTATCTGCCATTGGCTATGCCTTAGCTGACCCATGTCGCTCTGATGGAGATGAAACACAGAGTATGCATAAGCTGTGGCTGGTTTTGATCTCTCCCGCAGGTTTCTGACGCCAGTTTAGATTGTGATGGTGAAGATAACACCAGCAAGTTGTAGAAAGGCTCAGTTATAGTCTCCTTGTAGTAAGACAGCAAAGCCGTCTCCACTGCAATAGCTGTGCGCGATGTGATTGCCGCACCCTGAAAGAAATAATGTAAACAAGGTGGTTGCAAGGCAGTGGTCTCCTAATCCATAATGATACAGTGTGAAATAGAAGTTACCTGAGCTGTAACTCCAGTTATGGAAGTACATGCAGCGCTCACAGCCCACTTTATATCACAATGTGAATAAAAACATGTAAACCGTTGCTGTGTGGGGATAATGATTAAAACAGTACGGCTGGATCAGGTATGAAACATCCATTTAGATTTGTGGTAGTCATATTATTGATGATATCCAGTGCAAACTATGACAGAATTCGTTTAGTCATAGTTGTGAAGCTGTAATCAGGATCACATTTTTACCTAGTAAATTCCTGAATGAATTGACGATCGAGGGTTCGGCGTGAGGGTTCTTTACCCTACCCTGGAGAAAAAAGCCAGAGTTACAGAATCTATAATGAATGAAGACCAAATCACACAGCTGTATGAAGAGGGCCCCCAGCAATGGGGACTATGGCATGTCCAAGCCAAACGCACGTGTTTGCTGGGAAGCCAATACACATCTTGACGCCAAAGAAATTCATCCTTGTGGGGACATGAATCACCCGAACCATGCTCCAGGCTGGCAAGGCTGACATCATTGCCAAAGAAATGGTGCACTACAGTCTTGGTCCTGGGTTTGGCAGAAACGAGATGGAAACAGTCAGGGGAGGTCAAGATGGCTGTGGGCAGCCCATTATCTACTCTGAACATGAAGATGATTGAGGGGAGAAAGTGGAGTTGGATTTGACACCTTCTAAAAAACCTTTTCCATTCAATGGAGCCCCCAAAGAATAAGGAACAGATGTTGCTCTTGGTACAGATGGAGAAGAGGTGTTTAGATATGACTGAGTGTGGTTGAGGACGTATGTCAATGACCTGAGTAGGACCCTATAAAATCATTTTTATTTTTTCCCAAATTCCGTTAAATTTTTTCCCAAATTCCGGTTTTTCAGTTTAACTTTTTGGGAATCCTGTTTTTTTTTTTTTTTTTACTCATATTTTACTACCAAAAACATTGTGTTTTAATGTAAATGACTAAAATGTACACAAATTGAATATAACTACTTAAATTTATTGAGGTGACAAACAACACATTTCCTCACACATAGCCACAAAATCTTTTCTGGAGTTATGTTGTACTTTTCCTTGTTTCTCACATGGCATTGCACATATTTTAACACTTCCAGTAATCTGAGTGTTGGCAGAATTTGTAAAACAACAGTTCACCTGACACATACAAGTCGTTCGAGAACTGCTCGGCTCTGCACTGAGGGGTTAATGACGAGTTTCTCAAAGACAGAGCCGTGGGCAGCCGCTTCGCCATGCTTACAGGGGCTCAGTCTGTGGAGGGGGCTTGTTGTGCCACCCAGATTTGCTTCCCTCCGTGCAGTGTTCCCCAGACGTATGTTCCTCTTCCCCACGAAAACAGCATTTCAGTGAATTTATGTCAAATTACGCATTAGAAAATAGATTCTTCTAATCGGCCAATTCCGCAAAATCATAGGGCCCTACCTGAGCTCCCTGGAGCAGCAAATGGACCGCAGAGGCATACAATATTATCATTGCATTTGTGAAGCTGTAGTCAACAACACATTTTTTATCTAATAAATACTGAATGATTGATTTTTTTTCTTGTGATTGACTCTATAAAGTACATTGACATATCTGAAATCAAAGAAGCCTTATACGTACATCTCTGTGCAGTTACAAATAAAAAGCTGATGTCAGTGTGGTTTTTAGTTGGCAGCTTGTGTGAACAGAATGACATGAACATGAAAACATGTCCCTATATGGACTTTCATCTTACTCTGGTATTAGTCTGATCAAACAGAGCTGTGTCCCTCTGCGCTGCAGCCCGGCCAAACAGCAGTTTGGGTTGTGAGAAATGGCTGTATCAGTGCAAACAAACCTATATTTTTTATTCAAATTTAAGTGCCAATTTTCTCTAGCCATTGACTCTGATGACTTTAATCAGTTAAAGGAAGCCAAACAAGCTGATGTGGATGATAAACCCTGTTAGGTAATTGCTCTCTGCGAAGCAGCATAAACAAGACTTTTGGGAGTAGTTAGAGCACAGCCCCTGCCTCTGGCTATTGTTAGGAAAATAGCTTATGGTTTAACTTAGACTTGGATATTAAACCAAACCAACAGAACCAGCAGGTTCTCTGGCAAAATGAAGACTCAGTGGGTATATATGGGAGATTGAATGTCCATACTCTCTGGACACTTAAAATGTTTGACTCATTATTGGTTGGGAGCCTATAAAGAAAAGTCATCACATTTTCAATAATGACTTCCTTGCTGGGTAGATAAGATCTGCTTGTTACTGTGAAAAGTGCTACAGCTTTTTAGATATGGACACACGCTCACATCCGCAGGCACACCCACACAAACAGGCTCTTTTGCATTGAAGTCAGTTGTCATTTTGTTGATGTTAAAGGCGTCTTCCTGCTGCGGTGAGTGATGGGTGCTCTAATAAGCTCTGCTTCACAATATGTCACTGCTTCAATACAAGACACTCAGCTGTGTTGAACTATGGGGTGGGAGGAGAACTGCAGCTCTGCTCCTCATTTATCAAATCTGTCAGATGATGGATAGCAGTGGACTATAGGTGGAGGTGATGGTGGTTTATCTCAGTCACCCTTTGTGCTGTGGACACACAGCAGTCACTGACTTCACCATAGGCAACCATTTATTGTCTTCCTGGGGACATCTACATTACCTGGAAGAACTCTTATTTAATTTACCTTTGTTTTAACAGTTAGCAACATTCAGTGTCAAATTATCTTTAGCCAATGTTTTTTCAGCCAATACCATTTCAGCAGGTGACTGAGTGATCTACAACCTTATCAAATACAAAGTGTAAAATCCCCTGATATTTGCTCTTCTCATTTAAAATGTGTACATTTTTAAACACTTGGTTGGTTAAATACATTTGTGGTTTTTGAAAATATTTGAATGGTTTATATCATTAATCAACAGGACTAGGGCTACGTTCCAAAACACATACTACCATACTATTTAGTATGCCAGAAAAACATCTAGTATGCCTGAATACATAGTATGACATATGCAGTATGCCAAAAACACCAGGGTGTCCTCTGCTGATTTTGCAGTATGGAAACCAGCATGCTTTTGTGCATATCCTTACACACAATGTTCAGTGCACACGACGATACGACACATTGACTGAGCACTAGAGTAAGCACAGATGCATTTTTATGGAGCCAGCTCATAAATTCAATTGCATACTTTTACTTTTTACTTCAAATTTTGTGCTGCAAAAAGTGATGAATGTATGAGCCAGAGGGTCAAAGTTTAAGGCAGACTGTTATGATAAAGTGTTATGTCCAAATTGTATGCATACTACATGCAACAGTACGTACTTTGTAATGGCGGCAGCATTATGCACTGTGAGCGTATTAAGAAAACATACCCTATTTGGAACAAAGCAAAAGTGTGTACAGCCATCTTCACAGCTCTCTGAGTCTTTGTACTATATGCAAATCTCATCATGCTAGAACGCTCACAATGACAGTGTAAACTTGCTGATGTCTAAAAGGTATAATGTGTGGCATGTCCACCAGCATGCTAGTCGTTGCTAATTTATAACCACTAAAGTGCAGCTTTGGCTGATGGGAACATCAGTTATATTCGCAGGTATTCATTTGGTCATTAAGCAAAGACAAATGAAAACTCTGACCTCATGGCACTAAATGTTATCACAGTCTGTCTAAATGCTGTAAAGACATAACAGAAAAAAACAATAGAATCAACCTCATGGTAGTGATAGAAGAATAGTCAGGGGATCACCAAACTGGTAGGATTCATCCTCTGGGTGCCATGGTAATGTTCACCAAATTTCATGCTACTCCATTTAATATTTTTTGACTGGTTGATCAGCCCACAAACTGACGTCCCTAGAGTCCCTACAATTTTCCAGTTAAAGCATCCCATATTTGAAGATTTTCTGCTTTCCTCTTTCAAAAAAATGTATTTGAAAATTGAATATCCAGCCCAAAGTTTTTTGTAGACAGAAGTTTGAAGAAATAAGACATTCACTTTACCATTATATAGCCAGTAAAGCTGGCTAGTAGCTAGATTGGCTGCCAAGGATCAGTGAAGCGGCTCTGGTCATGTTGACCCTATAAACTGTTCAGCCATTTCATGCCGGTGTTTAGTGTACTGCAGCAAATGGCTGCATGTTACTAGGTGTATCTCCCAGCTGACCCTCCCAGATGCCATAGTACAAAAATATCATGGATGTTATAGCAGCCAGTTTTGAAGAACCACTATCAAACCCAGCAGTAAAGCATTTCCTGCTGCTGTTTGGCACCTCGCATTCCAGTCTGGCCCGGCTCGGCCAACTGGAGCATTAAATATGACCAATTAGGCTGAAATTCATCAGGGCAGGCTGGTTCAGACTGGTGCAGGGTAAATGGACTGAAACCTCTCATCAACAGACACAACCTACATTGTAAAGGTTGCCTAATGGTTATTGTGGTGCTGATAACAGTAAAATGTTTTTGTGCTGCCCTTTTCTATCATCTATTGCTATTTTCAGCTCTTTTTTACTCCGTTCCAACCGAATTTATCTTGTAGCAGAAATCTTTAAAATTGAAGAAATGTCAGACAAGTTGCAATGTAGAACTGCTAGGCTCTGTCCAACTGAAAAACTATGAATCATCTTGGTTTGCTTAAATAAATGTCTGGTTCTGTGTCGCTGGATGAAGAAAATCCTCTATTCACAGGCAGTGACAAATGAAAGCTAAAGAATAAAACATAAGCTCTCTAATAACAGTGAAGAAACACTCTGTCCAGAGAAATCTGGACTCAGCAACCATACTGTAGACATTTTATCTTTCTCTTTCCTGTGGTTTCAGCTGTTATAAATAACCACAGACCAGCTGGTTTGATAAACCCGGGCTTTCTGTGTGCAGTTTACTGACTCTGCATTACAAGACATCTGGGTGCTGAAGTGCAGATTTTTCAAACAACAAGCCATTGAGCCTCCTAACACGTACAGTCGTCTAACATTTTATGTCCTCTGCTTTAACTTATTAAGGTTTTTATTCCTCTCCAGTCATCTGAATGTTCCAGCTTTTATTGTAAAATGACCATTTATTGAACTCCAGGATTAGCTTTTCCTTCCTTTTAAACAAGCTAAGCCCTTTTCTCAGGATGCCCTTTTGAATTGAAAATACATTTGCCAGTGGCCAGACAGTAACATATATTGATAATTACAGAAAAGATTGTGCAACTGTAGACCAAGATATGTTAAATACTCTTTTCCAGAGAAAGCTGAGAAAGTTTAAATTGCTGAGATTCAACTTGAGATGAGAATATCTCTGGAATAACCACCAGACACTCATCCTGCCTAAGCCTGCCTGAATATCTGTTGCTTTGGCAGCAAGATGGAGATCTGTCTGTGTGTCTGTGTGTGGGTGTGTGTGTGTGTGTGTGTGTGTGTGTCCATGAATCTCCATTATTGTCTTTGAGGACGTGTAAAGGGGAGGGTTTCAGTGCTTGATGGTGCTATTAGGAGTTGGGTTGATGTATGAGGCCAATAATGGACTTAAATTAAAAGTGGGAGTCAGGTGCACTTAGTGTTGCTCACCTCTGCTAAAATGAAATGGCGTGGTTTGATTAAGTCACATGCATCATTATTGTTGTTGTTGCTGTGATAGTTTTATTATCACATGTCAGACGCTGCTTTAGAGGCATTTCCACATTTCTGACATTTCCTGCACAGATGGTTTTAAATTAATGTTGGTTGGCATGTTGACTTTAATGCATAATTCACTGTCAGGCTCACAAACATGTGT
Organism: Sparus aurata; assembly: GCF_900880675.1. Lineage (NCBI taxonomy): Eukaryota > Metazoa > Chordata > Actinopteri > Spariformes > Sparidae > Sparus > Sparus aurata. Next base: position 9,755,368 of record NC_044190.1, read on the forward strand.
GTTGATCCATTGTTGAAGCCCAGCAGAGACATGCAGGGTTTTATCAGTCTGTTAATGTGTAAAGGTCTGTTGTTTACTGGGTCGTTGTGGACCCTGTACTAGTTTAATCAGACGACACAGTGGTGTTGCCAAGCTGCAGCGAGTGATGGTATGTCGGCTAGTGCACCACAAATTGGTTGCCTGAACAGCTGCACCCTCTGTCTTCCTCTGTTTCTTTCAATCTTCCTGTGCTCTTGTATTTATTTCTGTATTTCTCTTCCTCTGTCTCTTCCTCAGACCTGAATCCCCAGGAGACTCTACTGCATTTCTCAGCACGTCGAGGTCTTTTTCGGGTTACACACTTCTTGCTGCAGCAGTCTGGAGCGAAAGAGGCCCTGCAATTGGCCAACAGAGAAGGCCACACCCCATCTGTGCTTGCAGCCCTGAGAGGACATGAAAGTGTCCACGAGCTTCTTACAAAGTAAGCATTAAGGACATGTTTTGATGACAGTCAAAATCTGTTTTAGATGTACAGTATGTAATTTCAGCTGCCAGAGGGGACATAGGTACCAAGGGATCATGGGAGCCGTGGTCTTCATTGTTAAACAGTTAAACTGGAAAATCTATCTGTGGTGACTATTCAAAAGTTTTGTTTATGTTTTGTTTTGTCACATTGGCCAACTTCCTTCCTAAATCTTACTCGACCAGAAGTTATAACAACAAGTGACAAAATAAAATGCACCGTGACCTTGAATGAATTACAGATTTCTTGTGGTGTAAACATTGTTGGGAGCATTTGGGATACTATGTACAAAAACATGTAGCACGGTTCTAGTTGTTTTAAGACATTTTGATTAACATTTGTTTTTACATATTATATCTTAAGAAATAATTGTAAAGTTAGTTCCAGCATAATTAAAAAAAAACAATAAACCACAGAGAGAAAACGTATGAAAAACATGTCCATATTGTGCGACAGTGATACTAGCTCTGAGTTTCAGTGAACATTGCCCTCCTGTCTGTACAAACAGTCTCATGTCAATATATCACAGGTCAGATGGTGTGGTTTCTTCAGGCCCAATAGGGCAACCTTGTTTGTCTGCTGTCTTGATGGAACAATAGAGGTATCCAGAGAACATCACCACAAAGCCCACTGCCGAGCTGAGCAGTTACAGCTGAAGTCAAATAGTTGAGGGCAAATTGAAAAGTTGTGGGCTGCCAGTATTGTTCCAAAAGAATCCAGAGAGATGAGAAACTATTCACAACACAAACGCCTTAGTTACTTCTTCTGTGTGTACTGACCTGTTTTAATACCTCTCAACAACATCTCAGTATGTGTAACTTGAATCCACACACACTGCAGTGTTTAATGGAGGATGTATGTGCTTTGTTTGCAGTTGTCAGGTATTATCCCTAATAATGCCTGAGTGACTAGTGAGGTCAAATTCTTTGCATCCCTTTATAGTGAAACATTAAACTGCGGGGGAAAAAGCAGCTTTTTGGTAAATGGACTGAGACACGGCACAAAGTGGAAATGAACCCTTTTTATGTCTCTTAAGCAGTCGACTTATCTGCTGCAGAATAGTTTCCATTTAGCTCAAAATGAAGATGCCACAAGCTGAAAGACAACTACCACTTATTGAGCTCGCTCATTACCCTGTGTGGACTGAAGTTCCTTTACAACTTACAGCCCCCTCTTTATGTGTTGGTAATTACATTTGCCTCATGAAAAGTGAAGTCGCTTGCAGCCCGGCTGGTGACATCAGCCACCCGGCCTCACAGCTAAAGCAGTCCGCCCAGGATTACGCAAACGGATCTGCCTGACTGGGAGGTGTCTCCCCTTTTTTAGCACTATCTTTATTAACCAAAACACTGCACATACTTTTACCTTTCAACACTTACAGCGAATGGATCAGGGGGAGGAAAGCTTTCTCAGAAAGCTTATCAACTAGGAGTGATCTTCATTTAACTACTGGGAGGAAAGAACCATTTTTGATTGGCCACAGCGTCTGGAACTTGGAAACATTTACTTGCTTCTTTATTACTTGACGGCATCTCAATGGTTGCCTGATTACATGCTAAACTGCTAGAATAGACAAACAATCACAAACTTTGACTGTTGGACTTTTCAACTCTGGTGAAACAAAAACGGTGGTACACGTGGATTATTCTAAGAAAGGGGGGAGTCTGGATCAGCTGACATCATTGGTAAAACCTTCTCCTGAAAACAGTTCTGTACTGTGTTAGCCAATCAGGCCACAGCCACTTCTGGATGATCTAAGTGTTTATTTCACTACAGGGCTGAGACGGACACAGAGACGGACAAAGTGACTGAGACTGCCCAGCCGGTCTCTACAGAAGCCCGGGTTGTTTGTCACCTGCCCAGGCTGAACACACACACTCTGACGCTGAGCGCCCATCCCGGCCACGACCCTCCGACCCTTCACAGGAGCGTGGAGCAGCTGCTGCACTTGATATGTCATCTCCATGCCAAGGTGAGTCACACCACACTGCCCATTTAGCACGCTATCTCTACTCAAGTTGGCTTCACCCGGACTTGTTCTGCAGCCAAACATTGTCGGATTGTTTGTCTTTTCACTGCCCTCATTTTTTTAACCTTCAAGCTCAGTTTGTATAACCGGAGGAACACCTTATGCAATCACAGAGCTGGCGATTGATAAGAACTAGAGAGCACCTCTGTTGGTTTCTCTGAGGGTAAAAGCTAACGTTTATTCTCTCCTCTTCTGTATCCAGCAGGGAGTTTCTGAACTGGAGCTGCAGTTTGATTCTCTGCACACAGCTGCTGAATGTTGTGATGGTGTAGAAACGGAGATATCCTGTCTCGAGCGTCTACAGCTGCCTGATCTAGCTTCACAGTGCCTGGATACAACAACAGGAGGGAGATGGGTAGAAAACTGCTCAGTGGAAAGCAGCAATAGTGTTAATTGTGGACATGGTGAGACTGAGAATTCAGAGAGAGACTGTAGTTTGTCTGTGAGTGGTCCAACGTCAGAGTCCCAGGAGCATGGCCTTGGCCCCCCAGAGGACAGGGTGTTTCCCAGTTCAAACACCGGGCGAGACTACTGCCAAGTGGAGGAGGAGGGAACGGAGCAGCCTGTTGTTTCCACCCAGAGTTTGAGTTTGTGCGACAGGAGTGAAGGAGCACAGAGTGAGGCAGAAGGGGAGAGCCTCACTGTGGGAAGCCAACCGGCAGCAGGCTGTGGTAAACAGGGAGAGGAAACTGATAGAGGAGAGGCTGTGATCCGGGAAGGACAGGAGGCCGCGGAGGGAAAGGAAATATCAGAACAGGAAGCAGAGGACAGCACAGCTACAAGGAGGGAGGAGGAGACCAACTTGGAGTCAACTGATCTCATTACGCCCAGTGAAGACACAAAAGCTTCAGTCATGGGCCAGTCTCCATCATCGGAGGGCTCTGATGTATCGGAGAACTCTGATTCTGAAATGAAGGAGTGCTTACAGGAAGAAGTTGGGAAAGAAGAGATGAATCCTAGCCAGGACCTCTGTGACGGACTCTATTTAGAGGAGGAGAAGACTGAGAGTGAAGGGTTAACGAACCCTCTATCAACCCCAGGGGACCCTCCCAACCCATCACTGATAAACTGTGGTGATGTAATCGAGGGGCCTGAATCTGCTGTTCCATGTCTCTTGATAGAAGGCCTCCATGAGGGGGAACCTCCGCCAGACATAAACAGCCTGGAACAAAACCAGGAAACAGCTGTTAGGGATTACGCTACAGAGCAGGAGTGGGGCTTGGCTTCAGAAACCGGTTGTCATTCTGAGAATTTTACTGGGACCGCCAGTTGTAAAGTGCTAGATGGTGAAGACGTAGCTGAACCTTGTGGATACAGTATTGAAAGTACCAGTTTGCCTGGTTTGGACAAAGCCGGTAACTCCATGGAATATGTACGGACGGATCCATCACCTGAAACAATGCCCAGCTCCAGTGACGGACATGCTGATCCTGATTCAGGGATGACTCATGGCATCTCCAGTGACGATGATGGCAGTTTCCAATCAGTTGGAAGCTCGACAACAGAAATATATCATCCCACTCGGGACAGTGCTAGTGTAGAGGATAAGGAGTGTCTTCAGGAAGAACAGTCCTCAACAGAATTCAAGCTGGAGAATCCAAATGATTCAAAACCTGGTGAACATTCTTTAACGTTGGACGCAGTGCTCCCCTTGGAGCCGGGCACTGACGGTGCACCACCAGTGAACGACTGCACTGGCACTGAGCCTGAATCACAACTGTCACCCAGCCTCCAGACAATGGAGACTTTGAACACTGAGGGGATAGTAGAGGAACTCGCCCTAGAACCTTCCAACGAGGATCTGTCGTTGGGTCCAGCGCTGTCAGAGAGTGGGGATGCTCCAACGGTGAAGTTCGATGATAGTGAAACTGGAGAGGCCAATGACTCTGAACTGAATGCGGAGATTGAACATTTGGCATCAGAGGTCATCAGTAGAGTTTTACTTGAAGCCTGTGCATCTTTTGCAGAAAAAGGTAAAGTGATTGTTGATGGAGACCATCTGTCAACAGATACCAGTGATAAATCTGCAGTGGAAAAGATCGGAGATTTGCAGTTGCTTCTACAGCAACCTGAGAAGGATAATTCAGAGATGACAGCAGTTGAGAGGTCAGCTGATGAGGGAGTGAGTCAGTCAGAGGATCAGACTGATGCATCTTCATCACACGGTGTCACTCCACTTTCAGACAGTGCAGATGCCAGTGCCCTTGAAGTAGAACCACCCTCTCCAGACGATGAAGCTTCAAGCGACGCAGTGGATGGAGTCCCACAAAGTGCAATACAAGGTGGGCAAGCACTGATTTATTTCAGGTTTATTCTAGTTCCACACACTCGCATACATCACAGGGCAATATGTTTGTCAAAATCTTGTTCCTAAACAAATATACTAAATCAGATTCAGTCCTCTGTTAGTGATTAATGGCAACAGCTCCACAAAGCTAAAGGCAGCATAGCTCACTATAATCGTGTTTAGAGGGTTTTGGCTTTTGTGTGACATCCTGTTGTGAAGACATGCTTTGCCTATTCTGTCTGCTTTTAGAGGTGCAGCTGTTAATCAAGTGTAAGTCAACTATAAAAAGTACATTATGCAACTTTTTTTACGGGCATATATACAAAAAAGAGACAGGGCCTTAATACCTGAAATAGCTGTTTGGAGAAGCTCAAGCTTTAGATGTAGGCCTACTTTAAAGCCTCATATTTACACCTCTATTTTTACAACATTAGAGCAAAGCAGACTTGTATGTTAAGTTATGATAAGACAACAAATGTCAGTATGGGTTATGATAAGCTGCTTTCAAAATATGTTTTTTTTTCTGATGAGGATGGGCTGAAAAAGCTACACCGTGCACCTCTAAATGAATGACTCAACATTTATTTTGATGACTGAAATAATTGGTTTAAGTATTTTTTTAAGACATAAAACTAGAGTTCAGTTTCTGTCTCATGCACACTCTGGCTTACAGTACGCTGTATGTCAGCAGGCACAGTCACATTACCAGTGCATGTGACTGAGTCTCAGATGTACAGCGAGAAGGCTGGGTTCTCCAAAACAAACATACACAAGCTCGCTGATGTGAGCATCGAGGAGGAAGTGAGAGTCTCTCTTCTCTGAGTGAACTTGCAGCACTCCTCTGTTGGCAATTTTCAGTCATCAGGAATAATTGAGCTGGACCCAAGTCCAATAAAGAAAGGTCAAGGGCAAGGTTGGTGCTGTGCGTCACACAGAGAGTGGGGTGTCATTATGAATGAGGAGATGTATTTACAGCCTGACTGAGGAAGCATCAGGTAACATCATAGGTGATCAGAGACAAGCTGTCTGTTGTTTCATGGATTCACAATCAGGATGTGAATATTTAGTCTGGATTCTAGTGGATGTTTAAAATCACAGGAAGGTGAACAGTTGTTTTTTGTGGAGAGACATTTCATTTTCCACTCGGGTCTATCATTCATCAAGTCATGTTCACTTACATAAACCTTCCAAGAAGTAATACATCTCAGATAATTATACAGGACCGTTAATAGACCGTCTGGTTTCTGTTTTTTACAATCAAAGAATGAATTTTTTTTTTACATACAAATGGTTATTGTCTTATGAGAATTGTATCGACTTGGAATGCTTTGATAGTACATATGAACAAAGATGCAAGTTGCTACATCACTGTAGAACACACTCACACTTCTTAGTGTTTCTGCAGTCAGGGTAGACTTATTATTGATTCCTGTATTTGGAAGATTTGCAATTGAGCTGATCGCATTGTGTTGTGTGTATCTCTCCAGAGGTGGAAGTCATCATGTCTGAAGAAACTGTTATCGGTGCAGAGGAGGAAGAAATTGGCCCAACAGTGGAAATGGACTCCTCCAAGGTGAGCTCAAAGTTTAAGTCGATCTCTAATAGTGTTGGCTTTGTTGGAGACGGTGGTTTAATCAACATGAGTCTTAAGATGAGTCATTGTTTGTTAAACATTTGAAACACCCATAATAACCTTTGGCATGAAGATGTGAGCAAACAGACAATCAGGCTCAGCTCCTGGGATATGACATGAGGTAAAATGAGGTGTGGATTTTAGTTGAGTCTCTAACAGCAGATATTTTGACTAGTCAAACACAGATGGAACTAAAAATATCACTAATTGGTGCATAACAATGTCATTATCTCAACCTAGGCTGCTCGTGCCATGGCAAGTCACACTGCCTGTCAATCTGATTCATTTAGGAACTACAAAGGAAAACAAGCTAATGTGTTAGAAAGGCTATCAGGGACTCATAAAGCAGGATTTTTTTGTATTGCAACATCTTAAACGTGCAGTACAGAGCAGCTTGATTTTTGACAGGGGAGAAAAGAAAAAATTAATGAAGGTCATGAATGTACATATGAAAATAACTTCTTGCACTCTTAATAAACCTGAAAAAAAAAAGATTTCCTTTTTTTGTTTGTAAAATATCTGCAAGAAAAGTATATGAAGATATCTATTGCAACCAGAAATCAAATATTATTAGCTTTTGAACAACTAGGATTTCCCATCCCACTCCACCAAGCCCTGTATGTCATGTTACTTACATACATGAAAATGATACTGGGCCTATATTGACTGTGGGTTTCCTCAGACATGTGCAGTAAATATACTGTACATGTTAACTGTAATACAAGACAAGTTCATAATCACCATCTATTGTTTATGTGGTCCAAAGATGGACTGCATGCTTTCAACACTAGATCTCAGCATCATGAGTCCAAATACAACTGTTTGATAACTAAAGTTGAAGACATGAGTTAATGTGTGACAGATTTCCACTGTTAATAATTTAATCATTCTATTTCCCGTTAGCATGGCCGGTCGCACCACAGATTGTAATCATGCATCTGTAGATTTAAATTCAAGCTCAGCTTGCAATCCTCATCTGCAAAACAGAATTTAATAGGATTTTTTCATGGACTAAAGCCCAATAAAGTGTTGTGTGAATTGAATCCAGGCTTCTGTTGTTCCTAGGATTGCTAGATTGCTAGGATTCCTAGGATTGCTGCTAAATGTTTTGGTGTGGAGAAAGTCTGTTGTGATTGGCTTTCCTGAATGTGGACCTCTTTTTTTAATTTTAAAGTGCACCCGGAGAATCCACAGGTCATTGTTATAAAATGTTTTCTCCAGCTTAAACACAAAAAAAACCCCATCTAGTATTGTGTTGAAATGTAATTTTTAAAATGATTTTGCAGCAATAGCAATGAGTTGCAAAATCTCCCCAGGAAAGTAAAAAGTAAAGAATGGCAAAATTTTGGAGGAGGAAGAACAGCAGGGTTTGTTTACAAGCAGCTTGATGTGCCAACTAGAGCTCAGGAATGAAGCTGTCTGGAACATTTTTCCCTCTCATTAAAACTTTCAATATGTCTTTTTTTTTTTGGTGAGTTCACTCATTCAACAATAAATCTATTACCTGTTGGAGTGTCTCTAAGGATCACCACGGCATTTACTTGACTGTAAAATGCAACAGGATCTCCCTCCCTCATCCTGTGGGAGTCATGTTATGCAGCTCATTTTCTGTCTCAACTGAGCACATGGATGCGATCTTCAGCTTTACTCTGAAATGTTGCTGACTGACAGATTCCTTAGCAGCCATAGACTGGAGTGGCTCTGCTTATTCCTGGGTTGCGGTCTCAGTCAGTGGCTTGTTCTGAATGCCAGATGTCTGACAGCAGCCTGCAGGGCCCTGGGGTCGCCAGCAGAGGGCACTGTAGCCCCTGTGGCATCAGTGGAGCATTTCCTCTTGACCAGAGAGAGAATTTAATGACCTGCCATTTGATCCTGTTGAATCCTCTTGTAATTTCTATGATGTACAGGCAATTTTTAGTCATCCTGGTGTTAAGCAAACTATAGTACTGTAGGAGATAAAGTGAATAATCTCCTGAACATATTTTTAAGGAACACTGCTTGAATTGCAATAGTATTTAGATGGAAAGTGAAACATTTTCATAAGAAGAACAGAAATCAGCACTAGGAACAAATGAAATCACCAAACATCTTGTTTTCTATTACATTTCTATCATAATACGAATGTGGACATGGAAATAAAAGACACCAAAGGAAAAGCGATGAAGAGTGTGCAAGATAAAAATTATTTATAGAGATTAAAAAAACAGATAAGAGCTGGAGAACAAAATAAACGTGTTAACAAGATCTGAACGACAGCAACAACAACTTGCTATATGAAACGATATGAAAGGTAAATGAGGCAATTAAAATCACGAGTCAGTATTTTGACAAGATCAGAGCTGTTCAGATTATTGTCAGTGTTTTCCAATTGGACTTCATATATAGCACAAGGCACAAATATGACATCCCTCAAATGAGTGTTTTCAGTATGATCAGTTTCTACTCACTTCTGTATAATAGATGTAGTCACTGCTTACTTAACACACTTTTTGTTTTTATATAATAAAGATTAAAGTGTGCAAATAAAGCTGGCACAGTTAGTCAAATAGATTACTATTATGATAATCGTCATTTTTCATGCAAAAAGATATTATGGTTCCTGCTTCTCAAATGTGATTTGCTCCTTTTCCTTTTAATTGTTTGAATCATTTTCTATTCATTTGTAAATTATAAGGTTTGGGTGGCTTGAGTCTATTTCAAGATGTTTAAATTCCAATCAATCAGTTGATGAATGGAGGAAATACTCAGCCGAATAATCCGTTATTAAAATGAGATAACCAATAGTTGCATTTGTATACAAAATAGTTATGACTAACTTCACCTAAACCATCAGCAGTACAGTTGTGTTTTAACATTAATACATCAGTGATCTAATCTAATGATAAACTTTATTATAGTCGAACAGTCACGGGGCACATTTGTCTGCATCAAGTACATTTTTTAGTATTTTAAATACATTTTCTTGAACATTTATTTTTATTCTCAAGCTTCAACAAGAACTTTCGTATTTGTTGATTCTGGCGGCCTCTGTAGACAAAAGCGGTACGAGCGCCACCATCTTGTTTCTGTAGATCTTGATCTAGCCACCATGTGAAGCTGTTATGACAGCATATAAAAGAAAGGGACCACATATTTGCAGGATGAATAGGGGATGAATCTATTTCTGGCAATGTCAAATTGATAACTGTAATATGATGATGGTGACACACAACATACTACATGGCAGCTTCTTTCTTTACCTCAGACTGTGAGACTCCTCAATTCATTCCCAGTACTCTCCTTAAAAAAAAACAGTTTTAATTTTATGACTTGTCTGACCTGGATAAGTCGCATCTGACCTGGTGATAGGCCTTAAGAATAACTCTAAATATAGTATATAAATAGACAGTGTCCTCATTGATGGTCTCTGTTTGCTCATGTAGATCATGTAGAGGCCATAGTATTAAAACGAGACTCTTTCAAAACCAGTTACAAGTTACTGATTGTACATTTAAATAAGATGTTCAGCGCTAGACTTTGACTTTTAATGGAGTACTTTTTACAGTTTGCTGTTAGTACTTTTACTTCAGTATAAGATCTGAATACTTCCTTCACCTCTGGCAAACATACTGGAAGACAAGAAAGTAATGCTAAAGTTGAATGTGCTGCCATCGAAGCCTGTTCATTTAACACATTTTGCCACCAGTGTTGGTTTATTCATGTGAGGGTTGATTTAATTCACAGCTTTGTTCTATAAAAAGGCTGTGTATGTGGCAGTAGCTTTAGAGAAACCTTTTCACCTGCCGTATTGCATTTTCCAAGGTATATGACTCAACAGTGTGAGTGAACTTCTTAAGCAGATGTTTCTAATTTCTTCTATTTTTGTTCTTTATTTCCTCACTTGAACTACTGAGTTCCTTGTCTCCTCCCAGTGAAGATGAGATGCCAACATTGAAAATTAAAGGAAAAATATTAAATGAACTGCTTATCATTCCTGGTCTAGAGTAAATCTTAAGCAGCATCAGCTACTGATGAGGACCCTGCCTGTGTTATTTGTTACTGCGCTCGACAATTGACCATCTGGTTGTTGGAGAAGTGGCAGTGAAGAGAAGAATATGTTGAAGAATGTGAAATTGTTCAGTGTATTGACCACCTGTCAAATTCATACTCAGAATAACTTCAAACAGCTTGTAAGCTCAGTTAACCGTACAACCAGTGCTTGTATTAGCTGACTATCCCCGGATGTGGAGCTTAAAGCATCGAGGGAATGTTGGTGTTGTTTACTATCAAACTACCTCTTGATTTACAAAATGGCTAGGAGCTAGCTGGTTAGCATGCTAACTTCAGCAGCTTTCGCTGCAACACAATTCAGACGTATTTACCATAAACATACCTAACAGACAACCATAATCAAAACTGTTACTGAAATTTTGAATTCTTCTTGTACCTTTAAGGCCATGTGAAGGAGCAGCAATTGTGTTTGTGTGTGTGTGTGTGTGTGTGTGTGTGTGTGTGTGGACTTTTCCAGCCTCTAAGTTATTTGAAAGTTAATTTTAAGTTACTCTGCTCTATTTGATTTTTTGCCGTACACTTTGAACTATTGCAGAGCAATATACAGATTCCACCAAACCGCAGTTTCTATTCAAATTTGATGTGCAAACACTGTGGTGTCCATCGGGCTCAACGGCTCGTTGGCAGTGTTTGTCGGAACAATGAAACACCTGTAGGTATGTGAAGGTCTCGGTTTTAATTTGGGTGGATTTGTTTTTCTGCTGCCTGGTTTTATGCATTTGTGCTATTGGTCAGCTAATGTCAGAGCTGTCGGGAACAACCTGCAGACTGTAGGGACTACCAACACATTTACATGGATTTAAATATCATCCAGGAGGTGCTTGACCGCAGTGTGCAGGCTGTCTCTTAACCCCAGGAGTGCAAATTGGATTTCAGATGTGTTGGGGACCTTTGTCATCATATTTGCCGTAATTTATCATAATGACACACTGTGTAGAAAATTATAGCTTATTATGACTCAAAAATAGGGGAAGATTGGAGGGAAACCCACCGTGTCATGTTATTTTATACTAGTGGGAAAAAATATTTTATAAATAATACTGAGATTTGGTAATGTTTTATTTCGGTCAATTTCTAGCTGATCCCTCTTGCCTCTCAAAGGAAGAGGAGACGCAACCTCTCCTGCCTCTATGGACCAGCCTCTACACTTACTTATATGTTTTTCACTGCATGTGTTTACCAAAGACACCCAGAGTGTTATACAGAAATCCTTGTGTGTCTGCTGTCCACCCTGCAGTGTTCTGTTTTGAGTGCTCCCTGTATAGATGTGGAAACAAAATTGCCTTTGAGTTGAGATGATTTAATCTGAGTTGTCTGGAGACTTAATACTTCAAAAGATAGACAACAAATGAATCAGTAACTTGGAACATGCAGTAGGAAAAAATGTTATATCTTCAGCAGAATTTCATCAAATCAAAACATCTAATGAGGTCACAAAAATATTATCTCGTCATCTTATTGGTTTACTCCCTGTTGCCTAATTTAATCATTCAAAGCAAATACTAATTAAAACTGATAAAATCAGTTGCTGCAATTTAGTTTGAAATGTGTAGAATTTCATCTGATGCAATGCATCAGGGGAGACCGCTCATAGCAATCACCATAATTTAATTTTTTGTAATATGTGATTTTTGCATACATGCGACTCATTGTTATATATTCATGTAGGTTTTTTAAATAATTGATATTGCAATATTACTTTTTACCATAGCCATATACCATAACACAGGCCTACCTACAATAAATCACATGTGGGGAAAAAATCTGAAATATTATCTGCTCTGGAGAGAAGCCGGTCAACTCTAGCTCTGTTTCGCAACTGCTTCCATTTTTGTATTTTCTGTTTACAGCGCTGCTATTACATCAGTCCTAACTTTCTTTTGAAGCGGTCGCCGGCCAGATCCATCATCTTAGAGAGATGCAATCACTCCCAGAAGGCACCTCACAGGTGGCCTCAATCCTCCTCCAGCAGGGGGTGTTGAATCTCAGCAGCATAAATTCTGATGATTGGATAACATTAACTGGAGTAACAATGCCCTACTGTCATCTGTCACACTCTAACAATGGACCACTTTGGCTGGACAAGAGAGAGACATTCACAACCTCATTGAGAAAGAGGGAGGGAGAGAAAGAGCAAAGGCATGAGTCAGGCAGAGTCAGGAGAGAAGTTGAGAGGCACAAGAGGAAAAGAAAAGGGAGGGAGGGAAGAAGAAAGGGAGGGAGGAAAGAGTAGAAGGAGGGAGGGAGTTGAGCTGGAGTCTGGTAGGAGGCTTCTTCTGTGGCCAGATGTGAAGCTTAGCACACAGCTTCAGCTCTCCTCAACAGTGTTTTCTGCTGGATTTTAACCTCCTGCCCAGTAAACCTGCTCTGGATATTTAAAGGAAAATGTACGAACGACACAAGCGGAGGTACAGCCTCTGCGCCAAAGGAGAGAGAGCTGTAGACGTGGTTTTGATAAAGGTAGGCCACATCTCCACACTCTCAAACAAAGTTGCTCGGTATGATAATTCTGCTAGTGCTACGGTAATAACAGTCATTTGATCGGAGGTAGTGAAACGTAGTTGTTAAGTCCTTGAAACTGATGAAATGGTGACAAAAGCAATAAAAGCAAGGTAATGAATATAAAAGCAGAACTGAAATCATAAAAGTGAACCATGAAAGCGAGGTTGAACGTAATAATTACGTCAAATTAGGTCCATTAAAGAAAGTTCAGTGAAGCGAATAAGCAGTTCAAGTTCCTCAGGTGGAGCGCTTTTAAAGGCCTGATCAGACAAAGATCTGGAGAAAAAAGTTATTTTTCTAAGTAAAACATAAACATAACCATGACCGTCACAAAGCGCTTCAGCATGTTTGGCCAGACCTGTATTCGGCCGCCAGAGATGTTGTGATGTGTTTCGCTGTGTTGCACCCTGGGAGATGATTGCATGGTAGTTGATAGTGGCCCTCCAGACACAGAGTGCTGATTATTTTGGGGTGGAGTGCGGTTTCTGGATGTTCGCTGCATGAGTATGCTGTGTGTGTGACACCGAGACAGATGCCAGTACTCTATCCTTCTCTGTGGAATAACTGTGTATGAAACTTAATGAGGCTCAGACGGTTTAAGGTCTTTCCGGGATTATTTGGTCAGACTAGCTGGTGCTCGTCTAAAACTATTAAAAGGTAAAACAGAATATCGAGTCCACTGATGTTCTTGAAATGTCTTCTCAAAGAACAGAGTTGGGATATTTCTCTCCTCCTCAAAGGTCTTGTCACCGTACCATAATGGTTCTGTGTCAGACCATTTGAACTGGGTGTACTGTGGAATCTTTCTGAATGGGATCTTAACAGCGCCCGAAAGTGCTATTTAAAGCCTAAATGCCACTACATATACTAAGCCCTGTAAGCCATTTTTCCACAGTGCCCTGGATTTTCTCTTTGCTGTAGGACAGCAGTGAGTTCGTTGATTGTTGGTAAAAGTATTGTGATGAAACTGCTCCAACCAAGATTTATACTCAGATGTTTCTGATTAACAGATGCCTCCTGAAAAATATCTATAAATGTACAACCCATTTGAGTTTATTCTTTGTTCTTCATGTTGTTGCCTCACTCTGTCTGTCCTGTTTATCAAATGACCAGCCTCCACATTTTTAGCCATGCTAGTGGCATGGTTGGTCGGCCCAGCACTCGGACTGACCAGCTGATAAAATGAAGTGATTGTTTGGACTGATAAACAACAACTTAATGGATTGCCATTAAGTTTGGCATAGACATCCAATAACCCTACAGATGAGTTGTTGTAACTTTGGTGAGCTACTGACTTTTCATTAGCAGTTAGTTCAGAGCACAGACAGATGCTAACATGGCAGTAAACTCTTATATGGCAAACTTACGCAAGTCAAGTAGAACTGTTACTGGAACTTAACTGTTACTGGAGTGATTGTCATTTGACTATAATGAAACTATATCAACGGAAGATCCACATTTTTTTTAAATGTTTCTATCTTTCCAAATACATTTTTGTCATCCTTACTGTCCTTTCTGTAATTTTTCTATGTTGATCTTTTCTATGCACACAGCATCTATTTCCTGTCTGTCCGTGCTGGGAGAGGGAGCCCCCCTCTCTTGCTCTTCCTGAAGTTTATTCCATCTTTTCTCTGGTAAAGGCCTCATTTGGAGGAGGTTTGCATCGTCCCCTCGAGGCAAATTTGTGATTTATGATATTGGACTATATAAATAGAATTGTGTTGACTTTATACATTCCCTTTATTACTATAAAGGGGACGCAACTTGTAGAACCTAGACAAACTATAAGTGAATAACCACCAACTAAAGCAGCCAGGACTGAATGAATTGGGCTAAAGCAAGTGACTCAAAACTGTGCTATCTCCTATTGCTTGAAGAGTATTTATTGTAATCTAAACTAATAAGCAGTGATTGGTGTTGAAGTCATCTCGCATAAACTAAACATCGAACTAGAGTACGTTATAATGACTGTCATGCTGGTTGTGACATTCAGAGGAAGCACAGAGCAGAGTGGGAGGAAAATACTGAATCTATGAAGTGGATTGCTCTGGTATATGTAACACGTCTCTTCAGTCCTTTGTCACTTTCTAAACTTGTTCCTGATGTCAGCTCCTCTTTTCACCTGAGGGGTGAAATAGCAAGGATGATCGCTTGTGTGTGTGTTTGTGTGTGGATGTGTGTTTGTGCGCGGATGTGTGTTTGTTTGGGCGTGTGTGTGTGTGCGCTTGTGTGAAAGAGAGAGCGAGAGAGCAAGAGGGAAAGAAAGCGACAGATATGATGGTGTGGGAAAAGGCAGCGCCGGGCTAACGGTTTCCTCTGGCCTCAGATGGAAACAGGCATTTGGCCAAATGACTTCATTCCAACCAGCGTTTCACATCCCAGCATCTCTGCTGGCTTGAAGTCACAAAACACATCATCACTGCACTTACTGAATACAGTAACTGTGAATAAGCCTTTATACTAACGTTTGTACTACAGTATACACAAGCACAAGCAACGGCCGGGACGTAGGCCTTTAGTGTCCTACTCTTCTTTTCCTTTTAGGATGCTCATTTATTTCTTTAGCACATTTCTAACATACTTGATCATTTATGGTCACAGGCACAGTTGTTTACACTGCAGTCAGAGTGCTGCAATCAGACTCTAGTCTCGTTTGCTTATATGCTGGTGATCGACTCTCTGAAGATGTTTCTACTTTTCTACATGACACTCAAGAAAACTGAATTACTGTGTTAGTCCGACTATGGTCGGATCTTTAAGATACATGTATTCACCTTAGTCTGACTAAAATCGGACCTGATCGGATTTCTCATAGTCAAATTAAAGCACCCAGATTATTCGATTGATAGTCGCATTACTCCTGCATGTATACGTTCCAGCGGATCGGACTGGTTTCTGCGTTCTGCGCAGGCGCTACATAGCTATACATATACATATAGCGCCATTGTGCATCTAGTTTGTGTAATTATCATGTACACCATATACGAAATGTACCAAGATGTAGCTTCGTCTCGCTCTTCGTACGCCATCTTTCTTGAATGCCGAGGCAGCTGGTGACGTAAAGAGGTCAGCCGGAGGTGTTTCTGTTACCACTAGTTGAAATGGGTACAGCGCCACCTATCATACCGGGGTATGACATGCTCCGGCCCAATAATCCGATTTTCTCACCGGCATGTATACTCGGACAATTGCAGTTGTCTGATTGAGTAGCATAGTCCAACTATGGCTGTAATCTGACTAAGATGGGCATGTAAACGCACTGACTGACTGAGAGTGCACACCTCCACAAAAGAGGACGTGCACATTTCACAGCCATTATAATTGCTTTTTCTCCTGAATATAAAATGTCAAAGTTTACCTCAATGTCTCTGATGCAGTTTATTGCAGACGAGTCATGAATGCAGGATTAATTAGTGACATAATTTGTGTGAACGTATGTTTCCATAACCACACCTTGTACTGTTATGCTTCCGCGTTTTTTTCTTCGAAGGTTAAGCAACAGCGTGTGTTGGCAACCTAAGAGGATAACTGGCAGCTGTGAATGTTGACTGTGACGTGAGGTCATTGTGGTTTGACTTTTGGCAATGTTTTGTCACTGTTTCACTTTATTATGATGTACTGGATTTTAAAATGCATTGCGTCTCTTCCATTAAGGCCAAATGCCAATGTTGCAGTATTAACAAAAATAAATAA
The DNA here is from genome assembly GCF_900880675.1 of Sparus aurata. Lineage (NCBI taxonomy): Eukaryota > Metazoa > Chordata > Actinopteri > Spariformes > Sparidae > Sparus > Sparus aurata. The sequence continues at coordinate 9,772,064 of NC_044190.1, forward strand.
CAGTGTTTTTCCTCTGAAATGTAATGGGTTCTGTCTGTGCACTGCCAATCACGTCACACGTTTTTACATAACTCTGTTAACAACCTGACTGAAAACACAAAGTCCTTGATGGAGCTAATAAAAAAATCTGGTTGTTCTCCATTTTTTAAAAAGACGATCCTTCAACTGGCCGACCCAGATTCATTCCTCCACCATTCTCACATTCTTCTGCAAAACCCTGTTGCTGTCAGCTCCACTGTTCTGTTGTTGACCATGGCCTCTCTGTAAAGCTTATTATGGTTTCAGTAAAAGTAGTGCTTCATTATTGGTCTGAAAATCCCAAACATGTCCTGTGTAGCAGCTGGGTCATTGTCTGACAGATGATAAGTTTTCTTTTATGCTGTTTAAAGTTGTTGCGAAGTTGATATCAGTGCTCCTCCAAGGTAAAACAGATTATAGCCTTGGCCTCAGGTCTGCTGCAGGCCGCCCTCGGGGATCAAGCCGTGTGTACATACCTGGCTGGAAACAGTCATTCAGTCAGCCATGGCATCCTTCAATGCTGCGGAACCTCTCTGTCTGCCTGCCTATTTAGAAACAAGGCAGCGGTCCAAGTCCTGCCTGCCCTGGCACACACACACACACACACACACACACACACACACACACACACACACACACACACACACACACACACACACGCCTATTTTATTTTTAAACCAGATGTGTTTTTACTGGGTACAGTTTAGATTCCCCCGATGCTACAAATATGCACTGGGCTGTTCCGAGCTGCCAGCTTTCTGAGGGGGGAATGGTTCTTTACTCTGACTGGTTTGCAGGCCTGCTTACTGATTGGTCCACTAAGTGTTTCATTAGCTGACTGGATAAATTGGTGCTTACTATTGACCATCATCTTGTGCCTCTTGGCTTGTACTGGCCAAAACATCCTCAGCCCTACTGACCTTGCTACTTGTTAAACCCTACCCTGTCCTTGCGTACTCCAATAGTTTATTCAGGATAAATTAGCTTTGCCTATTGATGATGTAAACAGAATTTTGACTTTATTTGTGTCTGATGATGTTTGTGACCAGAAAGCTGAAGGTCAGGTTTTTGTTTAGCTCCACAAAATTGAAGAGAACTTAAGTGGGAAGAATCATAAGCAAATCACAGACTTGTGTGGCAGCTTCAGGGTTGCTATGCAACCAGCATCACTGAACTGAATGAGGAATTTAAAGCTCAGAGGAAGTTGATGCTGGGATTGAAATTGAACAAGCTTCTGTTTTGTCTAGTCTGAGCTGTACTCTTTCATTTATCAGTCAAGTGGTTAACATTAGATAATATGATAACACGCTGCACAAACACATGAGTAGATGCACAAGTTGCGTGAATAACAGTTGCTTCCACATATGTCTCTTAAAATCTTAAAAGAGGTATCCACTTCATATCCCATCATTCCTAAGAGTTCAGTTCATTGTATAATCAGTGCCAAAACACACTGAAGCAGTTCTGGGGGACTCGGGGTGTGTAAACAGTCTATTAAAACACTTAAAGCTGCTGTTTCCTTTACTTTGGCCTTAATCTGTATTTTATTCAGGATCCTTTGTTTCTGTTTGAAGTTCTGTTGTCACTGCTCTGCTGTAAGGTCAAACCATGTAGCCTTGTGTAATTTGTTGCCACACTGGCAATCATTTAACTTCCGAGCAGAATGTGTGTGTGTGTGTGTGTGTGTGTGTGTCTGTGTGTGTGTCTGTGTGTGTGTGTGTGTGTGTGTGTCTGTGTGTGTGTGTCTGTGTGCGCCCTCTGTGACCAGCTAATCTTTCCTCGTCAGCGTGTTTGTTCTCTCTCAGCGGGCTCTGTTTGATATCTGAACACAGCTGTGAGAAAATGAAAAAGCCTGTGTGCGCTGTCTGTGTGTGCATCTGTGTGTGCGCATGTGGGACTTGATGAGTGAAAAAAGAAGCGTAACTGTTTGTAACGTGTGTGCATGCCTGAAACACGGTTGGCTGGTGGAGGTGCGTGTACACGGTGCCAGTTGGTATGTAAGCATGTTGCTGTGTTTGTAGGAATGGTCACAGTGGGTACTTTGACACACACACTCAAACACACACTCACACACACACACACACACACACACACACACACACACACACACACCACTCCCAGGCTTGGACAACAGAGCTCAGTGTTTCTCTGGGTCTCAGTAGCCTTGTCAGTAGGTTGTTCTGGGACAGTTGAGGCTTAGTTGTTTAGAAACTGAGCTCAGCCCCCTCACCCCAAAGCATTATGGGAGGGTCAACCTTGCTGGTAGTGTGGGACTCAATCATACTCCTCTGTATTATGTCTTTGATTTCTTTTTATCTTGTGTCTTTTTATGTTACTGTCTCTTTTCTCCATTTTCGCAGTGCAGTGTGTGTGTGTGTGTGTGTGTGTGTGCTCCAGTTTAGTTTTCACCTCTTTTCCCCTTTTTATTTGCAGAATGCTCTGTTTTTGTGACAGTGTCTTACCGATTATTCATAGAGATTACATTTCAGAATATAGACACCTTGAGAGGCTATTGCTGAAGAAATGTGGATCATAAATTGAATTGTAGCAGGCTTTCATTTCAAAAAAATCTTATTCAAACTTAAAATTATTGATAAAGCTGAAATGCCAAACATTTGCTGGTTTGAACTGCTCAAATGTGAGGATTTCTTTGCATTGCTGGTCTGAGAGAAAAACAAAAGAAAAACACAATATGAAGACCAGTGACTGACTGATTATTGGACTGGCCAATATTTAGCATTTTTCTGATTATCAATACCGTTTGTGTCTGATAGTCAATTAAATAAATGATAATAAAATGATGATAAAAATGTAGTCTGTCTGTAGTCAGCAATCTGCGGTCTCCCACAATGTTTTTTAATTAATTATACAACGGATGATTGTGATTAGATTGATTAGTTATTCATTAGTGAGCTTTAGAATTGTCATAAGTAGATGGAGCAAAGCTAGTTGTTATCGATGTTGTCAGCCTTCATAATAAGCCATGGCAGGCTGCTGCTGACTGAAGCTTTATATTTAATAGACACATGAGTTGTGTTGATCCTCTTATCCGTCTCCCTGAAAGAAAGTGAGTACACATTAAATACAAAGTTTCAGCCATGTATTCTTACTCATGTGCTGTTTTACCTCAGGTGTTACGGCCCCCTGGTCTCTCAATAAAAGACTAAATATCTACCTATGCCAAACTCTTCTCTTCACGACAGGAGTAGTTGTTTTCATTCAAGTATGTCTCTGCGTGACTGCATTAGTGGACCAAAAGATTGATCCTGTAAAAGCAACAGGATCTGGATGAAGAACACACAGCTTGACTAGCAGGATTTGACTAGTTGGCCCCTGGTGGAACAACATCTTTGTATGCCGTGGCCTTAGATCAGGGACCTGTTTGTACTACGTCTGGAGATTCCTTTGTACAAGTCTAACACAGTCAAGTTTAAAGGGGCACGCTAATGCCTGTTGATCTGCACCAGGCTTAATCTGGGTTTACTGGGGTTAAGAGTTAAATGGTACGAATTAAGGAGGGAAGGAAACAAGTTACAGTAGGAAGAAAAGGAAGGAACAAACCATTGGAGGAGGACAGACCACATACATTTTAAAGGAGGTGTCATATGTACTCCATTACAGTTTAGTTCAAATATCAATTGAGCTTTTATGTATATGTTTCAACCAACTTTTGTAATGAGTGTCTCAGTGGAGGAGCTTGGTCGTGCCAATAGATAAGTCATCTGTTTAACTTTACTCCATTTGTATGAGGGACACATTCAAAACCAAAGCTCATCATCTTTATCTGCATGTCGTTGATGGAGTTCATTAAAACACAATGAGCTTCTCTGAGTCTCTGTTAGCTTCACATTCAGAGCTGTCAGTCACATCGGCAACGCTTCGGCCAAACTGTTGAAGCTTTTGTGTTGCCTGCAAAGAAGGGGGTGCCTGTAGCTTTTGTAGCTAAAACCATCTCTGTCTGTCTGTCTGTCTGTCTGTCTGTCTGTCTGTCTGTCTCTCTCTCTCTCTTTCTCTCTCGCACACGCACACACAGCTGTTGTATAGACATTCGGACCACAGAGGAAGCAGAGCCCCAGCGTTGTGTGTTTACAGCCAACCACAGGTCTCTGACAGGCTCTTGTGTGTGTGTGTCAGTGTGTGTGTGTGAGAGTTGGTATCAGTGTGTCTGAGTTCTGAAGGCTGAAATCAGACCAAAGTTAGGTCTTCCCAAACAGTTCCTCTAGGAGATGGAGCTGGATTGTAGCTAAGTCCGATGAATACTCCTCAGCCTGCTGTTCTACAGACTGTCTTATCGCCGCCTCCCATCCTGTGCACTGAGCAACACTTCCTAACCGACACGCTGGTCTGCATCATAATTTCTTTGTGGGTGACGATCACATGTTGCTGAGGCTGATTCAGTGTGTTCCTGTTCCTCTGTAGATCCACCGAGACAGAGAGGCGTTGTTCCATCAACCCTGCAACACTCAACACTCAGGTAAGAGTGACTCTTTAATACTAATCATTTAACCTTACTGGTACAAGTCTGTGTGCTTTATTTTGTCTTTTAAGGAGATACATGTATATCAGCCACACTTATAGGAAGTTCTTCCATCATGTGTAGACATGAGTTATGCATCAGTGTTTGTGCTGCAAAACGCTGTAATCTTTGCCCTATAAACCCTTTCTGTGATAGCAAATTCATATTTACAGTCATATATGGCGACTTTTCAACAGCCTGGTTAAAGTTTCACTGCCACATTTTCCTACACAAAGAGGAAACTGAATACATCAGACGTCATTTACAGTAGCTAGTCTAAAAAAATGCGTAGACTTTGACTAGTATGAGCCAAATACTGGTGGTTTTGGAGTGAATTACATTTTTTTTTAATATTTTACCCAACAATAAATTTGGGGTTTTGTCCTTATAGGAAATTTCTGCAACGGCACATAAACCATCATTATCTGAATAACAGACATGCTGTAGCTAACATAGCTAACGCTATTAGGTCTTTTAATACCTGTCAGAGTTCTGTGTGAGGTGATAGATTTGCTAAAAACAATTGTTACCTGTGATACTAGCTATAATAGTAATCGAACATGACTATTTTTCAACTATTTGTGATCACACTTGTAGGAGTTTCTCAGAGATGTCTATCTATGGTGTTTAAACAGGATGTACTTAAGAGTATCACTATAAATATAAAGCAGAACAGCAACTGGACTAGGGCAAACTTCATGTTGTATCAGAGAGGCCTTGCACTAAGACAGAAGACAGCTGGCCAAAACATACTTGCAACTTTGTCATGCTAGTGTATGAGAAGATGAGTTAAAGGTTGTGTAAAATGTTTGACCATCAGTGAATCTGCACTAATCTGACCATTAGTGAATCTGCAGAGCAGTGTATCGATGAGCAGGGCACAGGACTCTTGTGTCAGTTAGCATGCACACAAAGATGTGGATGCACGCCACAAGCATGGAGATGACGTGATCCATATTTCTGCCAACTGCACAGGGTGGTAACAGTTGGTGGTATTCCAGTTGACTCTTTTTGTATTACACTTGACCCCACAGTGTTTTTGGGAGTGACCATGTACATGTAACAGAGCTAATTAAAGTTATTACCCTTGTTGTCTTAGCCAAGCTGTAGGATGGACTTTAAAAACCTGGTGTGTTGTGCTGTTAGCTTATCTGTGGCTGTAGTTTTGGTTAAGCTAACAGCAGGCTACTCATAGTTGACTATATCAAGAAATTATCTCGGCCTTTTATGTGCGTCCTACAAACATCTTGGTTTCTTCCCATTAATTTTTCTTTGTTTCTTTTTAGTTTTCATAAATGCCTTTCACTGGTTAACAAGACTAAGAGTCTACAAAACAAGCAAGCAGATCCCTAAGGCTTTAAAGTGAAGGTTTAAGGGAAATGCTAGTATACGCATGCTTATACGCTTATAATGAAATGCTAACATGCATATTTGTAACAGGTGATGTTTGGGTTTTGAGACCAAATCTGCTAGTGTCTCTAAGAAACGACATAAGCTTACTCATAATTGATAGTTGCTTTTTCAGTTGTTCATATATTTCAGCCAGTATGTGGGAAATCATTGTTAGATCTAAATCTTAATCAGAAAAACTACATATTGACATAGGTACTGTATGTACTGATATAAACATAGTGATGATATAGAAACAAGATATAGAAAGAAGTTGTCCTCGGCCCCCATAAGACAAGTCTGTCTGCTGAGAGACCAGTCTCAATTAAGAAGTCCAACAGATCGATGAGCTGGATCAGACTGAGAACAGACTGCCTTTTATCTGTAGGGAAAAGAAATGAGACATCAGTCTGTGATGACAGACAGAGAAAGAGAGAAAAGGGTTTTAATGGATGAGATGAAGAAATAAGGAGGGAAACCAAGAGATGGAAAGAGAATGATTTAGAAAGAAAACAGGATTAGTTAGGGTTTCCTTTGTAGCAACTGCGGCAAGTTGGCATCACTTCCTTTCAGAACACATTTACATTTATGGCATTTTAGCAGACGCTATTGTCCAAAGCAACTTACATCAGTTCATACTCCACACTGATAGAACAGGAGCAGTTTGGGGTTCAGTTTCTTGCCAAGGACACTTCAACATGCAGACCAGGGGAATCGAACCAGGGACCTTCCGATAACAAGACGCTGGCTCTACCCCTGAGCCAGAGGCTGTTTTTGTGCAGAAATCTGACAAAGAATCAGAAGGACAGACAGGGTAACAGACAGGATGACTTTTCCACCTTTAACTGCTGATTTTCTTTCCTCATATAAGTTACGCGAGACACTACTAGTTACACGTAACTGTTGTTTGGTCCTGTAACGTTGCTTTGTGGGTCCTTTCTGTATGATGAGTGAAGGATCCATCAGACCGTCACACCCCTGATCCACGCCTCCAGCATTTCCATTCACACAGATGCCAGCTCGCCTCTGCTGCAGCTTTGATACTTCCTCCGGAGGCGCATTAGAGCTGCAGCAAAACTGCCCCCCCTCTCCGCATCTTAAACTTTTACATTGATTCAGAGAATCGGCGCATGATTCTAACACTGAAAGGACAATGTGAATGGGGCTTTTGAGATATAGCATAAGAAGAGGGGCCTTCTTTAAGGTGTCGTCCCCGTCCATAACAGTGCATTTATTACTTATGTTAGCTGCTCTGTTAGACTGTAGTCTGTAGGTGTGTTTTGTTTTAGCTTCGGGGCAAACCCCTTCACCTTCCCCAGCAGTAATGAAACAACACATAGAATATTTCCTCTCAGTCTGGAGAAGCTTCAGTGTTTATACTGACAAACATAGCTTCTACTGTACATTTACTGTTACTGCTAAATCTGGCCTTCTTGTTTTTCTCTGCTGTTGCCCTGTTCACACTGTCACACTGTCAGACTGTTCGCTCACACCTCACGTACTGCCCCGTGTCTTGAAGGAGTCCCACCACTCTTGTAAAATTTAGCTCCCTTCTCCAGTACTTACTAGTGTTAGCTCTGTTTTAGCTGCCTATGTTTCTGTAGAGCATGCAATGTGAAATTACTTTTCCCTGACTCACCCCGTCTGTTGCCTCTAGTCTCATCTGTTATGTGTGTGTGTGTGTGTGTCTGTCTCAATCAAATGACTCACCTTGAGCTCTAAGCCCCGCCTCTGCTGCTGCATCATGGTGTTTGCTGTCAATTAAAAATGTATTGATATTGAACTGATTGAATGTTGAAAATTGCACCAAATTTGACACTGCACTTCCTTGGGTCCTCAGCAACAAGACTATCAAGTCTGAAGTAGATGGTATGAACGGTTCTTGAGATATGCGAACCACATACTGACAGACGGATAAACAGATGGTCACAGATTCCTGGCTTTATAGTTTGATGTCTCAAAAGTTGACATGACATTTGTTTCACATGTTAATGTCCCAATTAGGATACATCATAATATCTGAGGTGATCCGTGAACGTTTCATCTAACACCACCAACAGGTCAAAATTCTGTTTATTCAATATTTTGGTTTGTGACCAATTACCTGCAAAATGATCTAAATCTCATCAGCTGTAGACACACTTGTGATGTATTGTTACGGTTATCAGAGTAACATGATACCTGCTTTGCATCTGCATGTTGGCATTGTCATTTAGAGCATGTTAGCATGCTGATATTAGCATTTATCTCAAAGCACTGCTGTGTAGTAGCACGGCCCCATATAGCTGCTAGCGTGGCTGTAGATTCTTAGGTTTGTAATCACGTAAAAAAAGCATGTCAGTAGACAAGGGGTAGACCTTCGTTTGTCAGTGCCAAAGGTTTGTGTTAATGGGTTCACTCAGGAAAATTAACCTGCAGAATCAGTCCAGTCACTGTCATGGTTGAGGGATTACAGTACCAGTCAGTGTTTTTAATCACATTGTAAAGAGTTCCCTCTCTCATGTTAATGTACATGTTAATATAAAAATCAAATCATGCTACATATAAAACTAAGTGATATGTTATACAAAGTCTGGATTCATCAAGCTCAAAGGGGATGAGCACTTCATTCACAAGTATGGGGAAAACCCTCAGTTTGGTGACTGAACATATACAGTATATTTTATTTGACAATCTCACTTAAAGCAAGCTTCTTCAAATGGTTACAGACCATGCTGCACATTGTCTGTGGTGCATGATGGACCTGGATCTGCATCCCATAATGTAGCTGGGTAATGTGTTTTTGAATGGCCACAGTTTGGTGGCTTGCCTGGCTGCCTGTGGTTTGGTAGCCTATGTTGAGCAGCATGAGGCTGCTGTAAAGTGTTGTTTGTAATGCTGCATGATATTACATTTATCGTGGGGGAAGCTGCGTCCTGCTCAGCTCAACTCGATTCAGTAACCCTTTATTTATATAGGAGGAAGACGCTGGGTGTGCCGTGGATTTGAAGCAAAAATAATACAGTGAGAAGAAAAAAAGAAAGATATGGCAGATTAGGTTTAAATTACAGTTTGGTTAAGTAGTGTACTCCATAAAATGTGTGCAAGGAAGTTATATTTCAGTGCAAAATGAGAGGCTATATGTCGGCAGCCTCTTGACGAAATCCTGTCTAGGGATGGGCATTGCAAATTATCTTAGGCTATAAATGCTGTGGTGTGTGGCCTCAGTTTATGCAAAATACGTGTCCCTGAACAAACAAACATCAATGAATAAAATAAGTAAAATATGTGAGCTGTGAGCTGTGAATTAGAATTGTTTGAACATTTTTGATACAGGTTTAATTTGTCCGGATATACAACACCTGATTATGAGACGATTGCGTTACCACATTTTGTGTTGTTCAGAAGTGCGTCTGGTGTGGTCATCCACCGGGGGTTTTTCAGCTTCGGAGATATACTAACTGGTTTTTGTCAAACAAATATCTTCTATCTGCAAAAAGTCAGCCCAGTTGTATAAATCTAACAAGTCATGTCCTTAGAAAATACACGACAAGAAAATATAAGGGTATAAGGAAAAATGAATAGGGTTTTATCTGTAAGGGCTGATAAAATCTGCAGTTTGGGAAAACACTTAAGGTAGCCTCAGTCGCAACTTATCTCGACTAACAGTATGAAAATGTGCAGGGAAGAGTGTTTTGAGACGGAGAGGCCCAATGGTTACTTTATCTTGTCAGCAATTTCTGACTGAATGATTTGATTGGATTTTATCTACATTGCAATATTTATTTCTCCAGCATTCATCAGCTACACATTTTTCTTCTCCAGCCTGGCTTCCTTTCTCTTTGATTTTCGCCATATAATGAGTGCATCTTAACTGCTTTGAAAAACAGATGGTAACTTTTGGCATTTCAAGCAGTATTTGATGACCTCGTGTTGGTCCTGCATTAGCATGGCAACTGAAAAGTGCCTTGGTGTTTTGGCTTGACAGCAGAATACATCTGTCCTCCAGCTACTCTCTGGGTGATGGGCATGTTTTCTTACCATTGCAACAGTTATATTCTTTTTTTAAGCTTTTCTGTGTTAGCCTCTTTATATGAAAGTCAAATTAGTGATTTAACTTATTTTATAGTCGGGGTAATGTCTACAGGTGTGTGTGCTGATTCGCATTCAAGCAACAACCTCAACCACCCACTGACTCATCAGAGGACTTTACACCTGTTTCCTCTCGCGTGTGTGTGTGTGTGTGTGTGTGTGTGTGTGTGTGTGTGTGTGTATGTGTAGTGTGTGTGTGTGTGTGTGTGTGTGTGTGTGTGTGTGTGTGTGTGTGTGGTGGTCTGTTTGAGAGAGAGGGAGGCGGACAGCTGTCAAAGCTCACAGTCCCCTGCTAGTTTTGGTGGACAGGTGTGAGGGGGTGGAGTCCAAAAAAAACCTCCCAGCATCCACTTCTGTCACCACCACTTACCACTCCCCCGAAATGCACACATACTCACACACATTTCACATTTACACCTTGGGATTCTCCATTCATGCTGGTGTCTCAACATCAGACCTATGAAGAAAAAAAGGCGAAAAATGCTTTTGCATCAACTTCCAAAGCCACCTTGGTCGAGGTTAAGCTCTGCTGCAGCAGTGGGGGTCAAAGGTCAGTGTAGTTTTAATGCTTGGAGTGTTATCTTGTCTACCATCTTGTAAAGGAAACCGACTTTTGATGATGTGTTGTGGTGACAGTCCATACAGAAATCCAGAAATAATCTTGTGCCTGTCATTTTGTGGCCTCCCTCTGCTCCTGTCTCCTGTGAAGACATTAATTTCCTGAGTAAGATTTAAACTTCTGACACCTCTGATGAAGTTATTCACATTCAGAGTTATGTATCAGTTGTAAATTCTTGACACTCAATGGCGCTAGTTCTCAGGATCTCTGAAACACTGGAAAAGCAAGTATTCATTTATATCAAATAATTTCTGATTAGTTAGTCTGCTCAGGGTCAGAATATGTTAATTAGTAAAATTGAATGACTCAATATCTGATAAATAAGAATGAAATATGGAATTAACAGCACTGGCTGCAGAAGATCAATACTTGAGATTTGCTGATTTAGATTTTCTTAAAGGGACAGTTCAGCCCCAAATCAAAAATACAAATTGTTCCTCTTGTCGTGCTATTTATCAATCTAGATTTGTGTTGATGCATTGCAGAGTTTTTGAAATATCAGCTGCAGAAATGTCTGCCTTCTCTTGAAAGTAACGGGAATTCATTAAAAAGCTCAACGGTGATGTCTCTTTCAAGATATCATGACGATAAATAGCACCACGGTTAAGAGGAATAATATGTATTTTTGATTTTCGGTGAATTGTCCATTTAACATGTTACATGTGTGAATGCTTTGTGAATTTACAAGTGGATATTGTGATCCTGTAGATATTTCTCCTTCCTGCCGTCACAGGGCTAAGCAGTCTTTCAGTCACCCGGCTGGACCAACCCACCTATGTTTTCATGCTATTGCAGACATGTGTTTATGAGTGGTCAGTAGAAAAGCAGTCAATCAGATCCAGGAAGTCCGTGTGACTGTGTCCCCCATAAGCCCGTTTGTAATGGCAGTATAACACATTCATGCTAGAATGAAGGGCTCTGTCACCGACCACTCCCTCTGTAACCCTTTGTCCCATGTCTCGACCCCCCTCACGGCCCCCTTCGTCAGAGCAGCTGACTCATTCCTGGAGTGCCCACTTGCTATAGTCAGACATCAGCTGCATTTGGTGTCTGTCATCAGTGCAAACCTTTATTCTGTAACGTTGTTAATTATTCATTGTAGAGATTTTCATACAGAATCCAGGTCTTTCTGGGATGATCACATGCACACACACATACATGCACACAAAGAACTTCCTCTTGCTCATATGAGCAGAGGGAAAATGTTCCTGAGGGATAAAGAAAAACTTCCGCTTTTGTGGGCAGAAATAGACATCAGAAATGATGCAAAATAACAAACCCAGTAGATGATCTCATCTAGTTGTTTTTGGCATTTGGCTAAAGTAAGCCGACTGTTTTACATCTTTGCTGTAGTTGGTTACAGTCTTCCACTTTTAGTGTGGCATGGGATATTATCTGTGCATGTCCTTACATGTACAAAACACTGCAGCGCCACAGTTCTGTTGCATAAGAAGTGTAGAGTTTGTGCAGACTTTCGGGTGGATTACTTGTTATTCAATGAGGGGGCCTGATAAAGCACCTGAAATAGTGTATTTAAACCCAAATAATGGCTCATGGTGTGTTACTCTTTAATACCGGCTATGCTTGAAGGGCACTAGTGCTCGATGAGAAGTACTGAAGTAAGATCTTAGGCATAGGGTTTCCGGTAAGAGCAGTGCTTTAAAGCTGTTTTTGTGTCTTGAAGATATTTAATGTGATTCATGGCTGGCTATGATTCAGGTGTGGAAGTGATGAATTACTCAAGTGCGCATTAATGTGGCTCATGGTTACAGACACTGGGCTTAAAAGCGGCTGCACGAAATCTTTTCCACAGATCAAACAACCGCTAACTGAAGTGAAAATTACTTCTGACTTCAAACCTCTTAATACATGCTGCAGAAATAAATACTGATGTTTGTAAGTGAACATCAGTGTCCAGTTGGCCTCGGGGTGACTAATGGTGATGCTGCTCTGTCACGAAAGCTGTTTTGAAGCACATCAGTAGCACAGTTAGTTGTTGTTTTTTCTGAGTGCAATTTTAACTTCAGTTCAACAGTAGTTGTCGGCCTTTTCAGTGTAGCGCAGTGTAGTGAGGACAGTCGCCCATTGATCCACCAGAATTTTCACACCTTCTCCAATTCCCAGAAGTGTTTTCACTGATGTCTAACAGACCTGCTTATGTTTCGGAGAAGGAACTGAAAACGTGTTATTTTGGAAACATGGTGCTTCTCAGTTTAACAACCGAATACTTGTAAATCATTGATAAAAAGGGAAGTTTTCTGCAATCTAACTTTTATCACATTGTATCAGAACATTACCCTTATTGATTGATTGTCTGTTATATTTCAGTGTTACTGTTTTTGTGTTTTTCAGGATCCTCACAGTCTTCAGCGTCTCCTAATTTGCCCAGCAGAACCAGCAGTGCCACCAGCTGTCCCTCCACAGTGCACAGAGACTCTGGCAGCGACATAGAAAGCCTCCTGAATGCTGACCCGGGCTATGACAGCGTCTTCAGAAAGGTCAGACTCCCTGCTGTCTCTTTGTCACACATCCCCCTATTGAAAATCAATGTTGAGGTGTTCATGAAAAACACACACCGTAATTGTAACTGTGTTTATATGAGGGTAGCAGAGTGGTGGCTCAAGTTGTTACTGAAGCAAATAACAATAAATCAAAGTAAAACTGATAGAAAATGTATTAACTTTGATCTAGGCATGAATTCAGGGTTCAGAAACTTTCACAAAATCCTCTGCAAGCTGCAGCACAAAAATCCAGTTCATTCACTCCAAACTGCAAGAGTATACTGTGTGTTTGCCCCAGCAGCCTGTCCTATAGGGATTATACAGTATATATGAAGTAGCTGTTTTGTCAGCCTGTGCTTGGCTTTTTATTTATCAGCAGCCTGCGGCTGAGATGCCAAACATCTACTAAGCATCTTTTTTAAGCCGGCAGCTCTACACTGCTGCAGGGGAAGTGCAAGCAGTGGTCCCTGCTGTCACTCTGCTGATGTTGAAAGTCTGTTTGAAGCCAGGCGCCCTTTGGTTAAAGTTGAAATACTTTCCATCAGTTTCTGCTGCATTGAGCAGCTGAAACATGGTTATGGCAATGTGAACCGAATGTCCTTTTTGTTGTAAACAACAATGGAGAAAGTCAGTGTGGAGAATATCAGCTGCCTTGGAGTAGACAGCACAATGTTGAGGGTTAGGGCGCTGTAGATAGACATGGACGGGCCAAATGTGCCATGAAGTGCGCCGGCTTTGATTCTACACAAAGCCCGCTGCAGCTAAATTCAGCTGCAGTAAGAGAGGATTAATGTCTTCACTGCTCTCTGAAGGGAAATTGTCTTTTTTGTGCAAAGAATCGGGTACTGTACATTTTCTAAAAGCTGTAGAATAATGGGGAGAGAAAGTGTTTCATAACTCTGAGGTCAAAGCGTTCACTTCAACAAAGGAAAGGTAAAATGCAAGAAATAAACACAGAAATTGTGGAGATAAGACTAAATAGTAGTGAAGTGATCTGCCCATGCAGGAGGATAATTGTACTTGACAAAAAATCTTTCTGATTAAGTTGGTTCAGAATAGAAATAAGTAGCTCTGGTCAGTGTTCAGAGGATTGAAATTATTGAAAAATGCTGGTTTTGGATCAATTTAATTGAGAGCAGACTTGGTGCACATTAATGAGTGAAATACACGGAATATTGGCAACTAATTCTTTATTGACTTCTTTCCATTCAAAATTCTAGCACACTGAAAAATGAAAGCTTGTTTTGCAGTTAATGTGACTCCTGAGGCACAAAGACATAAACTTTTGATGAAGAATTTAAGATTAGTCCGCATAATTAAAACAAGATAATTAATCTTAGATTTCCAATTCTAAGTTTTTAAATCTTGTCGAGCACAGACCTATATGCAGTACTGAAGCTTAGAACATGCCAGATCCATGTGCTCTTGAACAAGACATTGTAACATTAGGTGATCACTGATTTAACAAGGTAAATTTAAAAGCAAACATTATACAAGTTTAATAAGATAACATTATAAAATAAAGTTTCAGATTAAGCTGAATCTTCCAAGCTCTAATACGTGTGTCACAAACATACGCTACAGTCACGTGCACTCTGAGCATATACGCAACCTCTCTCTCCCAGAGGAAGTCATGCCTGCAGCATAAAGCAGATCTTTCATTCGCAGGCCTCCAACAGGAGCAGCTCTATGCTCGGCTCTCACACTGCAGCTGGCAGCACAATAGGTCCAGTTAAATCTCACACCTCCAAATTAGCTCTAAATGGACTCTCCCATACCTGTGTGTGTGTGTGTGTGTGTGTGTGTGTGTGTGTGTGTGTGTGTGTGTGTGTGCGCGCCTGCCCAGGAGCTCTTTCCCACCAGACCCGACTATTTACTATTTCATTGCTTATATTACAGGGCTGTCAGATAGGTTAGACTGGTCAAGAACAATACAAGGAGTCCCTATAACATGTTCTTTTTTAAGTATCTGTGTGTATATATATATATGTGTGTTTATGTGTGTGTGTATATGTGTATATGTACATATATATATATATATATTATGCTGTATATTTTTCATGTGCCTTACTTCTGAGTCACTAGGACAGTTCTGTAACAGTGATGGATGAACCTTGAAAAGACTGTGTATAACAGAAACATTTTCCTGGGAAAGGTTTATTTTCACAAGGTTGCCATCATTTATTGGTGTTTGTTTTAATGTCAGTGTTGCTATAAAGTGGCTCTGGCTCATTATCCTTAAGCCTTGCCATTTGGTCCTCATTATATCCCATTCCTGTGGGTTAAACAGCTCTCAGGCATTCTCCTAATTCATCGCATGCTTCAGTGCAGAAATGCTGATGGCTATTCAACGTGATAGGCTAGGTAATTAACAATAATCTGAAGGACATCTGTTCTGCTCTGTTTTATTCTGTTCTATTCCATTATATTCTTCATCTATGCAGCTGATAAAATGGTGACATGGGCTTATGGATTTTAAGTATTCCCTTGCTACCGCAGCTGGATAGTCCCACTTCCTGTGAGGCTCTGTGAGCGGTGCAAGGCACTGACACTTGAGTCCACTTTCCACTAGAGCGCCCCTTGATTAAATATGGGATGAGCGTGAAAAAGGCTATTTTTATGCATGCCTAGTCCCTCAAAAAAGAAATCAGTCAACATTTCATTAAAGTTTAGCTCACTATTGAGTTAATGAAGCTGTACTAGTGGCACATGATCAACTAACTTTTAGCCGCTTTCTTTTACTCTGACAGACCCTATAGGGGCATGTTGCCTGGCAGTAAGGCTTTCAAATAATAATGACAAAATATATTTCTTGGATGTCTTCAGAATGATGAACCAGTGACAGGAGGAGACAGCACCAGCGAGGTTTCCGTCTCCTGCTCCTCCACAGACGACACTGCCAGTGTTGGTCCGGCTAGCTCCAGTCCTGAGGGGAGCCAGGGCCCTGAATGTAGCTGGAGCCCAGAGGAAGGTGTCCAAACTGGGGCTACTGTCACTACAGGAACGGACAGTGGTGCTGGAGGAGGAGGAGCAGCGGGTGAAGCTGAAGAAGAGGCCAAAGACAGAGTGACAGAGGTGCCACGGCGCTCCTGTCTCCTCCGGAACAGTATCCGCTCCCTGTCTCCTCTTCGCCGCCACAGCTGGGGTCCTGGGAAGAACAACGGAGGAGACGCAGAGATGAACCAGAGGAGGTGAACTTCTAATGACGTTGTGGATTGAGTTGATTGTGAGATAGGAATGTCACTTTTTGGTCCTGTCCTTTTTTCCGTGTTAGTCGCTGGATGTCAGTAGAGCTGATTTGTGCAGACGTCAGTATTATTAGAGCTTGTTGATGTCACTCCCTCTGTGCCATGTTGAGTGTTTCCTCCTCCTGCTGCGAGCAGCTGTGTTGCCATTTGTTTGGTGTTGGTAGAGAGCTCCCAACACTGTACACACACAGAGACTCAGAGACACACTCCTCAGCTTCAACACATGAACACACAGTTTCACACACGTTCACAATCACAATACAGTAGTCAACAGTTAACATAAACCGTGTCCTACTTCCAGTCACTTTTATACTGAGGACAAAACAGACATGACCTTGACATCTATGTTTTTTGTCTGAGCTATAACAGCAGCCTATCACAGACTGACTGGCTCTTAAAGGCCTTTGTCAATGTTGAACTGAAAACAGAAAATTAGCTCCTTTTCGCTTTTATCAGTTGCTATTTTTACATTGAGGTTTGGCAAAGACTGCCATCACCATGAGCTCTCATCTGTAGTCTTCTTTACAGTGTAACTAATGATGGAAAAAAAAATATATATTTTTGACTGGAGATGCTATTTTTTAGATAAACACGAGGCACCTGGAGCACCTAAGATGCATGCCAAAGTGATTAACAGAACATTAAGAGACAAGTCATGCTTGCTGCTAAACATGCAGGTTATGTGAAGTATAAGGACTGTGAAATATTTGTGACTGTAGAAGTATCTTGTACATGTCGAGTGGCAGTAAAATAAGGTAATTAAGTGAGACAAAAACATGCCATCAGCACCTCCTGCCTGATTTGCCCCCTTTAACTGTTTTGTCACATTTCAAATGAATAGTGTTAAATGAGATGATGGCTTCAATACATTTTAAGCTACAACCTTAGCTTAGCGTAAAGGTTGGAAACAGGGGAAACCACTAAAATATGTTTTTTATGCGGTCGATTAAATCTACTTAAGGGGGAAACCAAAAATTGAGGATGTTTTGGAAGTTGTGCGTGGGAAAACTTCTTGGTCAGGTGTGGTAACTTCACTGTGAGTTGTTGGGCAACCAGCAGGGAGTCCAGGACATCACCTGGTCAAGACATCTACTTCTCTGCAAAAGTGCAATTATGTCCCACAGTCACACATTGTCTCAATGGTTTTTACAATATGTTCAGTGAATGTCAGCCTCTGTTCCTAGAACCTCGATTCGAGTAAGGAAAAGCCCCCTAATAGAACTCTTGTAGCTGGGGGGGAATAAAGTATGGAAGAAACCTCAGACTATCAAAATCATACAGTTACAGATTCCAATGGCAAAATACAACTCATACAAGTACATTACATTACAACGTGCATGTAAAGAATGTGAAGCCAGGAGGAAAACTGAGCAGGCCGAGGTGTCGCTGAGTGGTGACGCAGCACATGACTCTACCATGCTCCACCATGTCGACCTGGAAGAGCACAGGCCACATAAGGCAATTAGTAAGAAAATATCAGAATGTATACAGAACACATGGAAGTGTGCCTTAGAGCTTCATACACACACAATTGTCCCCATAGATTAAAAAGATTATGGTCCCATCAGCAAATAAAATAGTTAATTCATTAATTCTTTATGTTCTTCTTGACCTGTCATCCCCTCACATCCCACCTCATCTCGCCCATCATCAATCACTTCCTGTCTGTCTCATCCATCACCTCCAGTTCCGTCTGTAGCCCTGGTGAGAGGAAGCCGACCTTTCACAGGAGAAGGTACTAATGAATCACATTTATCAGTTCATCTACTGCTAAGATTGACTTGTTGCTAGGTGACGTGCGATGGCAAATTCATGTACAGTGGCTGCAGTCTGTGTCGAGCTCCCATTTTTTTAATGTATGCTTGCTGAACTGCTGCTGCATTGTGCCCCGTCCCTGCAGGCAACTGCGCTGAAAAAAAAATGCTGCTCCCTTTTCACCCGTCGGAATGCGCAAGAAACACTGTGACAAATATATGGTTGAGACACACTGGTGTTTTGTATTGCAGTGGTTGTAACAAGCAGTCGCATGGAAAGAGGCGGGTTTATGCTCTGGAGGCTCAGAGGACTGTGTTGTTAGAGATCGAGAACAGATATTTTTTTAATTTACATTTTTTTTTGGTGTTATAAGGTCCTGAGAATCTTTCAGGACTGTAGAGGCATCAGAGGAGTTCTGAGTTCAGTCATGGATAGCTGGATGGAACTTGCTCTTGTCTATTTCCTGGATGTGGTGAACAAAGAATTTTAACACCAAGATGGTACGTTTTATCGACGTCATAAAGATGTCATTGCACCATGGTGGACGATCTGTCTCTAATTGATCTAAAACATCCTTTCAATTTCAATTTCAGTTTTATTAGTAAGGGTGCAATTTTCAATTTAACTTTAAACTTTCTCTGCTGCAAATTCTAGGAGATGTAGATAGCTATATATGTGATTAGGTAATAATGGCTGACAACATCAACCCGCCTCTCTGTCATTCAGGCGCTAATTAAGAGCTTGTTCAGAGGCCTCTGCTCTAAGCATTTTGACAAGAAAGCAGTGGCCGCCACAGCACTGGTTTAGATCAAGGCATTTTGTCTCCCTCTTCCAACATCCCTGCAACTTTTTCACTCCTCCTCTATCTGCTTCACTGTTTCGTCGCTGCTCACCATCACTCATCTTTATCTCCATTTCCATTTTTACCCTGACTAACCCCTCCACCTCACATTCTGTTAGCATCAGCTGGTGCCCTCCCGATGCTCCCCACAGCCACGGTGTGGAAGTAGTTAGTTCCCTCAGGTACTGCGTGTGTGTGTGTGCGTGTGTGTGTGTGTGTGTGGTGTTTTGTTTTTCTGACCCACTTTGAATAGGGCGTATTTACATGTTGTTTGATTTGCATTTGTGGTGTTTGAGGGCATGTATGCCTGTGAGTATGTGTTTTTATGAGTGTATGAATGCCCTGCCCAGACTGTCAGTCAGTAGCTTCCTTACAGCAGAGGACTGCAGCAGCGGCTGCTGGTGTTGGTTATGTTTCAGTCCCGAGGACCTTGTGGCTCTGTAGGATAGCATGCAATAATACTGGCGGGAAGCAGGCTTTAATATGACAGATATAGTCATCTACATTCACAGCCCTGAGGATAGGTGAGTCACTGATAATCAAGTCATGATTCTTTCGGTCCAGTATAGGTTAGTGATGTTTGAATGTGTTGGACTGATGATTTGCTGGATAATGGAGTGCCATGCAAAGCCAAGGGCTGAAGATAAGAGAGATTTACAGCTGGAGCTTTAACTTTCACCTAGTCTGTCCTGGAGCGGATAGAGCCGCAGCCGCGCAGCATAGCTCATCCTGAAATGTAGCTGTAGTTTTCCTCTCCATAATCATTGTATTGGATTTTTCAAGGCCTCTTATTTTCAGTCATAGATCGATGTAATTGGGTTTGTAAATCACAGCTGCAGCGCTCTATGCTGATGCTGATGTTGGAAGTCACTTGCCGCTGCTTCAGCTGTAAATCTGCTCCGGAGCCCAGTGATAACTCAGCTGGCTAAACACTGTGCAGGACCAGCTGTGTGTGTGTGTGTGTCTGTCAACAGGTGCAAGCGTGCATGTCTGTGTGTGTCCGTCGGATGCAGCAGTAGCTCTGTGTAACCAGAAAGCTGTGATGAAAAGTGAAGCGCATGTGAAGAGTGAAGTCATTCCTCCTTCTTTTGAGGTCACCTCTGATTCTGTTTGTCACTACAGCTACAGCCTGGAGGGGCTCAGTGGGGTCCAAGAAGAGCTGAGGGGCCCCATCACCAAGGGGCCCCGAATCCTGGAGCCTTCAAGGGTGCCCAGGCATGACAGCGATGACAGGGGCTCCATGGTTTCTCTGACCGAGGAGCAGGAGGAAGGGCTTGGCGAGCACAGCAGACGACATGACCCGGTCAGCTAACACACACTCACACACATCAATTATCACATTGGTCCTTTAGATGTCATATCTTCGTTCTGTGACACATTCGGCCCCAAGCAATGCACAAATACATCCTCAGCTTAATTCACATGAGAGTAGAAATGGATTTGCTTGTACAAAAACAAGACTTATAAACAGTCTGGGGAACTTTGAGACCTGTCAGTTTGGGGATTAGTAAGAATTAATAAACATCGCTTCCCTCAGGCGGCTTCTCTCTGCTCGAATTAAACTGCATCGTGAACACGGCATAAAAAATCACATGTGTAGTTTCCCTTTTGACTGTGTCGTTCCTGTTTCTAGTTTAGTGACCGGTAACATTTTGTTCCGCGTTATCTCTGCCTTGTTCAGAACGCCTTTCATTTTATACTGTTATACACTGTGTTTAACTCAACCTTGTCTCACACCCCAGAAATCAAGGCGGTATCGACCTCTGCGAAACAGCTGTCCTCCTATGACCCTACCCCTCACTAAGTCTGTGTCCATGCTCGCCATCAGCCAGAGAGACATTGATGGTGAGTGACAAGTTGTAAGGCAATTACCTATCCTGATTCCTTGTAACGCTGAGCCTCCCTGACCTCTTTATCATGAGATTTCCTTTCTACTTTCCTGCTTTGAAGTCCCAATTTATCAACATTACAAGATGAGCAGGCTAAATGGGTGAATAAAGTGGTAAATATCTAAAAGTTCAAATGCAATTTAAGCACAATTCCCATGCTCTCATTTCTAAACTCAGACGTCCCAGTAATTTAATGGTGTGAAGAGAATTGTTTAATTTAAAATCGCTCAAAAGATTTGTAAATACTTCAAAGGCCCTATACACCCCTGGTCCTATGTAGGTCAGTTATTTCCCTCATGCTTATTTGCCTGTGTAGGCACACTTGGACGATATCTTTCTGACCCTATGGTTTTTGCACCCTCAGGGTTGGGTAGGTTAGATTTGTATCATTCTTATGTGTTCATAAAGCTCAGTGACCTCATGTGAAAGGTGTGCAGGGCCTTTAAACGATTTGATTCTTTAACCAGTTAAAATGATCAGATTTTACTGTTTCTCCTCCATCGTCACTGTTTATTACAAAGTTTCAGAATTTTAATAAGTGATCAGTTCCTACTGTGGTTCTTTCCTTCCTGCCTCCCCCAGCAGTGGGACACCTGAGACGTAAGAGGCGAATTTCCTTCTCTTTCAACCTTTCCCCCATCCTCACCAAATCAAAGTCTCAGTTTATATACGGGGACTCTTCATCTAGCGATGATGAGGACAACTTGAGTAAGTAATGTACTGTAAACCTAGCTGCTGTAGAGCATAGCACTTATGTCAGAATCCGAACAATAGCTCTTCCTATTAGTGTCCTCAATCTCCCCCAGACAAATGTAACCCAGAGTCATTACTATTCACTATGTGATTATAACAGAAATGATGGCTCATCGAGCTGAAATGGGCCCGGTTCTTATGGGTATGAGCAGGGCTGCCCATAGATGTATAATATAATCAGATACTGGACCCAAAGATGGTGCCCATTCAGTCCAATGAGAATTTCTCGTCTGGCCCATAGGCCAAAAAAGATATGGGAGTAACTTCTGGGGTATGTGCCATTGAATATTCCCAGTTGTGTTTCTCCCACTGGTGCCCCCTACGAGTTCTGTCTCAGCCTATTCATTTTACATTGTGATACATTTTAAAAATGTCTCTGTCAGTGGCAGTATCTGGAGAAAATTCTTCTTGGACTGCAGGGGAATTTTTTGTGGCAATATTGTAAGTGGCTGCTTGGCAAAATTGGAGTCGAGCCTGAACTGCACAGCCATATCCAGGCCTTAATAATTGGGGTAGACTGATTGTCGACCTGGCCAGTTATCGGGGCAGAGCAGAGCCTATTCCTGATCTGTTTTTTGTGTCCCATCGCCGATTAAAGAAATTGAGTTGAAAATGTACTACCTTGGCTCTGATGCAGCATTCTTTCTCTGTTTGTAGTCACCATGCTGTGGCCTCTATCAGTGTACAGCACACAACACTGCAGATTGTGATTATTCAGATTATCTAATATTGCTGATAGGCTATTACTTGTGACATGTAATCAATCAAAGTAAATAGTAATAAGTTATCATACAAATCTCGTGACGTGTCTCGTTATGTTTCTGGAATCATTCAAATAGGTGTAGATGACTATATTATACTGCTACTTATTGTATGGTTCCATCACAAAATACACATAACCTCTCAGTTTGACTGTTTATCCTGGTTAAGTACTCTCTTTTGTGCTTAAGCTTTTGAGGTAACATAAAAGTTATGCGCTGAACACACCTAGATGCTGAAGGGCGACAAAGCCCAAAAGTTCAGCTGCAACAAACTTGTCATAGGGAAGCCACTAATTACTGCTGATATTAAGCTGCTTGCAGTGTGAATGTGCAATTAGAGTGAGTTTGTAGTGAAATCATGGGTGTAGGAAGCCACCTCTCACCTAGTCAGCAAGCTTGGTGTTAATGATTCCTGTTGGCGACGTTAAGAAAGACCTCAGCTTCTCCTGTCCCCCGCCCAGCCCAATGTTTAGCCAAACTTTACTTAGATAAGTCCTTGTTTTCGTCACTATGCAAAAATGAAACACAAATGCTGGGGAAGAGGAAAAAGAATAACTATAAACACTGCAGGTGAAGTGAGGAAGCCCTTTCTTCCCTCCAGATAAATGTGAGCCCGTCACCTTTAGTAAAAGACGCAGAACCTTCCCTTTTCCTAGCAGTGAGATATTTCCATTGGTGTCCTCAATCTCCTTGACTGTGTTGCTTGCAACAGAGTTGGGCCACAACTTTGCCCTCATTATCCTGTTTCGGGTTTGACTTTCTGATGCAGAGCAGGCGAGCGATGCTTTGCATATTTGCATGTACACCAGAATATTGAGTAGAAGTGATGGAGGCAGATGTGTCTGCCATTAAAATATGCATGCCAGTGTTTAGCTGATACCAAATAAGTAGTGACCCTGTGGTGATTATTACATGTTTTTATTGCTATTATTTATTCATATTATATGCTGTCTGATTAAAAATACCACCAGGTCAGAGATTAATTGGAAAATGCCAATATTTTGGCAGTTAATGGAACCAGGCAATCCAAATTTGAATAATCAAGGAGGCACGGTGGAGCTAGCTCTGGCCATCATGGCTCTGTGTGAACAGTCAAGACACAGAATAAATGGAATATGATTAAGTATTGAGACCATTATGTCTTGTGGGAAAAAAATTGACTTTGTATTTTGAAATTCTCTTTTTCATGAGGTTGGATGTCTATGCAGCCAGCAATTTTTTGGGAGCCAGTATCTGCAGCCATTACTGGCACTGGATCTAACAGCAGTACTTCAGTTTCAGCTTTTGGCCTCAGTGCTGGTCACCCTCATCAGTGCCAGAGTCATTTTGTTTTTGGCCTCCATGAGAGTAGCTAAACGTTAAATACCTCGCTCAAGGACATTAAAGGTAGCTGTTGAAGACCAGAGGGGCATTGTCTATTCAGTTCTCTTCCAGATCCTCACAGCCAGAAGTGAAGCTGACAATCCTTTGTATATTTTGTATATTGTATATTCAGATAAGCAGGGCAACCTTGTGGATGGTGTGGTCAACCCCTAAACAGAGACAGGGAAACAGGGAAAATGAAGACTGTCCACCTGAGATGACAAACACTGGGAATAAAAACCACCTTGTCCCCAATTCTTGAATCTCTGTCCTACTCTTCACTTCCTTTCTTGTTTCTTTCCAGGTATGAGGTCGTTTTCCAGCAACTCTGGCTCACTAGCATACAGGTCAGTATGTAGACGCCGTACATACACATTACCGGAAAATAGTTCTTTGTTGTTTATGACAGCTGTGACCTTTATAGTTCTATGGAGACGAGACGTTCTTGTATGCAGTCAAAACGTCTCCCTGCAACCTTTTATAGTGCTGTAAAGAACCGTTTTCAGAATGTCTGAACAGGTAAGCCTTGTGACTACAGATGTTTGAGGATAAAATTAAATGAGTGTCTGTGTGTGTGTCTGTGTGTGTGTGTGTGTGTGTGTGTGTGTGTGTGCGCGCTTATACCAGTATATCAGAGGAGGAGCCTGGGCCCCTGCGGAGCGACACTGAAG
This sequence comes from Sparus aurata, assembly GCF_900880675.1. Lineage (NCBI taxonomy): Eukaryota > Metazoa > Chordata > Actinopteri > Spariformes > Sparidae > Sparus > Sparus aurata. Next base: position 9,796,458 of record NC_044190.1, read on the forward strand.
GAAAAAGTGTGACAAAAGTCAGCCGGACCTTCAGCTACCTCAAGAACAAGATGTACAAGAAGACCAGGGTAAGGGAACATTTTTTGTCATCCTTAATAAAACCGTGGCAAGACCTCAACAGTATATTTACTATATTTCATTTTGTGCTATTTACTTTATTGATTCCCACAGCACGGCTTCATGGGCACCTCCTTTTATAGACTTCTCCTCCTTAAACATTTCTTCCAGCCTTCTTTTCACCGCCACTCTGCTAAACATTTACACATGAACACACAGTCACACTGGGTCCTGGCCTGTGCTACAACATCTGTCGGCCCTCCAACAGCCCCCAGTCTGAGAGTTGGGGGGTTAGATGTCTCGCTTTAGGGCAAGTAGGCGTTTCTTGTGACCTCCCCATTCAGATTTGGTTTTGAGCCCACAACATTTTCCAGCCACACACGTGGGTCTATGGTGTAAGATGTGGTTAAAGAGCCAGTTCAGGTAACTCCCCTGATAAAGGTGTTCTTTCCATTTAGAATACAGTAAGTATTTGTTACATCATTACATTGTTGTTACATTGTGATTGAGGACAAACCTTATTATTTCTGTCTGCTGAATTATGTTTGTGGAAGAATAAAACTTAATGTGAATTTGGAACTCTTGAAATTCAGCATTGTGCTTTGAAAATCAAAGTACTTGTATACTGTACTGGAGCATCTATTGATATGATTTGCAAATACAGTTGTTAGTATTAGTTTTTAATTTTATGCTGATTAATAGTTGTGTTTGGGAATAAAAGGAGCTATATATAGTCATGTTAACTTGTGTTCGCTGTCAGTAATTGTGCAGTCCTTGCAAAGAGACAAGGGGTGAACAGGAAGTAAAACAGGAAGCTGGAGTTGGCTGTGGTTTTCTAAACTCATCTCTAACCTCAGCCCTCGCTTTGCTTTTAAAGTGACAGGATCCTGCAACTGTGGTTGCTCCCCGTCGAAGGTCAGAACTATTGATGAAGATTTTTACTGATTTAAAGGCAATTAGCAAAGTTTGGACTATTGGACTCTATCCATGATATATATGTCCAACGTTGAGTGGCTTTCAAAATGGCCATTTCATCGACCACAGACCCGTCACACACCACATCAAAACTTCTGATATCTGAATTGAATTCAACTGGATGAGATTTCAGGATCCCCCTCACATTTTTCTTTTCAAAACACAAATTCCCCAAAATGTTTTATTCGTGACTTTTGTCACATGATCTGTTTTAGCGACAATGTACACACATAGTATCTGAACAATATCCAAATATCTGGAGGCGAATCTAGTCTGCGCAGTTTTGACATAGTGTCTATACCAGACTGAAGGCTCGTTGCAGTAATAGCACCTCCTGTAACGAGCCAGTAACTTCCTCATTGCTGCCTTCCTGATGGTGCCTCAGTGCAGGCAGTAGCTTCAGCTGCCCAGCCGGAGCCAGGGATGTTATACAGGAGATTCACAGGGAGCCATGGCTTCTCACTGAAATGGAAAGGTTGGCTGGAGGTAGGCGAACAGCACGTTCTGGTTTCCCAGTCGAATTGTACTGAAAGGGACTGTCACAATATCATGTTTAAAGTGATTGCTGTTCCCCTCTGGGCTGATGTCTTTTTCCACTGAAGTCATCGCTTGTTACATTATGTTTCAGTAGACTGTCTTTTTGTCTAAAGCTCTGGTTTAGATGTCACAAGTGATTACTTCTCCTGTTGTAATGCTTTTAGGCAAAAATCATGTGCCGAGAATTGGCATTGCTTCCTGTGTTATTCCAAGAAGTTGAAGTGTTTTTGTATTATTTTAATTTTACAGGAAACATATCTGCAACGGCTTCTTAGAAAGGTTACTGTGCCTGTAGCTAAAAAACATTTGTCGGTGTGTTTCATCTTTGGTGAGATAGCTTTGTTGTTGAAGGAAATGACAATGAATGCAAAGTGTTGTAATGGCTGTAAAACATGCAGGGTTGCTGTGGTCCAGTCAGCCTAATGGTATCTTGAAGGAGCTAAACAAAATGAGCTGTAGAAAGTCAGAACTTTGTGGTCCCCTCAAACCAAGAGGCCCAGGGCCGGCCATTAAAAGGAGCTGGAAACTCCATTTTCCCATTTCCTCTGGGTTTGGGTGGAGGCTGTGTGATGTAAATCCAAGAGAATAAGAGCTCTGTTCTTCTCTGCATCACTTTATGGGATTGTGATTCAGCTCAGTGTACAGAGATGACCAACAGCTGAGGATGACCTTGTCCATGAATGCAGAGGCAGCAGAAAGACCGCCCTGTTATGGAAAGGTCAAAGATTTGATTCCCAGACAGCTCGTCTCCGTCAGTAGTAGTGTGTTTCAGAACGCTGAAGTCTCATCCATCAGAAGACGGTTCGAATAAGCGCCTCGTTGTAGTCTACAAAACAAGACAATAAGTTATTTGATCATTAACTGTCCTTTGGTAGAAATGTTCAGTCGAGTTGGTAGCTGTTTCCAAGTGTTGTTATGTACTGCCAGCATTATAAACCTCTACTGGTAATCCTGTAAAAATGTACCAAATATCAGTTTTATACACAAAATCCTATTGTCTTTAACTGAAGCACAGCAGCAACAAACTGCCTGAAACAAAGATGTCCCACATTTAAAATAGCCTCTTAATGAGACAATTTGGTGTCAGCATAAATAATGCATCACTTAATATGCAAAGCCCCCCGCTGTGTACTACATCAGAGTAATAATGTTGCTCTGCAGGATTCAGATTGGAATTTGACACAAGTGAATAGCCACGTGGTTAGACATTTTGTCAATGCCTCGTATGTTATTCTTTACACTTAAAATGTAAAATCTGAATGCTTGGTACAAGCGCTCAAGTAATGGCTGAACTCGGTGACCTTCCTCTGCTTCTATGGTTTGTGTTTCAACTATGATCATTCCACTTGTGCAGGAAAAGGACAGAGACAAGAAGGAGAAGGAGAAGGAGGGCAAAGAGAAGGACAAGAAGGTGGTTAATGGTCATCTCTTCACGGCAGTGGGCTCAGGCCAGGCAACCCACTGCTTCCAGTGCAATAAGGCTTTCAACAACAAGGAGGCGTACCATTGCTCTCGTGAGTAGCTTTGTCTTTTTTTTTTTTTTTTTATGCACTTTTTCCACTCCAATGATCAGGTCTCCTGTTGCTTTAATCAAACCAATTAAGTGTTCTATGATCCATTATTGAAATTATTGTTGATTTACGAGAAAAAGGAAGCGGTAGTGAAATATGCCCTAAGATGATTACATCATCAGACAAGGAAGTCGCATCAACTTTGTGGAGAGGCTCAGTCAGAACTTTTGAACCATGTGATTACGATGCAATGTATATCATAGACAAAATTGTATTTATTTATTTCATTTATTTGTCAGCTGCTCACAATATAGAATCTAGGTTTTAAAGCATCAGAAAGTATGTGTTGTGTCGTCAAAAAAGAGTGTCAGCAAAACAGAATCATTCATACTTGGCTGAGGCTACATCACCATTAGTTTGGAGTAGTGAAACTGTCTGAAGTGCTACTGAGCCAGACTTTCAGTGGAGACAACAGCACAGTTTTTGCATTGTTTTCCACTGAAGCAGCAGCAGCAGCTCTAAAGAGGATGTAGTTTATTGCACAAGACTTTGGCACAACCCCAAAGAAAGCCTAAAAAGGAGAAACCAGCCCTCCGATGGATCACAGCAATCCTCTCGATGGTCACAATCTGCCTCAGACTGGCAAAAACAGCCCTTGTTGTGTTCAGCTGGTCTGGTTCGTATTTTCGGAGCCGCAGAAGGTTCTGAGGGTGTTTTCGGGAGGGTTGTGCTCGCAGATGTCTGGCTGATGTCCATTCGACAGACAAATACAGTGATCCTTTGTCTGAGATTAGCTTGAATTAGTGGGACGTCCACAAAAGGCAGTAAACTGCCCTATAAAACCATTTAGGAGGAGAAAAATACTGCAGGAATTTAAGCTGGATTTATTGTGCGGGTCATAATTAGACATATCGCATAATCTACTCGGCAGATACTTTTATCCACATCTTTATTTACAGTTACAACAGTGTACTGTACACACGTTTTAGGTGATAGGTGGAAGTAAAAAAAGAACCTGTAACCTGAAAGTGTTGCTGCCTTTCTGCACTTGTTGAGTTACATGATTGTGTTCTGACTGAGAGCGTTGATGTAATCCTAAGAACGGAAATGTTGTATGCATGGTGACACGGTCTGATAGTGGGCCTGTGGGTCTCTCTTGTGCAACATGTCTGTTTAAGACACTCCTGTCTATTGGAAAAAGGCCTCTAAGCAGGTTATGGAAACTTGTGAAGCTAGATTTTGACATGACCAGCGACAAGTATGGACAATAAACATGCCAGGTTTGTGCTTCAAAGTGAACTCTTGCAAAATTATGTGACAGCATGTAATTCAAATTATGGTACGGGGGAATGAAAGTCTTTGACTCACTGGGATCAGATCACAGAGCATAGATCTTATTTTAGCAATCTTGAATGATGACCCCTGCTCCATGGTGATTTGGGAATGTTTACATAATTGAAATTTTCCCATGCAATTCAGTATTTATGTGTGTGTGTGAGTGTGCGTCAGACGTCAGCCTATCTTATTTTTTCCCTTCTCCTCCGTCCACGAGCAGTATTACCCCTCGATTGCATCACATGCTCTGCTCCAGTCTGGCTTTCATTAGTGGGCTGGTGGAGTTTCCTGGCCGGCTATGAAAACCAGTCAGAATTTCTAGCCCCCACCTTTCCACACACCCTCCACGCCATCACGCTCACAGTATTCTCTGTTGCTTTTTCTTTCCAGACTGTAATGCTTCCGTCCATAAGGGCTGCAGGGACAGCCTGCCTGTTTGTGCCAAGGTGAAGATGAAGGTAAAAGTTCCCTCGGAGTAACTCCATCTCTTATTCTGTAATATTCTGTTGTCCTGCAGCCAATATTGATTTGAACTCCTCATTTATGCTTTTATTGTCTGTTTTTTCTGGCCAGCTGCCCAAACAGCAGTATGCAGTACCAGACTCAAGCTCTTTCACTACAGTCACGATGAGGAACAAATGTGAGTGACTCAGACTTCTAATAATTCTTCAGTCCCGGCACATTGAAGGTTTTATTTTACTTACTGTAACTTACTGAGTTTTCTAAAGGTAGCTCATATTAACTAAGTTTCGGCAGCCAATTAGATTAAGGGTTCAGAGTGAGCATGAATGCCTCTATTGGGTTAAAGCACTGGTATCTCTATTTTTAGTAAGTTATTTGTGATCCTAATTTTTTTTTTTTTAGATCACTTAAAGGAACTTACATTTGTTACAAAACAAATGATGTCGTCTCTTGTGGTACTGTATCTACAGTACAGTTAATGTTAGTTATATAACCTTTATTAAATCAGGGATTTTCACTAAGCTCAAGATCTCTTTTGCAAGAGAGACCTGAGCAGCAGGAAGAAAAACCCACACAGCATCAGAGACACAAATCACATAATCACTAAAAGTTAGAACTTTAAATTCGGCCCCTGGGATGAGACATACAAGTTTGAAATAGTTTGCAACTCATTCTGTTTCTAAAGTGCATAGAGGTTGAAGACATTTCTTTCCAAGTTCAGTATATAACCAAGGGGTAACTTCACATATGATATGATATATAATATAGTGATTAAATACCAAGCCGATCTGTATTTCAAACAATGACAGGATGAAGTTGTCTTATTGTTTGTCATTTAGTGCACAATGATGATTATAGTATTTGTCTCCTGTGACATTTGTATCTGTGGCCCAGCTGGTGGAACGAGGGAGCGCCCCTGGTCGGCCATCTTGTCCCCTGAAGACCACTCTTCGCTGATGATCCCATCAGGACGAAGACACACTAGCATCATGAATTTCCATGGCAACAACCTCTCCAAGAGTCTCTCCATAAGCAACATCGCTGGGTGAGTGTGTGCGTTTGTGTGTGAGTGTGTTTCATGAGTTGCACGTTTCTGTTGCGATTTGACATTTGCATTTACAGTTTTTTTTTATTTTCTCGTGCTCGTCTTTTTGAACTTTTTATTTGCCAGCTGCAGTGCACCATCTGTCTTTCAACAGCTTAATGGGTGTTTTCAGTTGTACCTGGCTGTAAAAATGCGAATCATATCATTTGTTTAATTGTTGTTTAATTAATGTCTCCTTTCAGTCCGGTGTTTGATGAGATGCCCATTAAAGGCCTGCGGTATCTCTCCCAGTCCACTGACTCCCTCAACAGAACCAACCAGGTCACAGAGTCCATGGAGTCGCTCACTGATGAAGGTCAATACACACACGCACATACACTACTAATCTGACTACCAAAGTCAGCTGCCAATCAGCCTTGAGCCTTTGAATGGAAAACCGAGTGTATGTCAAACAACATTCTAATAATCCAATACTAATAATAAAAAATGCTCTTTCTGATGCAAATTGGTGAAATCGTGACTTTTCTCCCTTAATGTTAAAATGTCTTAGTCAGAAGGAATGGTCATCTCAATTAAAAATAACTAAAAGCCGTGTAATACAAACTAAATGCTATAGAATCTGTAACATGAGCTCCAAGTTGAAAGTACAAGCTGTCCCCCCCTCAGGGACTGAGATGATGGACGGGCAGCTGATGGGGGAGTTTGAAGGAGAGGCGAAGGAGCTGGAGGCTGACTCATGGAGTTTAGGAGTGGAGCAGCAGTACCTGCAGCAGCTGGACAAGGAGCTGGTGAAGAGACAAGATGTCATCTATGGTATATTTGATGAACTGGAATAAACTTTGAAACTGTTTTTTTTTTCTTTTTTACTTAATGGCAAATTAAAGAAAGCTTTAAGAAGTTAAAACAAAGTGTAGTTATTCAGTAATACTCATGCACACTCTCATCTAGGTCTCTACTCTCTACTGCAGCTAATTAATAACAAATCTTAATGATATATTATGGCTGCAGATTTCACTCATTTGAATATGCACTGAAATACATCCTGATTGTTTTGAAAGTCCTTGACAAGTCTCCAGCTTACAATTAGAATCTGCTTGTGGTAAATACATTTGATTGAAATGATTCCAAAGCACATTTACATATAGTGTATCCCCCCATGTATGTCCTTCAGAGCTGATGCAGACGGAGATGCATCACATCCGGACGTTGCGCATCATGTCAGAGGTCTACAGCAAAGGCCTGCAGAAGGAGGTGCAGCTGGAGCAGCAGACAGTGGAGAAGATGTTCCCCGCTCTAGATGAACTCCTTGAGCTCCACACGCAGCACCTCGGCCGCCTCGTCGAGAGGAAAAGGGAGAGCCAGCTGGAGGAGGGAAGCTTTATCATCAACAGGATAGGAGACATCCTGGTCAACCAGGTGAGAGAAGGGAGTGGCTGGCGTGACGAGGATGCAGGTCCTTAAACTCTACAAATGATTTGCATTTGTTCACTTTGGTGGTCTTCGTAGTGTGACGACCCGAAGGCTGCAAATATTAATGATCTTATATGAAAAAAGCATAAAAAACAAAATGTGTGCATTAGAAACAACTTCCATGATCTACTCCAGTCTGTGAGTAGGTTGGTTCACACTTAGTCCAGAATGAATATCTCAACAGTAACCGGATGGATTACCAGGAAACTTAGGCACGCACATTTTTGATTGAAAGAGGATAATTCCCACTAACTGCGGTGACCCTTTTGACTTTTTCTCATGTCAACATTTCACTTTGTCTAGTACCTTAGTTTATTACCAAATACCTGCTAAACTAAAGATTTTCTTTTTCTTTTTTTTAATTTAACGTTCATTTTATTTAATTCCCATCAGCCTCAGCTCTACTTTGTTTGAGTGTGCAATATGTCAGAAATGACCCCTGCTTCAAACAAATGGAAGGCAGCAAATCAACCAAGTAGCTGTTAACTGCTGCAAACTGTAAAAGCTAGCGAGCTCAGTTAGCTGTGCAGCTGACGGTCCGGACTGGGAGCTCCGAGTTCTACATTCATTTGATATCTCTTCAGTGCATTACATAAATGTCTTTGACATGACGTCAAAACTCTTATTTCTTTGCATTCTGTTGATAATTTCAGTTATTTTTATTGTTTCATTTAAATGAATCCAAAATACTTACATATCAGTATGCACATATACTTTAATGCTAATTAGCCAATGTTAGCATGCTAAACAATGATTTATGATGGTATATTTGAATGTTAACATGCTAAGTTAAGCGATTTAACCGTCATCAACATGGTATCTTGAGCCACACACTGTTGGCTGTGGGCTCTTGTTCCCAAGTTTCAGGACCACCGTAAACAGTAGCAGTCAGCTATCCAGGAAGTAATATTATAAAGTTTTAATATCCTTCACTTCCAATATAAAGTCACATTTTTTCTGAATTAGATATGTTCATAGTGCCTAATAGTCTCTGCAAATGTGTGCTGTGCAGATCACTGTTTATTTTGTGTATTCATGCTTGTTAAACTGTGCTCTAGTTCTCTGGTTCCAACGGCGAAACCATGAAGAGGGTTTATGGAAGATTCTGCAGCCGCCACAATGAGGCGGTAAACTTCTACAAGGACCTCCTGACCAAAGACAAACGCTTCAAGGCCTTTATCAAAGTAAGACACAACTAAGTTCATAAGATGTATTTCCCTTAAAGATGTCTTGTTTTCCAGTTTTTTATTGAATAGATGTCTAACAAGATTGTGTTCTATAGAGTGCTGTTCTTTGAGTCAACAGCCATTTACTGTATTGCCTTAATGTTGTTTCTTAGTCTTTTACATAAATATATATGAAACTTTTTGTATAAAAGCCACATTACCCTACACTCTTTATGTGCGTTGTATATGTCTGTGTAACTGTCATTTTCAGAATCACAGCAAAAACCTTCTCAAGTATTATTAATACATTGTTGTACAGCAGTCGAGTTTCAAGGTTTCCCTGTGGTGGTTTGAAACCTTGCCTTGTTTCAGCCACCTGTTGTGTTGGCACATTTTAATACAACACTTGTCGTCCGCTCTTCCAGAAAAAGATGAGTAGCAGCATTGTGCGGAGGCTCGGCATCCCAGAATGCATCTTGCTGGTGACCCAGAGGATAACAAAGTACCCAGTGCTGATTCAGAGAATGCTTCAGCACACCAAAGGTTAGCTTCATGTCTTCTTGTTCGTCCATGCTATTAATGTGTGTGCATGATAAAGTAAGTTAGGGAAAGTAGTAGTCAAGGTAAAAAAAAGATAGAAGAAGAAGTCTTCACTATCAATCGTTAGTTGTGCTTTTAACACAATCACCTTGCAAATAATTTACAGTACAAAGCATTCACAATACAGAGCACATCATTTTTTCTTTAGTTCTCAGTGCAGAGCAAAAGAGGGATTTAAAGCCATAGATTTTAGGCAGTGAGGCAAAATCGTTCATTCTTACATAACTAAGATTCTCTTATTCTACTTGGAACTCTCTGCTAGTGGAATCCATTTTTATAATTGGATCCAAAGTATTTGCCCATACACAAGTCACAGAAAACGAGACAGAATAAGGCCAATCAATTCATTAGTATCCAGAAAATGTTGCCTGCTTTAGCTTTTTATGGATTATCAGAGAATAAAGTTTACTTGGAGTTCAAACCACATTAGATATTAAATTGAATATATGATATGCAATGAAATCACATCTAAAAGCAATTTACACAGTCAAGCAGTTCAGTTTTTCGTGTGAGCTACATTGATATTTGTCATTTATCTAATTTTGGACTCGTGATTGATACACATCTGTCCTAAAAATGATATCTCTTATAGAAGCTCATCAATTCCTCTTCGTCCCTTACATGTTTTCAGATATCTGAGGGAAACTGAAACATATGTCAAACAGGTGTTTTGGGGATAATAGATCAAGCGTACTTTGAGGAGCTGAAATAGTTCACACCATATTTATATCTGATTTGAAGCAGCTCTCGTCCGCTGGCCTCATACTGTGTACATTCTCTTTAATCCTTCCCCAAAGCCTGTTTATAGTTCTGTGTGGGACGGGGGGCTCTGACTTAATCCCCAAGGTGTTTAAGATGACTCTCTCCTGCCAACTCTGATGTATACTGAGTGGTAATAAGAGGGCAAACACTTAAGTTAGGGATAGTATTTTGGTGCTCAGGAGGACTGAAGTGCAACAACCACAGGAAGGAAGTATTCCACTTCAGGGGAAAAACATAGCAGTTTCAGTCCAAAAGCCAATTTCTAAATACACAAGTTGCATATCAGCTCCATAATGACTCTGGGGCTTTTTTAAGTGTGCAGACCTACAGGCTATTAATGATTGGATTCTTACCAGTTCTACTCTTCTACGCATAAAAGCTTTTAAATTCATTTCATTTAGAAAACCAGATGGTTAAGACAGGAAGTAAGGGGAATCCGCAACTAGACCCCTGGAGAATGAAAACATTTTGTTATTACATTTTGGTTCTTGTATGGATTGAATAAAGCCAGTATAACATGCTAATTAGTCAGCCTTTGGACAGACACAGGCTAACTGTTTCCCTGGTTTCCAGTCTTTGCAAGTAGCTTAGTTTTACGTTGCAGATGCAGGAGTTGAATACATTTTCTCGTGTGACACACAAATAAATGCATTTCCCAGAATGATAATTGATTTCTCAAAATGTCCTAAAACCTGTGGTAATGTCTCTAATTTGAGTTGGGCAGGGCTCAGTCTGACAAATGTGGTGCATTTCCTTGCATCATTCGCAGTTTTAAGTGACAGTTGTGGGGTTGTTTGCTTTTGTAACAAGTGTTGTCAACTAAATCGGATCAAAACCACAACCACACCGGATGAAGCAGATGTAATGTTAAAGAGACACAAGTAACATTTCAGTAAACAAGTAAAAAGTCAGTGCAGTAACTCACCACACTGTTTACTTGACGAGCAAGAAGTTCAGGAAGATCAGGTAGGGAGTTTCTGAAATAAGTTTCCATTTTCTTCTCATGTTTTCTTTTCTTATTCTCTCACAACCAAAATGCTAGAAACTTCAATTCAGTAACAATGGTAATCGTCTGTGTGCATCTTAAAGCTTATTTACTCTCTACATCCTGAAACCCATTAAGGTTTGTTGAATGAAGCCTTTCAGGAAGAAAGGGCAGGTTATTTTTGAACAATTTAGAAAAGAACGATCTATACAGAGTATCGACCGTAATTAACCCAACAAGCAGAGGTGAGGCAGTGAGGCCAATGTTGCATACAGATGACTCGTGCAGACGAGATAAATAGGTAGAAAAGGATATTTTCCGTGATGGAATAATCCTGCTAAAGGAGAAGACGTATGGAACTGCCTCCCCTTTTCAAGAAGAAGTGTTTAAAATGTTGTGGACCACAGGTGCAAGTCTGCTCAGAAGAAAAGTTGATGTCAAAATGAAAAAGGCACATTTTCAACACACATGAACACAATGTTGGTGACTTTTGAAGGTTTTTGTATCCAACTCCATCATATGAAACCAGAAAAAGGCTTTCAGTTCTCTCTGTAATGATGTTTTCAATCAGAGGTTTATCAGGGAGAGGAAATGCAGCTAACGCAGTTAAAGGCCAAAAGAGGTACCAAATTTCGCTGCACCTTTTGCTTTGCACAAACACCTCATCAGCTGTGCCACTCTACCAATCTGGTTGAAGTGTGTTAGTTAGGAGCCATTAAATCCCCAAATGGACTTGCAACAGGGATAATGGCTTTAGCCTGCGCTGGGAAAAACAAAACAACTAACCTTTAAAATGATAACTTTCTGCATAAAACGAGTGAACCAAATTGTGGGCTCTCAATACTCTCCCATCAGGAGTGTTATGGTTTGGCTTGATTCTACCTGAAACTTTTCTTAATGCTTAACTGCTTCGCTGTTGCCTATCTAACCCCCCTTGTCACATGTCAAAAAACAGAAAGCGAGGAAGACTACGAAGACCTGACGGATTCTGTCCGGTTGGTGAAGGAGGTGATAGCAGCGGTGGACAGCAAAGTGAACGAGCACGAGAAAAGACGTCGTCTGAAGGAATTTCACGGCCGCATGGACAGCAAGTCCATCATGATGATGAAGAGCGGTCAGATTTTTGCCAGGGAGGATCTACTGAGGAGGAGGCTCATCCACGATGGCGTGCTGCAACTGAAGAACATCCAGGGAAGACTGAAGGGTGAGGAAATACTCACTGACTGCTTTGCTGCCCTTTAACAGACAACACATTTTCTTTGTCTCTGTAAATATGTCAGGATCGTTTGGAAATGTGAAAATAGATGAATCCTTCAAGTTTCAAAAGTGTAGTTATTTATTCTAATGCAACCGAGGATTGTTCTGCAAAATGATAGATAGCTATAGTCTTTTTAAGCTCCTTAGAAAACAAAAATACATAAATTGATCATTTGATGATAAACAACTACTTTTCTCCTGTCTGTTCTCCAGACGTACATGCTCTGCTACTATCAGACGTCATCGTCTTCCTCCAAGAGAAAGACCAGAAATACGTCTACGCCATGCTGGTAAATTCCTGCTGTCATCTCTCTCTCTCTCTCTCTCTCTCTCTCTCTCTCTCCCTCTGCCTCTTGATATCTCTCCTCCTCCTCTTACTTCTCCTCCTCTTACTCCTCCTCCTCCTCCTCCCTCCTTCCTTCTGCTGTTCCCTCCGCTCTCTCTCCATCCCTCCAGTAATAAAGATCTTATGAGTGCAGCCAGATATGTGGTTGTCATATTTTCCTATCCCACTGTTGTTGTTAGCGTTAGCTTGCCTGTTTAGCTTTCCCATTGTGTAATATTGCCTGCCTCTTGCTAGCTAGCTGCACCCAATAAAGCTGTCCTGGCCCTCGGCATATAACCCAACTGTGATAAATCATATAGTTTTGAGGCGTTTTTTTCCATGTTTACAAGGCTCACAGTTTCACACACCACACACTTAGTATGGGGGAATTACAACAGGGGGAGGCCTGTGTCATAATAATCACATCTATCATTAAAACAAGGCTTGACATGTTTAAGTTGAAGCTGTTGGATTTAAATAAAAAGAGGAATAACATGTGGTTCCTATTGGATCACAGCAATGTGAAGCAGCATGAGTTTTGGGCAGAACATTCTTCATTTGTGTGGATCACCAACAGAACAAGCAGTCAGTAGCACTTAGGTCCCCCTGACAGATGATGGGACATATGTATGTGATGCTAAATGTGGCGAGTCTGAGTTAGCCAAATCAGAGTTAGTCTTTTAGTACAAATTCCATGTTTGAGTTTCCAAAGACTGCTTGTCTTTGCCTGAGGTGCAGTGAAAGGAGAGTAAAACAAAGATGGAATTCCGATGAAAAGACTTTGTCTAAAGATATCCTCCTCATTTTATTTGACTGGAACTTTAAATGAATTTCTGTGCAAAATTTGTTTTCATTCCTTTTCAGCTTAGTCACAGTGAAAAGAAACATTTTAAAAAATCGGAAAAATCTGAACCTATCCTTCAATCTTCAGACAAGAGATTGCAGGAAAAACGTGGGGATGTGGTTACAATTTCAGAGTTTGAATGCTCAGAGCAGATATGAACCCGTGGTTTGTTGTGTGCTGAGGCTCTCTAAGTCAGCCGACTCTCATGTGGATGATAACCAAAACCTAATTTTCTTCCTCTTTTCCTTTTCCCTTTTTATCACCAACTGCTCACTCTTCCTATAATCCTTTTTTTTTCCTAACTGACCTCCCTTCATTCTGCACGTCTGTCTTTTCTGTACTTTCTGTCTTTCTTTCCCCTTCCTCCCTCCCTCCCTCCCTCTATAATTATCCATCTCTTCCTCCTCTCCCCCTCTGACTTCACCCCACCCTTCCTCCCGCCTTTCCCATCCTCTCCCTATCCTCAACATTTGTCTTCTCTCCTCCCCTTTCTCCTCCTTGACCCTCCCACTGTCATCTTTTTTTTTTCCATCCTCTTCCCCCGTTGCCTCCGTCCATCCCTCCCCTCCTTTACCCAACCCTCTTCTCCCTGAAGGACCAGCGCTCCACAGTCATCTCCCTTCAGAAGCTGATTGTGAGGGAGGTCGCTAACGAAGAGCGCGGCCTCTTCCTCATCACGGCAGGCATTGAGAAGCCAGAGATGATGGAGGTCCTGGCCAGCTCGAAGGATGAGCGCAACACCTGGATGCATCTCATCCAGGAAGCCATGCAGTCCATGTAAGTGGGATGTGTTTATGTGTTTGTTGAGGGGTTTTCCCAAACATTTTATGGCAATATGCTAATACTGTAAAAAATTGATGCTTTTGTTGCCAGAAGAACAGTTTTGACATTTTCACTCACACACTTTACCTTAGCATATTAACCCAAACTCGACCCAACCTGTAACCTCTACTGCAGAACAATCTCTCTCCTCAAACTGCATTACATTCAGTGTTGGCCTCTTAGGCTTCACCTATGGTGTGTCTGTGTTGTTACCCAGGAGTTAGACCAAGCCCAGTTCACTTGATAGTAATAAACGGTAAGCTGCGACAGAGCACTTTGCTGTCAGGAGGATTAGCACTGCTCTACCTGGGGATGGGGTGTACTCAGGGACAGTCTAATGCTGGATTGGCTTCAAGGGCAGCTCGCTGTAAGCAGAGGATTATTTGACTGCAGCCAGCGGGAAGGAGAGAGATTTAGTACTCTGTCTCTCTCTTTCTCTGACTGACTTCTGTCAAAATACAAAATTGAGATCAGGCTATTGGCAGGAGCGGAGGTGATAAAAACAAAAATAGTTTTCTACGGATTTTCTGTCTCTCTGCTCGGCTGAAAAACATCATATATATTCTCTCAGGGTTGTCTAATCCCCCTCTACTGAAAGTGCTGTCCTGTGGTGTCGATGTCGGTGCGTACTGATTGGTTGTAGATAAGGCTGGAGCTAATCATTATTTTCAGTCATCCTTATTTGAAGACTTTTTTAGTCTATAAAATGTCAGATAATAGTGAATCAGTGGCATTTTAGTGTGAATTGGCGGTTAATTTCACCCAATTACAACTAATTGATTAATCAATTTACATGCCCTGTCACTATTGTGTGCGAATTTAGAAATAGATATTGTGTGTGATGTAGCTTTTGAAATGTTGGTTTGCAGATTTGTGTATAATTTATAAGCTGTAATGTTTGTTTTTTTTCTTTTGCTTGGTTGGACAGGGATAGGGATGAGGATGAAGGGATTCCCAGTGAAACGGAAGATGACAAGAGACAGCTGGAGACTAAAGCCAAGGAGATGAGAGGTGAGAGAAACACCTTTGGAGTGCTGGTGTGAAAGCAGACGGGGATAAGTTTGCTCCGAATCACCACAAAATGTTTTCCTCACTCTCTGTCTCTCTTTCTCCCTCCCTTTGCCTCTGCTGGCCAGATCTATTGAAGCAGAAGGACACAGAGATCATGTCTCTGCTGGAGGAGAAGGTGCAACTCTTCAGGGGGATGTGGGAGGGCTTGAATACGGGCGAGGAGGTCTGCCGGCAGGGTGAACCTTTCTTCAGGTCAGCCTGTGGCGTGGAGCCGCCCAGGGGGGCGTCAGTCATGAAGGATGCCCTGCAGGAAGGTAAGAGAGAGAAAGAGAGTGTTTACAGTGCATCAGAATGTTTAACTGTCAAGCAGAATTGAAAGAGCTTAATAGAGACAGAGAGAGAGACGGTGCTGTATCTCAGTTTCCATCCGCAAATTGGATGTTACCTGAACACACAAGCTTGTTTTTTATTATTACCACCTACACAATTTCATTATTGCCAGCTCACACACATTTCACACATTGTATAATCCTATGTTTAAAGTGCAAGTTGTAGCTGTAGGCAAATTGTTAGCACAGTGAGAGAGCTACCTGATGGGGTTTTGTTCTCAGTCTCTCATGGAATCATTGAATACGCCCAGCAGTGTGTAAAACAACACTCAGGTCCTGTTCTATTGCTTTCCCCATTTGCATAGGCCAGAAGAGGTTTTTAAAATGTACACTGTGGGACCTCCCCCTCCTAGTGAACAGGAAGTACAGAGGGTACATTTTTCACCTATCACATTTAGAAAACCTGTGCCTGAGTGTCTTCCTTTGTTGTTCAGTGCCCTCAGTTGGGTGATGATCCTTCAGAACAGAACTATAAAGGTTACATGGGGGACCAGGAAGACTTTTGTAGTTTCTCATACAAATTCATCAGTAGGTCCTACTGATGGTACAGTTTAACAAGTACATATCCATTTTTTTTGCATGTATCTGATTTTTATGTTAACCAAAAATGCGTATGCTTTAAAATCCATCCGATGAGCCCTTTTTCTCTGAGATACTTGAAAGGTTACTGGTTTGTGGTTGGATCCAAACGGAGGTTGAGAGAGCAGAACTTGTGGGAGAGAGTGTTTATGTTTTGGGATGATTCTAATAGAGTGGATGTAAGACTTTAACAGAGTCACAGTGTGTTTGGATTTCATTCCAGCTCTCAACAAATGTGAAAGCAGAAAGCAGACTGAGATAGATTCTGTATATGGTGACAAAGAGAGAATGAAATGTGAAGGAAGACGGAGAAGAACAACGTATTCTTTGCACGTTACGACACGAGTAAAAAACTGCTCCAAAAATATCAATAAGACAAAAAATTTCAAGCAGTATTCTCAAGCCATTTCTCTTGCTGAATCACGAAATTTTATAACTCTGCCCTCCACTGAATTTTGATTTGTTACATTTTATTTTTACATTATGAAAGATGTATGACAAAAGTCAGAACAGTGTTTTTTTCTTTTTCATTCTCATCATCTCCTGGTTTTTTAGAAGTGTAGAACAAATATGCACTGGCTGAAAAAGTTGCAGTTAAACCGCATTGCAATTGTAATCATTTGCGGTGCAGCATTGCCGTTATTAATCACCATTTTTGGTGTATATGATGTACCAGGAGGTGTCTTGTAGTCTGTGTATTTGCATTCTAAATAATACACAGTGTTTTTGGCGCTGCGTAGGGAGGACTGAGCCAGCACAGATGCAGTTCACTCTTAATGTGTTTCACTAAAAGGTGCTATTGTTCACAAAATCCCAGGAAGTGTGTATAGTATACGGGTTGTGCAGCTGACATTCAACTAAGCATTGTATTCAGCTCTATTACAGGAAGACATGTATAAAGGAGAACATCTGCCGTGGTTCAGCTTTTTAAAAGTAGCAGAAAATGTTTGGCCGTGCTATTACAGAAAGTGTTTTTCGCCTCTCCTTTAAAGCCTGGAGCAATAATTGTCCATATCTGAGATGAGAATTGGCAGAAGTGATGTCATTTCTCCCGCTGAGGTTATCATGTTGTACGTCCAGCAGCAGCTTTGTTTCTCTTATTTTTAGCGGAAAGGTCACAGTGCTGCGTGATCTGTATACACATGTGGATACCAATACTGTATGTGTCTCTCCACAGTTCATATCATTTTAGATGGTAAAGATGTTTAAACTTTGAGTAAAAGAGCTCTGCGGTTCAAACAGGTTGTCAATAGTTGCCTAGCAACAGGAGCCAGCAGCAGGTTGAAAGCAGAAGTGCCTGGTAGGATTCATGAGTGCAGAGCTGAACAGTAACACAGTTAGCCAGGATAATTCACTTACTGACCTGCACATTGATGTTTGCCTCTGTGTGTGTGTGTGTGTGTGTGTGTGTGTGTGTGTGTGTGTGTGTGTGTGTGTGTGTGTGTGTGACAGTGGAGACGTTACAGGCGCTGGTGAACAGCAGCCTGGGTGGGGCAATGGCCAGCGTCCAGGAGGGAGGAGGCGTGGGGCCGGTGTGTTTGCCCCGTCGGGCCGAGACCTTTGGAGGCTTCGACAGTCACCAGATGCACAGCAGTAAGAGTAAGTCTGCTGCTGAATGCTTGTTTTCTGTGGAGAGATTGTGCACACCAGCCAAGTGGTCAGCCAGACTACACGTTTGAAGCCTGTAACAGTGAAAGGCACTGAACCCAGACCTGCTGGTGTAGATAACTGCACCGAGTCAGTGACTGGACTGCAAATGTGTGGTGACACTGCTGGAATCCCAGCCCAGGTCTGAGAAGTAAAATATTTCACTATTTCACCCTAAACTGATTTTTAGTGGTCACATAACTGCAGGCACACACCCAGAACTTCCCACAATGCCCCTGTTCAGTGCAGTTAGATAAAACATTTTTGACGGGGACTTGGACGGCAGAGCTGCTGCTTCCTGAGGGGTACGTGGCCTGCGGCGCTACCTCTGAACAAGCGCCTTTCAAGCACACATAGGGACTCTGCTGAGGTCCAGACTAGCTGCACCTGGAAAACTGATGAGGAAAATGGCACCACAGAATGCTTTATCACTGTGGTGTTTTTAAAAGGGTATTTCACCCTTTGATTTGTGCCTCATCAGAGGCAGTGTGTCAAACATTTGCAGCATTATAAACTCATATTAGAGATGTGTGCAGTGAACAGAACCACACACTATAAGTAGTTCAGATATGGTTAAAAAGGCTCAGCAGGAGTGATGTGATTCGCGATTAATTAGTGAAACAACCTAATCTTCAGCTATTTTCAGAATGGATGTCTCTTCTTATTTTTTATTACCAATAATGCCAAAACTTTCCAGTTGCAGCCATTCAGTTGTGAAGATTTGACTGCTCTTAGTTTTAATATGATAAAAAACTGAATATATTTAGTTTTTTGGGACTGGTGGTTGTCCATAATTTGAAGTTTAAAGATGTTATATTTGCTATAGGAAATTGTGACGGAGATTTTTAGACAGAACTATTAGTCAATTAAAGAATTATTTCACCACCTGAAAGATGGCCCCTGCAGAAAACTTGGCTGTCTCTGCAGTAGAAAGACACAAATATTTTTGAAGTTGGTGCGACATTTATGGGGAAATAAAGACCAGAAAAGGTAGAAATTTACAACAACCAGATTGGCTGCACTAAACTAGACCTATAAATACTCCTGTGGATTCATCAATTCATACATAACCACAAGGCAAAATGCTTAAAAACAAAAACTCTCACTGAAAATTAATTGTATGTGTTGATCTTGTTCCTTTTTTTGGTCCCTTCTGTTCCAGTTGTAACTGGAAGCTGCAGTTCTTACACACTACTGGTCACTGTCTGATTAATGATGACTAACTCTTGTTACCCTCCAAGAATTACTTAAACTGACAGTTACCCCAAAGTCAAAAAATCATTTATACGTGCATTTCTTTTTGATTTTGGGGTGAACTGTTAACAATTGAATAATCCAAATCTTCCTGCAGTCCGCTGCTCATGTAGAACCCATCTCATCACTTTTAATACCTTTTGGTGTTCATTTCACACATTTTGTCGCACTATGAATTCTAGTGGGCACCTGTTGCTGACTCTCGAACATTTCTAGAGAACACATCAGACCTTTTACTGACCCGCGATTTCACTTTAAAGAGACAGTTTTAACTTCTGACAATAGTTAGATATGATAAATGTTCCATATCACATTGTGTCTCTATTCTCGTCTTGTCTCGCAGTGGACCTGAATGTGTATTATTTGCTGCCTGCCTCATTCTTGTCTCCTGTGGTTTCCCCTTGTGTCAGGTGGAGACAGAGATGAGTGCGAGGATACGGCAGGAGATCTGCGCAGGACAGAGTCGGACAGTGTTTTAAAGAAGGTCAGCATCTCAGGAGCCAATTATTCTCTACTCTGATGCTGTGACGCCCCCGCGCCTCAATGAGAACCTGAGGCCATGTGTGGGGGTGCATTTGTCCTCCAACATTAACAACAATACCATTAAGATGAATTTAGCTGCTTCTCTCCCTCCAGTGAATTAGCCTCTTGACTCCCCCTGCCAAGTCCTGTTGCTAATGGCGACGATCAGTTGTATAAGAATTGAACAGTGGCTGAAAATGAATGGGCTGCCTTGTGGTGCTGCTATTGTAGCTCCGCACTGGATTCTAGCCTTTGTAGTCTTATATCCTGCAGCTGGACTGCACATAATTGTTTCTTGAATGTTTTAGTTGAAACTGAGCTACTGTAGTGAGTCGCTTAACAAAAGCATTTTTTTCTAGTCTCTGAACCAACTCGACACCAGGCCATTCCTTGTTAATTGTACATGAATAAAAGAGCAGTACTTGATGTTATTAACATTTTATGTTGGGCATAGAGCCAGAGTTCAGAGGGGGTTCAGCAGGATGTGAAGGGAGTGTGTCAGAATGATCACTAAATATATAATCCATAGTTCATTTAAGCGTTATAATTTTTGTTCTATTCTATAAAATATATTATGAAGTCATCGTCATTTCAAATACAGCTAGAAGCGAAAATACACTCCAAGCTGTGTCAGTGTGCACATACTTAGTGTGTGTTTTTGTGTGTGTGCAGGGAGGAAACGCCAACGTGCTGCAGCTGCTGAAGAGGAACAGTGAGGTAACTCTGACTTCCTGTCTCGAGCTCAATTACAGCTGCTGTTTACATGGAAACTGTCAAAACTCTGTGTTACCATCATCACTATCAGCAGCAATACATGTTCAAGCTTAAACAGTAGTAGCAGAAGTAGTCGTTGTACTGTAGATGTTGTATTAGCTGTTTTAGATGTTAGTAGCATTATTTAAAACACACTTCAGACACAGGAGACTGTTAAAGGAAGAAGTGATTTCATAAAATCATCTCTATAAGAGCAAGCTTTCAGAAGAGTTTTAGATGAAGAATAAAATGAAAATGAATTATGCATGAGAATAGAGTAAGCACTACAAGCAGTGCAAGTCCAGTAGAAATAAAATTCACCAAGACAGAAAAATATACAGTAGCTTGAAATTCACATTTATGCCACAGAAATATCCACCGGCCAGACAAAAGGCCTATTTCATCAAATTTCATGGCGATCCATCCAAACACTGCGAAGATATTTCACTTCTTTAGTTTGTTGCTAATCACATTAGGTTTCCACTCAATCACAAACATTGAATAGCGGATACAGTGGAGAAAGATCTGCAAGTTCTCAGCATTTAATACGTTGTAATAAGCAATTGATAAAACTGGTAACTAAGGGTAGGTGATGAATGTCATAATATACATTGTTAAACAATCGACTGTGCTTATATACTTTGATAAAAGTGGTTAATGTCAAGTTTAATGATGTATGTAAAGGCTGATGTTTCACACCAACTGTACCTTTAGCATAAGAAAATAACAATTGCAAACTAAGTCTGTGGATGCATTTAAGGGGAAGTTATAAAAAGATGCAGTGACGCAGAGTGACTCAGATATCTTGGCATTGTTGGTCATTCAACCTAAACAAGGCAAGAGTACTTCCCATCAACTATTTTACAGAAAATGCATTCTGTGTGTTAGAAAGTGTGTTAGAAATGCTTTTTCCAGCACTTAATTGGGGCATTGTGTGCCTTAGTAAACATCAGTAGCAGCCGAAAGCTCAGTGGCCTTGTCTCTTTGTCCATGTTTAAATAGAGAAAAGGTCACATCACTGTTAACTCCAGTTTGTTTAATGCTGTCTTAGTCCGCTGGTAAATTCATATTACATTCAGTCCACCGCTGGCGCTCAAAGAAAAAGTCAATGTTTAGAATGAAGCACTGCTGCCATCCATGGTGCATTTTAACGAGCAAAGTCAAGTGCAGCAGTAAGCAAGGCGATATCAAACAGACAGCTTTCTTCCGTGCAGTAGAACATGAACACACCAGGATGTTGCATTTTACAAGATGCTCAGTGATCTCTCTTTTTTACAACAGCAGGTCCTGAACAGTGTGTCCAATCTGCATCTCCTACTCAGCACTCTGCAGGTAAGATGAGGGGGGAAACGATGAGGGGAAGAAATATGATTTGAGATGCTGATTGAGACAGACAAATGATTATCTGTAAGACAACACCAGGAGTGATGTGTCTGATCTCATCTATCTGCCCCGCTGCTCTCGTCGTGTCTCTCCCAGGCGGTGGTAGTTCAGCAGGACAGTTTCATCGAGGACCAGCGGCAGGCCCTGAGCGAGCGCTCCTCCTCCTGCACGTCTTTATCGCGGCAGACCTCGCGGCCCAGCTCGCTGATTGAACAGGAGAAGCAGCGCAGCCTGGAGAAGCAGCGGCAGGAGCTGGCATCCCTGCAGAGACAGCAGGCAGCTCATGCTGAGGAGAAGAGGAGGAGGGAGAGGGAGTGGGAGCTGAGGGAACAGCAGCTGACTGAAAGGGAGGGGCGGCTGCGTGCACAGGTAACTATGCATCATTTTCTACGAGTTCTGTTTTAGGCAGCTGTAAGTCTTAAGACAACACCTGCCAATTTTCTTAACAGCGGGATGGTTTTATCCTGCAGTCATTCACCTTGTACAATATTTTACCTTATACAATACAATGTAATAATGTGCAAAGCATTCGGGGTTCCAGCAGCGATGGCAAGCTGCCTTCAAAACAAACCTTTGTCTGAGAAATTCCACAGCTGCCTTTAAAGTTTAGTTTCACTGAGACTGAAGCTGCAGGGTCATATTAAAACTGAGGAGGATGCAAAGACATCACAGTAGAGGTCGAGAGGTTTAGCTTAATGACTAAAGATTAGCTTAAATCTAATGTAGTTAGCCAGCTGACTCAGCCACTTTGCTGATGACTTGTGAATGGCTGAACAAGTACAGAAGTCTTCTAGGTTGAACTGTCAAAATAAATATTTTAAAATTCAAGTTAACTTAAACGTTTAAGTGAATGAGTTTCCTACTGCAAGTAGTTTTTTTTTTGCCAATGTTGGATAAGCTTACTGCAGTTTTCATACTTTTAACTTGGCTGAATTTTCATACAGTTTCATGATAAAAACAAACTGACAGACATGCTCACCTTTAAACACAAAATAATATATTGCTAGTAGCAGGTGAAAGAGGGAAGAGACAGAAAAGCAATTTATTTACTTTCAAAATGTTGACAGAACTTCAAGTCTGTTACAGAAACTAAATAATTTACCCAACATCAGTGACTGCCAGGTTTTATTTTGTTTGTGTTTTCTCACATGCAGGAGGAAATGTGTGCACAGGAATAGTTTTTTTTTACTCCAAACAACAGATATATCTTTTTTTTAAATAACTTAATATACTTATATAACTTAATATTTGTTAGTGAGGTGAATAGTTTGAGACATATGAATGATGTGAGCGTGAATTGGCATTAATAACCAAGGATCTTGATGAGCCTACACTGAACCGGAAACCAGACAAGCATGTGTCTAGTTTATTTATCTGTAAACATGAGACATTTCAGATGATGTTCAACACTTTTATTCAAAGGGTTTTGCAATTCAGTTTCCTATCTCAGATAACAGTGTAGCTCAATGAATAGTTTCATTAGTTTAGTCTCAGATGATGGAGCATTGTGTTAGTCCTAAAACCTACAGATTTGTAATATCCATTTACAAAATGATGGAGTGACTAGCAACATATCAATAAATCCATTGATGCACCTCCCAACCACTGCAGGAGGAAGAGATCCTGAAGCGACACAAGGAGCTGGAGGAGGAGAAGCAGGAGCTGCAGAGTAAGAAGGAGGAGTACCAGAAAGACCTGGAGAGGCTGAGAGACGCTCAGAGGAAGCTGGAGAGGGACAGGGAAGCTGTGCAGCGGCAGTTCGACAAGATGGAGGAGGTCCGTGTGGTTGAGGTGAGCAGGGACGCTCTAAACAATAACTGCAGGGGAACACAGAATGAGCTCAGCGGGTTTGGTTTTTATTGATGCTTGAATTGGAGGCTCGAACCTGCGTCCTCTTGAAAGTGAGAACAGAAAGCTCTTGGCAACGTAAGCAAACAGTGCTGCATCATAATCCAAACAGCTACATTTTAAGGCATTTAATCCAAAACCGGTACATATAGATAAACAGTTTTCATTTCCCACCATATGCTCTTTTTGGAAACATTTATGCTCATCTTTTATTAACTTGCGAACACATTTAAATATGAATACATATTCACTGACAGATGTAGTTAACAGCTGTACATCCCTCTTCCTTCCTTCCAGAGGACTCCCTCTACGACGTCAGATGAAACCCAGTTCCCAGGCAGCTCCCACTCCCTGGAGCTGGACCCGCTGGAGCTCTCCTCCTCCCTGCCGAGGCTGCAGCCCCAGAGGTCTAAGACCAAAGGGAAAGGCCTAAATCCCTTTACCTCATCCTCCACCAACCCCAACCTCAAGGGCAGTGAAGCCAACCACCAGATCTCAAAGAGCCTGCTGCAGCTGGCCAAGAACAAGAGCAAAGAGGGCAAGGAGAAGAAGAAGAAGAAGGGCAAAGGAGGGAGCGCACAGACGGCAGGTAGGGAGGAGCGGATGGATTTACATTTAGTTTAATCATTCAGTGAGTCAGCAGGTCGGAGCTGAATGTTTTTGTCAAGGACACTTCAGATTAGACACATGGCATTTAGTTATCAGAGAGGAGAAGTGATAGGTAGATGTGTGGGAGGAGGACGTCATTGGACAGGCAAATGGATGAAAAAGACAAGAATTAACACACAAAGCTCTCAGGTGTTTTTCAGAAAGACAAGTTTTACCCAAGTATGAGCACAAAATGACAAGGTTTCCCGATTCCCCAATTGCGTCACATTGCAGTACATGGTGTGCAGTCTAACCCACCGTGGATAGACGATCAGCCATGACCAGGAGTGTTTCCAGGGGACATTTTTCAAATAACAAGACTAAAAACGGGTCTTGGCTGTGACTTTAATGAGGGCAACACGCCTAAAATGTTATGAAGATATTGCCTATAAAAATGTGAAGAGTATGAATATGGTATTTGTAGTTAATTTCCTTTTTTAAGAGAGGTAATACTGCTTTATATTTAATAATATAAAACGGAGAATACACACTGACAAATACATTGAAATTGTAATTGACAGCTGATATTAAATCAGTCCATGTTTCACATATGATCCGTACAGCTTCTGGTAAGAAACTGCAAGAACGTCATGTATTTGGACTTTTTTTTCTGCTAAATGGCCCATGCCAAAACCTATAAAATCAGTATTACATTTCCAATAAACCACCTGTATTAAATCAACATGAAACACAGTGGCAGTTTGTAAGTCAGACATTTATTGCCGAATGACTCTGACTCTTAGGACTTTGATAATAAGTACTCATCATAGCCTGTAAAGCCTGACATCAGTGTTCCGCCCGGTGATGTATTTTAAGGACATTTTTCTTTGCAAGTTTCAGCTTGCATCACACAGCCTCTTTATCTTCTATGTCTCCTTCATCTTGTAGCGAACGCAGCCACAGTCTACTGTGATGTACTTTCCTGTTTTTCCCTCAGGTCACTCATTGTTCTGTGCTGCCGTGCTGCTGGGTCCTCACACCAGCCACTTTCATGTCCTGTGACTCTGGAGTCAATCACTGTGTCCCAAATACATACCAAGTGTATACAGTCTACACTCATTAAAGTGTACTCTTCGTGTGTTGAGAATAAAAATGTAAACGCAACTTATACTAACAGGCAATGACACAAAACAAGCACGGACAGACGATTTGCAGTTTGGTGCTCTCCACCGTTTCTGAGTCCAACTCGGCTGTCGTTAATACAACTGTCAGGTTTCTGTTACACTTTGTCCTATGAAACATCTATTGTTAACGAGTTGACAACTTTGCTTACACAGTCATATATAAGTAATATAGTGTGCTAGGATAACAGAGCTAACTACACCGCGGTTACAGGTTTCTGTCAGGATACTCTGTGCATCATAGAGTTGAGGCAGAGCAGCTAGAGAACTTTAGAGGGAAAACATGAGCAGTTTCCTTTGAAATATGATCTATTTCACCCAAATCACTGGTGCTGTGTGTTCCTACAGTTGCATAGTGTAAAAAACAAGCGTCAGGGGTGCAAGTGGCTGAGACAGAGACACCATACACCCTATTCAAAAACACTACACCAACAAATATGACATTTGTAAGAAAAAGTGAGTCTCACTCCCAACTTGTCAAAAATTGACACTTTGAGATGGCGGCCGACCCGTCCTGATGAGTTTGAAATGAGACTCAAAAATCAACTTTTCTTACACATAGCACCTTTAAAGGGGCAATTTGTAAGATATGGCCAGGATTTTAGTTTATAACTTTCAAAAAATGAACCAACATTATCGACAATGTGTGAAGACACAAGAAGTCTTTGTGTTGTGCTGCATAGTTATCTACTGACGTCTGCATGCTAACCAGTTAGCCCCGGTCAGTCCTGTCGCGTAATCCCACATTGTACCGTAACAGGGGATAGTATGAGAGCGTAGACCTGCAGTTTCAGCTGGGAGATGCAAGCAGTGGATTTGCTACCAAGTCTAAACAAAATAAACTGACAAAGTGAGTGAACCTCGCTAGAAGTACAACACATACCGTCTGAATCGAGCCTAAAACGAGCCTCAGTAACTCATCATAAAACACACTTCACTCAAACTCGACAGAAACCAAATGAAGCTCCTCAGAACAGTCTCTCTCGGTTGTTCACAAAATGTAATGGTAGTAGCAGAGGTGTTCCTGCAGCTCCTCCATTTACTGTGTGCACTGCATTGTGGGTGTCCATCAACATCATCACACACAAATCTTGTTTAATTTTCCGTATGCATAGGGCTGTTTGTGTTGTGTTGAGCACATTACATAATTCCAACCTGTTGTGTATGTAGAATGAATTTCTGACGCAGCTTAGATTTTAGGGGGATCTTAAACAGCCTTAATGTGGTTTGGAGATCCTCTGACTCCCCCTGAGTGTGAGTGAATTAAGAGCATGAAAAGGTGTCTGTCTCTGTTTGTGTAAGTCTCCCTGTATTTAAAGAACAATGTCGCACAGCCAAGACAACAATACACACACAGTAGGGGATGCAGACAAAATACATTTGATGTGAAAAGCATTGATACACATGAAAGTAAAAATACATTTGTAGCTATGAAAGGGAGGCTGTGATATGAGCAGCGAGCTAACATACAGCACATGAAGCAGCTTCTGTCAGCTCCTGAATGGGAGACGATGACGGCTCGGTGCACTGTGCTTACGGTGTTTGATCAGTGTGAAGCACGGTGATGCTGCTCGCTAACTCCCCCCGGAGAATAAATGTTACAACAAATCAGCGAGAAAAATCCTCTTAGAGGAAGAATCCTCTCTTGTGGTGCTGACACTGACTCCTCTTCTTCTCCTCCCTCCAGACCCCCAGCACCTCCCTGAGCCTCCTCTGGATGGAGAGATCTTCTTCTGCTAAGGAGCGGCTCGTCCTCGTCCTCGTCATCATCAAACTGTAACAGCCGTTCTGACACCAGAAGGAGTGCGTTACCGCCAAGTAGTCACACTGCAGTGTACTACCAGGCTTGTTGGCACCTTTAAAATCACCTTGAAAAGACATTTAGTTAATTTTCCACATCATAGTGCAGAGATGTTTAACATTACAGTAAGAACAAGGCAGGAAATGTATTTTTTACATCAAATCTCACTGCTTTTAGTTTCTGGAAATATTTTAGGGATTCTGTTTTGGTGTGCAAGTGTGAGTTATGTACATGACGTACATAAAAATAGCAGTACATTTTGGGGGTATTGAAAACCCCTCGTTTTCCAAAGATGGTTTCATGAAAGAGGAGTAATTTCTTCATTTTTGTGCTAGAGAATCAAATTGAGAACATTTCACATTAGATTACCTAACAAGCTCTGCCATGTATGTCACAGGCTTCGCTGCCTTTCAGCCCGCGGTCCAGCAGCCCGTCCTGTTATT
Organism: Sparus aurata; assembly: GCF_900880675.1. Lineage (NCBI taxonomy): Eukaryota > Metazoa > Chordata > Actinopteri > Spariformes > Sparidae > Sparus > Sparus aurata. Next base: position 9,824,010 of record NC_044190.1, read on the forward strand.
AAGTTCCACACCAACAGGCTGTTGCGTTCATTCACTGGAAGCCTTTTCCATGTGACTGAACCCACACACACAAGGATGGAGATGTACCCAATTCAGCCTGGAAACGGATACGAATGTCAACGAGCTCCATGTGGCACTGGAAGCTCCTCACTCCTAATTATCCATCTCATTGATAATTAATAGTGAGACAGTGTCTTTCTTAGTGTTTGGTCCAGTGTTTCATTCCTCGTTGAAAGAGAAGCGGAGCCTCACAGTCCTTTACTCACTGTTTAAAAAGCAGATGTGATTGCATCCACTGATTTTGCCTTCAGTTTGTCAGCAAAATGTGATTGGCACGCTACCTTCAGTAATCCTCTGTAATGACTCTATGCCATCAATCACGTTCCCTGGCTGGGCTTTAATGTATTTGAAGTCTGGAAATCTCCATTTTGGAGTGAAACTCTTCAGATGTGCGTGTCTGCTTTCCCAGACTCAACATTAATGAAAGGATTGGGACATATCTCCCTGTGTCTAATGGCTCAATTCATATCCTTTAGTGTGTTTTAGAGCCTTGGATGGATATTAGCTTGATCCCAGCTTTATCTGCCTGTCAATGGGCTTTTATTCAGCCCTCATCTTTCATCTGAGTGACGACGAGCCGGGCTTTTCCTTCGTTTTTTTTAATTGCATGTAACTCTGCAGGTAGCATACTAATGGTGTCTGTCTGTTAAAGGGTTCAACTCTCTCTTTCAAACTCCCTCTTTCAGTTGTGATAATAGACTCAGTAGATGCACGTGGCTGATGTTTTTAGGAAGTGGAGGCTGCTCATTTAGGTACAAAGCAGCTAGTTAGACAAAATGAGAGGGGACATTAATTAAAAAACACCAGATGATGTTATGTGTCCCTGTTTGGACGTTTAATGACTAAACCCGCTCAGCAGGTACCGCCTGAGTCTCTGATCATTTCAAATTAATCAACACTCATCAGTGTTGTTAAGCACTTTGGTCCTGATATGTTGAAGCATTTATTTTGTTATCAGTGTGAGATATCAATCAAGGCGGGCTCTGTATTCTGTGGGACTTTTTAATCGAGGGCACTGATGCTCATCAAAGGCAACGATGATCCAAAGCAAGATAATGTGTTCAAGCGCACAAAAGATGCCGCGGTTCCATTTTATTAGTGTTTAAAATGATAGAAGGGGAGTTGGGGAACTATTATATGACACTTCCAAGCTGACCTGTCTGACCTGTCTTAATTTTTAAGCCTGTGTTTTAGCCCACTGAGCCCAGACTGGGCCACACAACTACCTGCTGGACAGGTAGGAAGTAAAAACAGAAGGAAAAAAAACCCCTTTTCCAGTGAATTACAGAGCATCACCACTCAACTGCTTTCTCGCTGCCTCTTTTGTCTCGTCTTTAAGTGCTTGTTTGTTAACCTGCCGTCTGTATTGAGGATTTGACTTCATGTCCAGGCTGGTTTATTATAGTGTGTCTTCTAAGAGGCTTACAGGGCCAGCCAATTAGTTGCTTCATGTCTTTTGTTTATGGCTTTGGTGTAATCCTGTCAGAGAAACACAGGAACGGGCTTTCCCCCCCTTTTGTCGCTTTAGGTGTGTTTTGACCACTAGGGAGCACTGCACCTATGACTAATTTAGTTCCCTCTCACACAAACAAAAACACCAAGAAAGTATGAAACTGTTTTTTTAATTTCTTTTTTAGACATATTCCCCCTGCTGTGAGCAATTGACATATTTTTCTCAGCAGGTCACTGCCATACAGAGATAATGTGATGAGCGTGGGCTCTCACACTCTGTGACATTTTCCCCACGGCATTTGTAATTGACTTGCAGAAACAAATAAGTTGTCAGAGATTGTAATTGGTTATTCAGTGGAAGCAGTCGGCAGCAGCTTTAATATGAAAAAAGACGGTCGAGCGGTTTGAGGGAGCGACCGGGCAGAACCACAAACCTCTCTCTGTAAGGGACAATCAGCAGACGCGAGTCAGGAAAATGAACTCCCTCCCTGATGATGATAGGCCTGTCCACGAGACGAGTGTGTCCATCAGGTGAACCCTGCGTAGCCTTAAATCTTAATGATAAAATGCACTAGAGTAGAACCCAGCATCTTCTCAGGAGACAGAGGAGAGCTTTTATACCTCCACTATGAAAAGAAGGAAATGTTTGTACTATAAAAGTGGTACAGAACTGTTTCATTCCCAACCATGTAAAAAAAGGGCAAAGACAAATGTAAATATGATTTATGTATAAAACAAATCAAATGTAAAAAATGTTTTGTTGGTGATTTATTGCAACATTTTGTAAGAATGTTTTATTTATGTTTTATTCTCACCCTCTGGGTGATGTAAAGTCACATTTCTCTCATAATAAAAAAAAAATCATAATGGACATTTGAAGTCTCGGTTGTTTAGTTATTGTAAGTCGTCTCCATCAATTTGCAAAACAAATTAAATGAATGGAAATATATGAATGTTTGTTAGGGTTAGCCATATTACAAATGGTCACTGGTCACTCATTTTCTGACAAAACGGCTAAACGCTCCACGTGTACTTCCTTCTATTCCACATCACACCATATCTGCTAGTTATTTGATCTGTTACATATTTTACACACATCATCATGTATACCTTTGCTCAAGCGGCTGCCAACACATTATGTCCACAGCCAAAGAGAGATTGCGAATGAGACGGACATGCCAGACATTTAGGAAAGGCACAGCTGTGACCACGTGCCTTTCCTCCTCTGACGAGTCTAAATGTGTGCTGTTGCCCTCAATGGATGAAGGAGAGACGGACGAAAACATCTGCTAAATAAAACCAACCTGATCAACACGTCACGCGTGCTGCACCTCTTCTTTACAGGAGCAGAGATGTGTAACATTTCACATTTTTAATGTTATGGTACCCATACTAAAACAATGTTATAATAAACAGTAGTACTGCTTCTACCATGCGGTGCATTGAGATCATTATTATGCTGGAATGTTTCATGGCTCCATGTTTGCTGTGTGCTGACTCACTACAACAATTCAACCTGTCAGAAGAATTCATCCATCCTCGACCAAATATCTCCGGATGAATAATCCGCAACTATTTTACAACTGGATCCAGCCTCAGCGCTTTTATTGGTCTTATTTAATAATAAACTCTCCTCAGTCTGATGGATAATGAAAATAACTGAGTGATCAAGAGGGACATTTTCCGGTTAACAGATCTCTACAAAGTGATCTCAATTTATTACAAATAAGAAACACAAAACACTTTATTATTGCATTAGTATTCATGTCAGAATTCAGCAGATGCACCACCTGCAGCAGTTCTGTGTAGACAGCTCTTTATCAGGTTTGCACATATGGACAAAACTGCTCAGGCTCTGTCACGTTGCATCTGGATCAGGAGGGAGTGAAACGCAGCCACGAATCACTTTCAGATTTGTACAGTGTTTTTCTTCTTCATCTATTTCTTCAAACCACGTGAGGGCAAAATGTCAAGATGGGACCAAAAGATCAGGAAACAAAGCCGGACTCATGCAAAGGCCCTCATAATGACCAATAATGCTCTAGTAATGCTCTGGAGTTTATCTTGGGCCCTCGGGGTCCGGGCCCCCATGCAGTTCCCCACTTGGCCCATTTGTTATCTCAGCTGTGCAATAGTACAATGTTACTCTGTGCTCCTTTTCTCATCTGTATTTCTAATCCTAACAACAGCAATGAAACACCTTTTTTGTGTCTGTATTTATTTGCCCACTTTATTACAATAAAAACAGCTTTTCTCATTAATTCACTTGTTTTGTTTCAGAGGCATTTCAACCGCTCACTCTAAATTCTGTTAATGGTTTGATTTCCTGTTTCCATTAGTGTTACTGCTGCTTTAGCAGCGCTGCCAGAGGAAAAAGCTGACAAGGATCTTGATGGATTGACAGCAGAGCTGGCACACAGTGACGTTCCCACCTCCTGATAAATAAAGAACCAGCTGCTTTAATCTCGCTCTGCGTTCTGCCTGCTCGACCCGGCAGTGTTTTGCCTCTGGAAGCCTCCGCTGTGAGGATCTCTCAACGTTTTTTTTCCTTAACTGTACGATCTTGTATACGTCACGCCAGGTTCATCACCGTCGCATCCCTCCACATTTCTCCCCAGCTCGAACTCATTGATTGAACCGTGGCTTTCTTTACAGCCCCTTTCTAACTATTCCTCCATTCTGCTCATTCAACACAAAGTATAAACCCTGGAGACAAAACATCAGCCGATAAGACCAAACAGAAAGTCAGGAGCTTGACGCGTTAAATTTTGTTTACCGAAGCAAAACCCTGTAGGAGTTATCCTGTCTCTTTTTAGATTATTCCCACCAAATCAAAGTGGTGTAGCAGCGAGTTTGTTGGTGAGATAGGCAGCGATGGCAGAAAGTAAGATAACCTCATCCGCCGGTGGTTATCACGGTGACGGGGACAGCGAGGGACACGGGGCCGCTGCTGCAAAACGAAGCGAAGCCTCAGAGACACGGAGGGGAAATAAAATCATGACCGTATAATTATTCCAAATTAAAAATCCCATCATATTTTAGGAGCAGAGAAAAAAAAGACACTTGCAAATGAATGTGTGAAGCTTGAATGAATAACTACAGATGAGAATTCATACAGTCAGACTGATTAGTTATCTACTATAGATAAGATACATTTGACATTGTTGAACTAATTATTGTCGTATCATGAATGACTGAGTCCGACTAATTGGTGGTTTTAAAGCTCGGGACTGAGCAGTCATCTTCATCAAAGTACTTTACATGACACTAATTTACTATCTATTCAAATGCTGCTGCCCTTTTCCCTCAGAGGTGGTCTCTCCCTGCACCGCTCTCCACTGACAGCCGCTGATTTGACTTGGTTTTAAATGTTCCACGAAGAACTTTTGAGCGGTTATCAAACAGTCTCACATCGATACTGATACCTCTATACGACCAACATCAGCACACAAGAACCTCAGTGAGAGGTGGCTATTCTGAACACCAGGCCGTGTTGGATAAGTCATCAAATTAAGACTATGTTTCGTGGTGGAGTGCTGAAGATGAACTGAGGGATCTCAGAGCCGGAGGAGAGAAGCTGTTCTGTAACCTTGTGTTATCTGTTGCAAGATTTTAGATAATAGATAGATAGATAGCTAAATTACTTATGTTAAATCCTTTCTAATGGTATCTTGTGTGTATGTATGCCAGTATTTTCCCTGTTTAATGGGTCAGAACCTGTTGAAACTGCTGTGCTGTGTCCTACTCCTGTGTCACTTCATTACAGTCCATCAAAACGTGCGTGACAGCGATCCCACAGCAATAAGCTCTGAATCATTGCTGTACAAGAAGCCTCCTCTTCCTCCCGTCTCTACCTGTTAGTCAGTACTTGTAACATGCGGACCATTTGCAGTCTAATATAGTTAATAATGCTAATAATAAGTTATTTCCTGCGAGCTCTTTGTGTCACCACAAACACAAATTCCCACCCAAAAGATGCCGGTGCTGCATTAGCTGCTGCGGAGCTCGATGATGAGTTCATGATGCAGAACTGTTGAGTCAGTCTGTATTACTTAATGTCAGTGTGAACAGGAACCGGACCAGAACTAAACCACAGCAATGCTTTTCTTTGCTTGTTCCAGAATAAATGAACCAAACTACAGGTGTGTAAAGTCCCTGAGTCCAGTGTTCACTGTCCTGTCAGCTCTGTGTTTGGTCTCCATCTCCTCCTGAGGGAAATATCTCACTGTTTAACTGCAAACGCTCCAGCTTACTTCGCACGTCTGCCATTTGGTGCTGGGTGAGTCGTGTGCACTGGGGTTTCTGTTTTAAACAGCTGCCTGCTGCATCTGGAAACCCTGTTGATGAGCATTCTGGGACTGAACCGGAGTAGCTGCAGCCATAAAATCAACTCAACAAGCTTAAATATGCTAAAAGGAGATATAAAAAGGTTTATTATAACAGCCTTGAATGTTCATACGGAAGAACTATCAGCTAATTATACTTCTAGAGTTAGAAGTTTAAGCACACATTTTGCACAATGGCCCCTTTAATTCATTTATATTCTTTCTTTTTCTGATGCCTAAATAGTTAAGCAGCATTTAAATATTTCAGCTGGTTGGAGTGGAGCTCATTTAACTTCTTTATACTGTTGGGCCGTTTAATCTAAAACAAAGTGGTGTATTATACAGCTTGTGAATTTGTTGTTTGGTTAATAAACTTCATAAGAGTACAGCCGATGTTTCCCTCTGAATGTGGAAGAGAAGTATAGACCGCCACAAAGTACAAAATTATACTCCAGTCGGTCTTTTTAGAAACTTTTCACTATTCAACAAGACTCTTGTATCCCATGAGCGTAGTCGTTTTCAGGCTGACGTTCTGACGTGATTCTTTTGACTTCGCATTTGTGTAAAGTCAAATGCGTGTTTTTTTGCCCGTGGAGTGAAATTATTTGACGTACGTGTCAAAATGAGCTGTGTACAGGTCTGTGCTGGAGGAAAGTGATATATATCAGTATCAGTAACACCTTGTCTCCTTCAGTGCCACTTAAGCTTCGCCCAATTTTTGTGTCCTTTCATCTTCTCCCACTATTGTCATCTTGTTCTTTGTAAACTTCAGTATCCAGAGACATTTTTTTTATTTTTTTTTATACCTGAGGCCACATATAAAAACCTGACCATTATCTTCACAGCGTGGAGATAGGCCGGGCTCTGCGCTGTGACTACACTGTCGTACGGCCGCTCCTGTTCGGAACAACAGATATAAAAACACACCGAGCTGGATTTATGACACGCCATCAGTTTGTTTGTTGCTGAAATAAAAAGAACAGAAAAAGGAAATCTATCTCTATTTCTGTCACAGTGGTGGTAGTAGTGAAAGAAGCGGCGTGGAAATGGTCTTTTACTGGTACTGGCTCAGGTCAGTCCGACAAAACATACCGGTGCTTTATCTATATTAAGGTGAGCAAACGCTCAGAGTCTCCTGTGTGACTTAAAGGTGCGCTGCTGTGTGACGTTTCGGGGAAGAACAGATGTTAACTGACTGACTGTTAACACACTCCCTTTAGCTGAATAAACCGAATAAACAAACTGACCTGAGAGGACAACACAGTTTCTGTTTTACATTGTCTAACATGGCGGACCCCGCCACCTCTCTAGCTTCAAACACTGTCCTGGGGACCTTATTTCCCTCTGAGAGCAGCTCGTTTGTTCAGTTATGGAAAACATAACTACTTCTGTGTTTGTATCATTATGTCCATAATATTGTAAATATCACAATGCTGAGTTTGAATTCCTCCAAAACAACAAAGTGTCCCTTCATTGTCCTGAACAACTTTGAATGAAAATCCTAATTTTCTGAAAGTTTCAATCTTTTACCTGCAAAGGGTGTCACGTGTCGACATCAGGTGGCGTCAGCCTGTTCATGACCCCGAATGAGAGGGTACAGAACACCATGAATAATGAATTATAGAGGCTGAGTAGGCTCCTTCACCTCACGCTTCTTTTTTAAGAGTCATAAGATGAAAAGTTCAAGAACATAGAGCCGTAGCTGAGGCTGAGCAGCCGAGCCCGTATAAAGTAACTGTGGCACAGCCGCAATGAACTGGAGTACCTTCTCCCAGTGGATATTTACAGAATGCTGAGTAGATATTATTCCATTCCTCCTGGAGCTTTGAGGGAAATCACGGCTGTGAGCAGTATCTGTTCCACAGCGGGGAGAGCGCTTATGGCTGCAGCGGGGAAGGAGGGCGGGGAGAGACGATGCCAGGCCCTCCATCTTGCTCAGAGATGTGAGGATGATTTAGGAGGCCTGTCTTTGCCAGGGTGTCGGGAGAGGGAGCGGGGCCGAGCAATCCTATTACTCCTCAATGACCCTGCCTTAATGCACACACACACACACACACACACACACACACACACACACACACACACACACACACACACACACACACTTTTCTCTAGTGCTCACGTAGTGTTCAGGAAGCCACCACTACACTCACAGACCACACTGTAGTCAAAAACAAGCTGGAGAGGTGCTCACACACACCACAATACAAGGATTCACAATTCAAAAAGGCTTGGAACGGATCGGACCGCGACTGTGTTAAAAACTTCTCAGTGTTATTTAAATGTGTTGCACCACTGTTTTGTGAATTCAATTAATGTTCTGGTTTTTTTTTTAATTACCATGCTAGCCTGGCGTCCCCTGTAGCACCCGTATGAGGCTGGCATTAGTGATGACGCCTCAGCTGAAGAAGCCTCCTGGATCAGAAACTAAAACCCGTCCAGTCTCCGCCTACAATATAGCAGTTAGATTTAGCATGAGCTGGATGACTGAGCACCTTCATCAGCCTGAACTCTGTGGTTTGGAGTGAAATCTCTCATTGGCTCTCAGCTGGTTTACATTTAGTACAGATCATGTCCCCTTCTGGATGAACTGGTGATCTCCTAGTTTTCCCTCCAGTGCAATCATCGTGTCAAAAATTCAACTGGTAATAATCAAATAAATAAACCCAGAAAATCCACAATTAGAAACCAGAAAATAGACTTTCTGATACAATATAATTTTGAATTTGTTCAAAAATACCTGTTAGAGTTTCTTTTCACCGCTGTCTTCATTTTCCATGACAGGATGAGGAAATCTGCCATTTGAAAATGAGACCTCGCACAAAGAGCAAATGGAAATTAGTTGGAGTTCCATTTATATGGAAATATATTATGTTATCGAGGCTTGCGTGCAAATTATAGTGGTTAATATGTGATGGTGTTTTCACTTCACAAATTACAGACGTGTCAGATACGATACACCGAAAAAAAGTCAACGCTAATCTCCACAATTACTCTAAATCTTTACGTGTCGCCGCTGCATTAGTCTGGTGCAAACAGACCGTCAGTGTTTCCTCAGCAGCTCCTGGAGATGCACGCATCGAGTCGACTCCTCAAAGATGTTATATGGCGCCGAGCTCATTAAATCACAGGTTCTCTTTAGAACAGCACACAAAGGACAGACAGCCATTACCATTAACACTGACCATGTTTTGATTAAATTGCAGTTAGTTTTCCCAGGTGTAGCTCGGTGGTTTAATGTGGATTACATATAGCTGTTCACATCCAGCTCAGAACTTCCTTCTTTCTGATTTGCTGTCACTCTACGTTTCAATAGAAAGGGGAGAAAATATTTCTCATGATTTAGCTGTTGGAGGTCTACAGTAAGACCTACAATTAAGATCGTTGTGTTCTGATTAAATTGCCTCTCCCCAACAATCGACCTGACCTGACACACCTCGGTGGCTCAGCTGGTGTGTATGACCCGCACACACACACACCCTGCAGAGGGTTTGAGCCTGACCTGTGGCCTCTCGCTGCTTGCCGTCACCCCGCCTTCCATCAGCTCCCAAGCCGCTCTGACCTGAAACATTTCTCCACCCTCTGCTTTTGTTCCGTTTTCATCAAAGTGTCTCAGCCTTCTTTTTCATAGTCCATAAACAAAGTGTCAGAGACTCCCAGTTCACAAGTTTTCTCTATTTCAGCTAAGTGATACTCAAAAAAATGTTCCTTATAGCATGTTAGGGGATGAATAGTCAGTGTAGTGACAGATTCTTGCTTCATGTGTTATCAGCACAGCCAGGTTTAGACAGTTTGATCTGAGTTTAGAGAGCGCGCGTGGCAGCTGTCACTCTGACAGATCTGTCTGAGCTCTTTGTGTCTGTGGACGCATGCTGACAAAATGCGGGACACAGTTCTCCAGGTGATCCAGCAGCCCTGCAGCCGTGCTGGATGAGTGTGGGGGGCTGCGAGACCTGTTGGGGTGTCCACTGAATGAGAGCAAAGAGATGCACGGTAATGCGAATGATGTGTTTGACGTCTGTCACCTCCCAAGATATGCAGAGGATGTGTGAGAACGCACTTTTATAAAGTGATTGCATCTCTTTTATCATCCGCCACTGCTCGAGGAATTATACAGTGTAATGACAATCACTTCTGCTGAAAATGTGCAGAAGAAATACCTCAATTATCATCACGGACAGGCATATTCAGAGATGATCTACCATGTCACGAGGTCATCAATGTTATGCTTCAGTTTCTGTTTTGTTAACAGTGCTGCAAGTGAAAGTAATATGGCGTGGGAAGTAATGATTTAGCAACAACAGGACAAACTATGAAAGCGTAAGAGCCAAAAACGTTTTTCTTCCTTGTTATTGTTTTCATATGAATGTAATTTCTCATGCCGTTAGAATTTGTTCGACCGTGCCATCAGGTGTGTGCAAAAATCTGAGAGTTAACTTTGTTTTGCAGGGACAGGAACTTGATATCGTCATCGCTTCGACAAGATGTGCCTTCCACATCTGCAGAAATACGGCGGAAAAATGAATGTTTTCATTGTGGCAAAAAAAAAAAAAACCTGGTTGCTCTCCGATTTCCGCACGCACCTGACAACGTGGTCCAGCAGGAATCTAACAACATGGGAAATTACAATTAACTTTTTGATTTACAAATAACAAACCAATTTAATCTAGCACTGTTAAGTTTGTCCCGGTACCACTGCAGGTTCTCTGAGTGCAGTCAGCCGCTGCACACGCAGTTTTTCCTTCTTGTTAAATCATTCATTCCCCATCACTGCTGAAAAACAAACAGTGAAGCATCATATTGTTCACCTCACGATATGGTACCCCGACGATCATTGAATATGCTCTGTGTGGAAATCACACTCTCTCACATACGTCACATACTGGATGCCTCTGACTCAGTGAGAACAGCTGAACTCAGGCTGAAGTATGTTTCAGCTGCCATCGTCACTGCTCCGCCTGCTGGATAAATAAACCATTACAACTGGTTTCCACAAATGGTGCTTCGGGGCATTACGAATCGCCAAACATTCGTTATGTCGTCACGGGAGTCCTGTCACCGACTGGTTTGGAGCAACGGGAAGTTTTAAGAGGTTTCATTTGTAACTGAGAATGTTCTCACCTAAACCTAACCACATAGTTTTTCTTACCTATGTTATGTATCTGTGTTGTGCTGCAACTATCCTGTTGTTTTGGCAATTGAGATAGACTTAATGTACCTTGTGGTTCCTAACCAAGTAGTGTTCTTGCCTAAACCTAACCCAGCACCTGATGAGGAAAAAGGACCCTGAATGCTGTGAAGGACGTGATGTTGAGCTGAAGGCCAGTGTGTTCAGTGTGGTGAAATACTGTCACAGCCCAGTTTATTTCTCTCCTTTTTTTGCCATATTTATTTTCTTATTTATTTTGGAAGGTCGTCTTTGAACGTCTTTTAACAATCAGAAGATTACATAAACATGTATGTATGCAGACTTGTATACACGTCCAGATTGTTTGGGGATCTCCTGTTTGCTCGCTGAGGTAGCCTGTTGCCAGGGTAACGCTCAGCCTGTCTCATTTAAAGGAGGTCTTGATGACCTCAGCGCTGCTTATTGATCGGTGATCAACACGTTCGCCTATGTCACCTCGAATCTCGGCTGCTCCACCAGACAGAGAAGCCAGGAAACAAAAAACCTTCCCTGCTCTTTTGAGTAAAACACAGACAGCAGTGAACATTATTATTTGTATTGTTCTCTATGGAGAGGACAATTGCATAATTGAATGGAACACCAATTATTACCTGTGTGTGGCTCACAATGAAGTGAGAAAATGCAGGAGTCCGATACTCCAAAACTACATTCAAATGGCTCAATAATCTTAACAATTTGCTCAATTCGGGTCTAAAAATTCAAGTTGTGTAAAATATTTAAATGTGGTTCCTGAAATTGGCCTTATCAAATTCAGACACTGAAATTTAAGAAATGAATTTCAGACCTGAACATGCAGGATGACAAGGACGGGCAGTCGAGCCTGAATTTAACTGAAAGTTAAAAAAAAAATAAAGAAAGAAAGAAAAAAAAGATATTTCACTATTTAGTATTCAGCGGCATGTAAGCCTCTATGGACATTTTTCTCTAATATACTTTCACATTTTCCTATTTTCTCTACATTTACAATACAACTAGGAGCTGCCCAGTACAATCAGTGTTAAAACAACTGCAAGTGCAACTTTCGGCTTCGTTTTCTTGCTCAAGGACACATCAACAGCCGCTGCGGAAGGAGGAGAGAGTTAAGCGAGGTTGATACTTCGATTGCCTTAAATGCCAGCTGTACAAAAGAGCTGTAATAGAAGAGTTTTAGGATAAATAGTCCCCTGTAAAGTTCACACACCTACTTTGTGAAGACAAACTACCTGATCAAACTTTAGGAAAGGCAGCTGGTTGAGAAGGGGGGGCTGCATCCTTCAAACTAAAGCTGACAAAAATGCAGGAACCTCCACCCCCTCAAAGTCATTTCTGGTGATCTGATTGGCAAGATGGAGGAAATGTCAGCCAGCCTCTGAAAGGGCAGCGATGAGTTCTCTTCCTTAGATCTTCATTATATCCTCACCCATCTCCAACTTTGTCTCTGTCTAATAGCAGAGTTGGGTAGTGATAGCTTTATAGAGCTAAAGGTGCTGGAAACTATTGTGAAACAGAAAACTATCACACATGAACCTGGCACTTCTGCACATTTAGGAATACGTCCAGAAACCACACACTGCCCAGAGTGTCGCACTCAGACATCATGTTGAATTATGTCATCTCTTATCAGGTAAATACTCAGAATAGTGATGGAATCCCAAACAGACACGTTGCCTGCAAAAGTTTTCTCATGGCACTGAGCCCGGCAAGCATTTCTCTCTTTTAACGTAGATCATATTCTCTTGGCGCCCCTTTAGACATGCATATTAGTCACAATATGCCCAGCTTTTTGGCACAAGGTGCATCACTCGTCATTGTCACAGCCAGGCCACAAAACCCCAGATGGACTGAAAAAAGGGAACATATTTGTCCTGTGTGACTCTGTATGCTTATGATGGCTAATGTTAGCAAACTAAGGATAAAACAACTGATATTCACAGAAACTGAGAATGGTCATTCATACAGTTACGTTCCTCTAATGCCATTATCTGGAGATCACTAGTTAATTATTTAGTAATTGGGAAAACAAAGGTGTTTTGTCGTGATAACAGGTTAATGTATCTCATTATCTTAGAAACACACGAGGATGATTAATTAAGATAATGAGTTAATTGATCATGAGAAAACAACTTTGTACGATTCTCTGTGGGGTCGGTTTGAGAGATTCAAAGCAAACCGTTCAAACTTTTTATGCATTTTGTGCCATTTTTTAGGAGAATGTTTTCTCTAGTGAGATATTTGAGCGTATTTACATCTTGGCTGATTATTTTGAGAGATAGGCTCAGATACAGTGTTCAATTTAAAGCAGGTGAGGGAGGCTACAATGAAATATTTTTGTTAGCGTAGGAGAGCTAGCAAATAAGCTATTTTTCAATGGTGTAATAAAGTATGTATATAAGTAAGACATCAGACTGTACTGTACAGTCTGATGAACTGTTGCTGATTGTTAACGTTGTTAAATGTTTGCAGAGAGTCAGGTCGTTGGTTTTTGCTGCCTTTTTCGCCCATCACAAGAATAGCTTTGTAACTTGCTAATTGTTGGGGATGTGTAATTTTGTTACATCATCATAATCTAATTCGAACATTATTAAAATATTTGAAGCAGGTTAATTGCAGGAAAAGGACTGCTACAGTCTATTAAAAAACTAATATTGTATGAAATATGCACCAGAACAATTTGCTCCCATTCCTTTATCATTAATTATACAAGCTGATTAACAGGTCAGAGGTCATGCCATTTAGACAGTCCATTTAATAGACACTGTAGATATAAACTGGGTGCTATTTGCTGAGACGATGCCAGACGCTGCTCATATGTTTTTAATGCAACAGCTATGCCGTCTTTATGGAAATGTCTTTCTGTGACTGCCAAGACAAACTGGCTCCATGTGCTGACAAATGTAAAAATGTTTAGCCTTCCCAAACCTGTGTCCCTTCAGTAATTAGTGTGATATCTTTTTACATTCACCATCTAATACAACAGTGCAGCCAGGACTCGCAGCTCCCGGTACCAGAGCAGGACTTAGAAGTTGGCTCATTTTGCCATTAAATGGAGCTAACAAGGTCCGCTGGGATCGAGCCGGCACAGCAATTGATGTCAGTTTAGAATAGTTAAGGAGGGCTGATAATGCTCGCAGGAATGTCCCAGTGGCCCAGCGCTGTTGTTTTTCCGCACTGGAGCTGATAGGAGCAGAACTGGACTCCGTGGACTCACGAGCTTTCCCTTCGACTCTTAAAAGAAAATGGCTTTTAATGGACTTGTGTCCTTAAATCGTTACCACTTCATCTGCAAATAGATTCTCTTTGAGGCCTGCCTCTCACTCTACAAGGAGACACTGCATTGGTGTTGTTGTCTTGGTAATCATTCAGCATGCTGAGTGTTTGATTTAACCAACTGTTTAACCAGTAGCGATTAGCCTGCAGTTTTGACTGAAGTCACTGTAGTATATCATAGAAAAACAAAGGCATGTTAATACTCAAAGTGTGCCTCTCCCTGCTCTGCTCCTCACTGTCTCTTTGAGGTTGTTGTATAGTAAGAAATTTGCATGTGATTATCCTTACCTCGCAGTTTTGAAGCTGGAGTGTTCCTTGAAGCCACAATCCTCCGGGCACAGGCAGACATGAACTTGCATTTGTCAGATACTTCCCCGAGCTCATTGCTAGGGAAATGGGTCAGCAGCAGAGTTTAATTGAGTTCAGTACATGGAAGGTGGTTCTGCCTGGCAGGAGGTGGTGAGGATGGAGAAAAAATACCTTTATAAAAAATGGCCCTTTGAAACTTCTCGGCAGCCTGTCCGCTACAGTTCAATATTCCAGTGAACATGGTGTGCATTTAGGGCAGAACACAGAAATCTACAGCAGTGGCTCCAAATCCTTGTTTTAACCTCCATTTACACCTTCATTTACAGTATTACGGTGCAATATTTAAGAATTTTGGTTGGAAACTTCAGCACCAGAACGTGGAGGAACAGCTGTTCTGATCTTTTTTTCTGCCATTTTTAGCAGCTAGCTAGTCCCGGGCCGTCCGGGTCCAAAGCTCCTGTGTTGGTGGTGTCAGTACCAACAGCTCCGCAGTGCTCCACACTCCCAGCCTGGACCCCTAGCTACACAGCTAGCTCAGCTAACAGGCTAATGACACATACAGTTGGCAGCAGTTAGCAGTTATTCTGATGACACGCTGACCCCTATTTGTTTTGAGTTCAATGAGCGGCCAAGTGTTTTTTTTTTTGGTTACACCAATAGATACTGGAGAAAATATAGAAAAACACGACCATCTGCCAAATTTCTGCCAAATGATGAATTACTGTTTAATATGATGTTACTGTACTAACTAACTTGCATCATCAAACGATAACTACATTTAATCATTACAGAGCAGTTACATTTAAATTAACAAAACACAAACACACATTTTTTTTATTTTATTTTATTCATTTTTTTCAAATTAAAAGTAATTTAAGTTTTTGCCTGGCAACAAAATGCTAACAAGGCCTCCAGGTCACTCAAAGGCTTGCAATTATAATTCTAATAATATTAATCAATCAATAATAATTATGATATTCTTTATCCACTCCTGCAGCACATCTTGGTCCTCTGCTAACTTGGGGAATCTATATAATCTAAATGTATTCTCTCAGACAGGGGCATTCCTAACATAGTAAAGACTTTTTGAATTACAGTACATTCACTTTTGTTTTTTCCAAAGTGGAAGTTTGTCAGGACTGTTGGAGCAGCTGAGAACTGCACAGTGTCCTCACAGTTTCACTGACATCACCGTCAAAGAACACGTAATATAGAAAGTAAAGGAAAAAGTACAAAAGCCTTCACTAATATTTTGTGAATATATACATATCCCTACATAATGTAGGGAGAGTCAACCACAGTACTGGCAACATACCTCGCAGGAGTCTTGCACAGATTACAATCCGTTACCTTTCGATAACTTTTGTATAATTTAAGCACATTTTCTTGTCTTGTTGTGTTAATATATTTGTAAAAAGCTCAGTGATTTCTATTTTGTCAAAGTAGAGCTACTCTACAATCTTAAAGTACCCCACAGCAGCTTATAACAGAAGTAGTAAGTACACCCGATTGGGAGTCACTCATTTAGAAATTGGAGCAGGAGATGTAAACTGATGTAAATCCCATCTAGTTTGGAGAAACTTGGGAAGTGAGCGCTCTTCCTCCTTTCAGTAATGTCCCCTGCCCTTGAGCAAGGCAAATGACAGCATGTTTCTCCGCTTTGCTCTCTGGCTGACAGTAGCAGCCTGGGGTTGTACTAGACACCGAGCAGCATGAATATGTGGAAGTGTATGAGCATTAGGTGAGGCAGTGCTGACAAACAGCATGGATCTCAGCGTACCCTCCTCAAATAATTACAGTCCGTCCTCAAGAATGTGAGAGCGCGGCTGCTGCAGTGGCTTATCTGTGTCTCTCTGTGTCGCCTCTACTCCTAAGTGCACCATCTGTTTTTGCATTCAGTCTGGCTGAACTGTGACACTGACTCTGAATAAACTTGTGTGCTCGTGCTCCCGCTCAGCAGGTCACACTGCTGGTAGCAGATGCCTTTTTTCAGCCTTTGGTTTGTTACACTGGAGCAACTCTGAGGGATTTAAACTCATACAGAGCGCTATTGTCTTTAGAAAATATTAATATTCATTGCTGCTTGTTATTGCAACTGAGACCCATTAAACTTCAGTTACATATCATTTGAATCCCCACGGGGGCCTGTGCGGGTGTTTTTGAACAAAACGAATCACTTCCTAATTAGACTACATTGAGAGAAATCTTTGTTTTGTCACTGGGTGATGTTAATTGCTGGATTGTAAAGGAAATGGCAACAGATTACTGCAGAGACCTTCTGTTCCCCTGCAGACTGCAGGGAAGCTGGATGGCGTCCACGTGAACCTGCTGACTGGAACGAACATACAGAGGAGAAGCAGCTCTCCTCTTCTAGTCGGGAGGAAAAGGTGTTAGATGGAGGCACGAGTCCTCTTGTTAGGAAACAACTCCAGCTGAAAGGACCATTGTGCAGATTAATGAGCAGAGAAAAAGCAGCAAAATCTTCCGGCCTTATTTTCTGCATTTTGCTTTGCTTTGTTGTTACAGGGTTAACATAAAGACACAGAGAGCCACTAATGTATCATTTAATAACTAGATATAAGTAATGGCAGACAATGTTCCTGGTGTTTGGTTTAGGTGAATTTTATCTCAGTTCACATAAGTAATGTACAGTAGATGACACAGCTGATCCTCACTACAGTGACATTATAGAATTTAGCTGAAATTCCTGCTTTAAGTGGTTTAGGATCTTTGCTTGGCTGAACCACTGACACTGACAAATTTACAAAAATGTACGTAGATCTACGATCCTTTACAAGAAAACAAGTTCCTCTGGCCGTTGTTCAAGGCTGTTGCATAAAAGTGGAGGAAGTGAAGCTACTCAATAAAAATGTGAGTTGCATTTTGATTGTGATGTGTTTTTGAATATTTACTCCAAATGTGTATGTACATAGAGATTTTGATTCAATCTACTTAAAACAACTCATGTGTCAGTTTCAGAGAAGAATATAAGTCCTGAAACATCTTATTTTGAGTTGAAATGAAGCGTTTGTCTTTATGTAGTGAAGTCCGTACAGCCACATCCAAAGCAGCTCTGATGAGATATTAAACGGATAGTTTCGGGT
Organism: Sparus aurata; assembly: GCF_900880675.1. Lineage (NCBI taxonomy): Eukaryota > Metazoa > Chordata > Actinopteri > Spariformes > Sparidae > Sparus > Sparus aurata. Next base: position 9,841,694 of record NC_044190.1, read on the forward strand.
TTTTTGAAGTGGGGTCATATAAAGTACATATCTATAGTCGATTTGTTTCCTACCGTAATCACCGATCAGCGCAGCCTCAGTTTGGAGAAGTAGAGAGCCACTCCAGCCCAGAGGCTCAGCTCTGTACTGCAGTGAACGGGGTTCAGCAAAAAAGCTAAATTAACCACCTAAAACAAGGCTCACCTAAAAAAATATATATCAGGTCAAGTGTACGTTGTATAGGTAAAATTCACACCGCTTTACATCACTGTCAGACCGCGCTTTCTTTTGGCACTACATTTTCTCAACCGCAGAACCCCCGTATCCCTACGCATGAGCGCTAATACGGAAGGATATGGAGAGTTAAGTTTTGTTTTTATCGAAAGTAAACCTCTCGTCCAGCCGCCGCTCGCAGATCAGCTGTTGCTGATCTATAGATGTGTACTATAGAACTATAGATATGTACTTTATATGACCCCTCTTCAAAAAACCCGAACTATCCCTTTAACACAGTGTAATTAATTAATGCAACCAGTAGGCGAACACCATATGTCAATTATATTTCAAGGGCTCTCTGTCTTGGATGACATCAAGACTTGCAGAGGAGCACTGGGAGCAAGTTTATGGCATAACTAATGCATAAAGTGCTCTAAAGGTCCATTTTAAATAGGTTTAAATCCTTTCATATATGATCTTTAATTATTTATCTTCAAATTTTGTCCTGCAGTTAATTCTGGTTCATTAAAGTTGTCTCTGACTTCTGGGTTCACTTCTTGAGCCCCTGATCTGTTCGACATGCTGCCTCATAAGGATGACGCAACTCTCAGTCTCACTGTTGTGGATACTCAGTTGTATTCTCTCCTCCTCTCAATATAAAGCAAATTGATGTTTATATCTTAATAACAAAAACAGCGAATGCCACTGAACACACATAAATCAGAGTCAGCGGTTCGGTCACTTGTGGTGAGTTCATCAACATGTCCAAGTGTCAAAAACATAAACTGACTAAAAAACCAGAACAAATCTTACAAAGCACGTCCCTGCAGTTACAGAGATGACCCTGTGTGTGTTCTGAAGACTAAATTAGAAAGAATATAATTATAATAATCAACATGTTGGCTATGGATGGTTCTGGAAACACAGCTATGTTGAAACTTGACACGTCTTTATGTTGCAACTCTTTGTTGTTTATTGCAACGCTTCTTCCTGTTCAATTTGCAAGTATTTGTTGTGACACAGAGTGCTTACGGCCAGGTTATATTACAAGCACAACCCACTTGGTTCAGGTTGGGAAAAGATCCTGGCTTAAAAAACCTGTGTTGTTGCCACAAACACTGCTGGAAGTTCTCCCAAGGTCTCCTTAAAAATATCTGGTGGTGTCATGATTACAAATCTTGCAACACAGTTGTGAACTTTGGTCATTGGTTTGGCAACGTTCTTATGAAATTCAGGTCATACACATGACGTGTGAATGTGACACCTGGCCTATGACTTACACAAATGTTAACGTGTCAGTGGTGTATAGAAACCTAAACCGACACTTTATCCTGGCCAGTGAGGTGACAATAATCCAAAGTGGAAAAAGACAAGTTTCTAGCATGGAAGCAAGAAACTTGTCTATTGCCAGTTTGGATTATGTAAATGTTTATTGTACAATTTAATGGCTAAAGAAAAAGTGTAGATTGGTTCAATATAAACCGTGCATTCATTATGCAAATGTGTCTGCCAACGGGCATGAAACCTCCAGGGAAAATGAAAGCCGACTGGTGATCCAGCCAGGCTGGCAGCCTGGCACCATTTCTATCTACTTTCACATCTCCGTCAGGCCTAATGAATGAATAAACTTAGATTTGACATTTTGTGTTGTTGTTAGTTGCTGCTCTGAGGAAAACAGAAAAGACCTGGTTATCTTTAGAACAGCGGTGCAGTGCACTGCTCACCTGTCTGGGCAAACACGAGCTGATTTCTATCTTTAATGATGGAAAATGTCACACCAATTCTGCCCCTGTCACACATTCTACACACCTGTTTTTCAATACATTTTACACATAAAGCATGCTGGCAAACAGCATTCTTCAGCTCAGGGCCATAACTGTGGTCCAAAGAGCTCGAGACAGAGTGTGGGTCAACACATCGTCAGGAGACAACGAATGCAGCTGTGCGATGAACTGCCTGAAGAAATGAGGGTAGCCAGATCACTATCCATTTTTAAATCTCCCCTCCAAACACACTTTTATAGATGTGCATCAATTATTGATTTTCTTTTAATCTTCAAAACACAGCTGCTGAACAAAATGTTGCTGTAATAACCAATTAAACAAGAAAATGAGTCAAATAGAAAAAAAGGGCATGAAGCGAAATAATATTCTCAGAACAGATTATATCTGCTCAGATGTATTAGGTAGACAGAGAGTGATCCCACGGAAAGCAGAAAGCAGCAAGAAGTAAAGGTACAGTTAACTGTCAAGGTGTCTCAAAAACCTCGTTAAGAGAGACTCTCCACGTCAGAACAGTCAGAGTTTCTTCTCTTTCACCTTGGTGATGAGAACAAAGTTTCCTCAGTGCAGGAGAAACAGACTCTTTAGAAAAATACCTGTAAATATATCTGACTGAAATGAAATAGGAATTACAGAGTGATAACATCTCAGCCAAGGACATTACTCAGATTTGTATTTTAGATTGCACAAGTTCACACACACACTCAAATATACACAGATTTTGAGAGTAAACAGTGGTGGAGAGTTATGTTTCATCAAACTTTACTAACTGCTGCTGCATCTCTTTTTACATTAGATTATCTAGTTTTGTTCTAAATTCCAGTCAGTATGACAATACAGTGATAAATTAGTGAGAGTGGATGCAGTGTGTATTAAAATGTGTAGAACTAAACCTGTAGGGCATGTCTGTGCTTCCAAACACACAGGAAGAGCTTATGACTCTCCATAGCAGTTAATATGATTATTCATACAGTTTGAGCTTGAGGATATGCTTTGACTTCAGAGAAGGCTAATTACATTAATATATACTGTGTATATTATCTCCTGCTGCTGCACGATTGACATACTTTTGTTTGTTAGCAACTCACAATTTTATTACATCATCTGATATCATTTTTGCAGTATTAAAGGTTCACTATGTAAGTATTATGTCAAGTTCATACTTCAAACTCCACACTCTAAATAGGGTGCAGCATATCAAGAGAGTAGCCACTAACTGCTGCTAACTGTAGCCACCCTTAGCTAGTTAGCTTAGGGACCAGGGGACACGAGCACAGGAGCTTTGGACCAGGACGGGCCTGGGCTGGTTGGTTAGCATACTAACTTCAAAACAGCTATAATCCACATTCTGTTGATCATTACTGGTGATTTTTTAAAATGTTTTTCCATTAAAATTTATAGATATTGCCCCTTTAATTGGGACATTCTACAGTATGTCTTATAACCATTGCTGCTACACAGTAGCTATTTAGAATTTAGTTGTATAACATTACATTATCTTATATATTTATTACAGTATTAGCAGTAACAGCATTACGTAAGAATTGGCCACCTGTCAAAACCCCTAACCTATAGTGGGCAGCATATCACCAGAGTAACCGCTAGCTGCTGCTGAATGTAGCTGCCTGAAGCTCATTGGTTCAGTTAGCCTTGCAGCTAGCTCGGACTGGAGGTTCAGGGACCAGGGCTGACCAGGGTGGCGGGGCTAGCTGGTTAGCATGCTAACTTCAGTAGATATCTTTGCAACACAATATATAGATATCATGATATCAGAACAGCTTTTTATACACATTCTGTTGATCATTTTACTTGATTTCTGAATGTTTCAAACTACAACTCTGACATATTGCCCCTTTAATTTGGATATTCTACTGCATATCTTGTTACTGTTGCTACTTCTACATCCTAACGACCTGCGGTGGCTCATTAAAATCAACTTTCGTCACATTACGGCTCTCTATCTCTTTTTCCTTTGCTGAAAATCAAACTGATGGAGCTGTTTTAAATTCTAAATTCTAACTAGTGCTCCTTTGGTTTTTTATAATTGATATAGTAAAATGATAATTTTCATAATTGAGAAATCTTGCATGTGAATAAAAGTTGCTAATGCAGAAGGAAAAAGTCCATCAGCGGCTCAGTATTAGTAATGAGGACATTAACACAAGCACAACTTCCTAATGTAACTAATACATAATGTAGCTAATATACTGTAACTACAGCCTTCTCATATATCTTCACAGGGTTATAAATGCTCTTAATCATCAGTGGAAAACAGATGGGTGATATGAGCCCATCGCTCATGTGTGGATACATTCCAGAGATTGCTCTTAAACTCTCCCTTAAAAGATCAACGTATCCTGTAGAATTCAAAGGCAGTTCAAAACATATTCCCTACAGGCCGACTATATATTTAGATCACAGGAGGATGTTGTCAGCAGAATAAAAGAGCCCTGCAGTAACACCAGCTATTCTAGTGAGTAATGTAGGGCGGACATACGCACAGTGGAGTGTTCATGACTTTCATTCCGTGTTACATTTTAAGGGTAATGTAATTCACTACAAGCTTTATATTTCTTCTGCATTTATTCTCAGTGTGTAAGCTGTTACTGCACTGCACACTCTTAACACTGGGGAGTTGTTTGAAAGACACAAGGAGCAGACTCTTTGCCCGGGGATGTTGGCCTGGGTCCGTCGTGTTTGTGGAGATAGACTCGAGCATGAATACTGGGGACATATGCTCTGCCCAGTTCAACCATATGCCAGTTCTGCTGCCGCTGTTTCCCAACAAACTGCATCACTTTAGCACAACAAGTCTGTCTCTGGCATGCCTGTTTCAGGCAGTATTAATGTGGTCAGTTTAAATCTGAATTAAACAGAAGTGATCCACAAGCACAGACACGCAAGCATTCTGTAATTGACACTGAATTCCTGACGGACTTGTTGCCTCACCAAGTTTTTGTTTGAGACATCCAGCCCAGCTGAGTTTCATATGACAGTAGCTTCCAGCTGTGAATCCCAAAATGTCCCAGTGTAATCTCACAGCTGCTAACACACCGTGTCCCAGCAGTTGTTCCATTATTCAGTGTCGATGGATCAGCTTCAGCGTTTGTCTCCAGACGACCTGTCAGCAGAGTCCGTCTCTATGCTGCTCAGCAGAAGCACCCCCTATAAAACCCTAAATCCTGTTTAAGGGTCGATTCTGTCGCTGAAATGCAATAATATGCATACGGATGACGGCAGAAAAACCTACATTTAAATATGTAAATTCAGTCTTTGGTAAACACTTGTACTATACCGACACCCGTGTAAAAAGATGGATTGTGAACCTCTGAACCTTTGTGGTGCAGACTTGGATACACTCTCACTCTATTTCTGAGCCGTCCCCTGGAAGCCTACAAATGCTTTACATGGGAGGCTGAATATTTTCCATCTCAACAGTACACATTCACATCCCACTATCATGTAAAGCTGTTTTCTATCAAATGCAACCCTGAAATTGAGTATGCATGAGCACTGCACGGACTGCCAAACACTTGGCAGAAAATCCTTTTCATATTCTGAAGGGATGCTATTCTCTGAGTGTCCCATGGCTGTGTGCACAAATGCCCACCCCTTGGCTTTTTTGCTGTTGGATGGAGTGCCAAGGGTAATGCTTTTTCCCCCTCGGTGTCCACACCGTGTGAGCCAGTAGGGGGCACTGTGACTATGTGGCAGCCCTGCGCCTGTTGCTTCCTTCCTGCAGCGGCTGAGTGGAGCGGCCTCAGCTACATCATATCTGTCTTCTCTCAGGAGCTTTCACAGCTGGGAGAAAATCACTGTGTTTGCTGATGATAATGCAATTAATTAAAGAGCCAATCATTTTAGCCCGGCACGTCTAAATTTGAATGGAAGTTGTGACATATTGCTGTGTGTTGTACATGACGACGCCGGGCTGTGTCTCTGCTCATCACCAACAAACTTGTTTGTTTGTTTTTTTTTTTTCGCTTGCTGACCGCCGTAATGCAAATCATGTTTTCCTTATTAATTTTGATATTGAAGGTGCTGCATAGCACTGCAGAAGGAAGAAAACAAACAAACGCACAAACAAACCCTCGCCTGTTGTCTTTCTGCGAGCCACTTTAAATTGAATTCTATTTCCTCTCTGAGTGCATTGGTGAGGCTTTATGTATGTCTCTGTGTACTGTAGCCGGGGGCAGCTCTGGAGATGAGATCCTGTTCCCCTGCCAGATAAAGGCCTCCGCTGTCATTAGTGTTGCGGTGGAGTTAGGAGGTCGCTGGCATAATGCACCGGCTTGTTGGAAAGGGACGTATAGGAGGAGGAAACAGATAGACGAGGAGGAGGATGTGCGGGAACGAAGACTGGGACTCTAAGCGGCAACCGCGGCTTTACTGGCAGGCGGAGGGAATGAGTGAAGACAGTTTGGTCCCAGATCTCCTGTAATGCCCCCCGCACCCCCACCCCTCCCCCCAACTACGCTGTGTGGGCCCCTGTACAAGATGGATAGCATGACAATGGCGGAGTAAAAGGGAAGCAGTGATGTACACATCTTAGTAAGTGTGTGTGGTTGCCTATGTGTGTGTGTGTGTGTGTGTTGACAGGGGTGTGTTGGAGTGATGAGGGCACTGACATGAGATCCAGTCAGTGAATATCATCGTATGGTTTTCGGGTGAAGCTGCAACGCTCCTGTGATGTCAGTAGAGATGGAGAAGAGGAGAGGCGGAGAGAGGAAGAGTGAGATAATCAGATAGCCATAGAGAGAGAGAGAGAGAGAGAGAGAGGGGGGGAGTGTGTGAGTGTGTGTGTGTGTGTGTGAGAGAGCAGGGGGGAGTAGTGATCTATTTTTCTTGCCTTCCAGCTAGCGGAAAAGAAAAAACACATCATGTAAGGTAGCCCACTCTTTCACTGCCTAAAATATGAACTTGGTGTGTGCATGTTTTCTCTTCCTCTCTGTCCACAGGGATCCGATCCGCTCTCCACTGAAGCAAAGTGCAAGCTGTTTGTAAACCATGCTCAGTCACGTCTCCAGACGGACCACTGCAGTGTAAAACTGTATAATGTATCTCTGATTCACTGGTTATCTACGAGCTAAAAATACACACTGTCGCTCACTGTATTTACTCCGGCAAATTAGCATTTGCTCCAAGAACAACAAGCAATTTCGAATGCTCGAGATGTGCGGCAGCTGTAGGCAGATTAGTGGAGGAGCACGGATTCGTTTTGAGTGTGTATGCACCACCAGCTACTTCCTGATGTTTGAGTTGCGGTCGTGGTTCGTCAATCAGGGATCGTGGTGCTTGTTGTCCTGGCAACTCCACCGTCAGCTCATTTGTACCAAGTCTGTGAGAGGCGGTTCTGAGAGGCACTTTCCATCAGCTGTGAATATTGACAGGTTGAACAAAAATAGGCTTTGAGAGAGAATGCGCAGTTCCCTGATGCAAAATAAATAAAGAAATACAAAATGCTGGTCTTGTCACAGACGTCAGGCTGATGACACAGGAAGGCCACCTGGGACCATCTCATCCTCAGACTTCAGATGACCCTTCACTAAGCCCCCCTCACTCAGTTACTGTCAAGCTTTTCCATCTTGCACAGCACATACCCAGTTTGCAATTATATAATTCATGTATAGCGTTTTTTAAAATAATACGTGCTGGATGACAGACGGAGGTAGACAGAAGCAGCCTCTTATTTCTAGCTGACAGCCATCAATTTAGCCAGCTGAAATGACAACTATCGCTCGCAGATTTTATCAGAACGGATGCTCATTGAGCTAATGTTAGCGCCTTGAGCTGGTGGAAAAACCCATCTGACTTATTGCTGTTTTAAACTGACTTGTCTTGTTAAATAGTAAATGAGTCTCGCTGTTTGGCGAGATGACGTTTAATGTTCCCGCCAACCGCTGTAGTTTCATTTAGCCACTTGTCAGCAATCACCTTATTTTTTCTAGACATATTTTATGTCATATACAAAAGATGACATTCTCTTTAGCTTGTGTTAACCACATTCCTCATTTCAGACATCTCAGAAAATATCACAGTGAAAAAAAAAAACATTGACCTTGAGACAGGGGAACCAAAGGTGTAAAAATGCAGACGTATTTCTAGGTTTTAATACTTTCCTGTGGCACCATTTTCAAACAGTATAATTTTTTATATTACAAGTGAAAGGCTTTTGTTGAACTTGACTCAGAAAAGCATCGGCTGGAGTTTAAACTTCTCCAAATCTAATAAAAAACCAGGAGAGAGCTGCTAACATGACCCTGAACTCTTATATATTAGCCTAGCATCCAGGAGCAGCTCCCACACACTGCTGGATGTGCTCGTTGTGCTAATAAACTGGCTATAATGATGCTTGCTAGCATAGACTAGCTCCGTGCAAGCCAGACATCACACTCGTTCTTTTCTGGTTTTGGAAGCGCCTTAAAACAAACAGCACAATATTGTGGAGCACTTAAAAGTCATTTCAGCTCTATTTTCACATTTGTCTCAGTTCTGATCAGGCTACCAAACCCTTAAACCATTTTTTCTTTGGATTATTCATCATAATAAAAGTTTTCATTTCAATTACAGTTATTTTCGTTTTAGAGGAATATACTGGGCAGACTTGCAGGTTTATGTTCATTTCCTATTTCCTCTGGCAGTGCTGGTAATTTGCTCGCTGTCTTAGCGCGCCGCCGCTGAATGAATTCAGGGGAGAAAAAACAGAACGCTGTGTGAAATGTGCTGCTGATTATTGTGGCAGACGAAGCTTATGGGAATTCGTCAGTTTCAAGGCTCGATGTGTGTATCGCTGTCCACACTAACACATGCATGCATGAACAAAAGTGGGCAGTGAGTGGGAATAAGTGTCTCATCATTTACACATGTGGCAGTTTTACTATTCACAGTGTGTTTTTTTGCAAAGCAACATTTTGCTTTCATCCACAAGAGAAATTCATCGAAAGAAAAAGAGTTTAGCTATTTTTCCTCGCCTCAAGTAGTTGCTTGTGAATTGTATGACTGCGCTTTGATGAATTCAAGAAACATTATTTACAATTGCCTGGAACACAAGGGCTTAAAAGAAGACGACCATGGCCGCTGCTCCATAATAGCGCGGGATGAATGAAATGAATCCCATGATTGTGTGAAGAAAGCAGTCACGCAACCATTTTCCCAGCTGAATGAAGCTCAGCGGTAAACATGATCGTAGCCTTCCTCACATGAACAGTGACACATCTTTTCACTCGCATGTCACAGATGTGTCCTCTTGTGGAAATTTCAATTGTGACGCCTAAAATACCATCAGGGCTCCTCCGAGGCCGACTGGTAGAGGAGGCCAGCATGTAAAACAGATGTGCAGTCGTCTTTTCTTCCATGAGTTAACTAATGGAAAGAACTGAAACACATATAGCACTGTGGTGTTGTTAACTATGCACACAACAACATATCCCATACTTCATGGCATGTGGGCGCATACAGTGCAATAGGCTTCTACAGGTACACAGTGTGAACTGACCAGTTCTGTTGACAGATCCATTAATGTAGCTGTGGTAACAAGGGAATTGTTTTTAATGTAGTTTTCTTGCTTGTGTTCCTCAGTGTTACAGAGGCTATACGGTTTCCCTCTGACCGACTGATGTGGAAATGGAGAAGCTGTTCATCACATCTGTTCAAAGCGTTCTAGTTTTTCTGCGGTTGATATCTGACAGACTGCAGGAACAAACGTGAAAAAACGATGCTCCGAGTGTGTATGCAGTCATCACCCGCATCAGTGCTAAGCTCTCAAACAGTTAACACAGCAAGCACGCACAAATATGTGCTTGGCTCTTGATTAAATGGCATCCGTTTACTCATTTGTTTGCATTTCGCTGCAACTCAAACGGCAAAGGCTCTGCTGTTGAGATGTTTCTCTTCTGACAGCTTATATAAGAGAATGTCTCTGACAGAGAAGATGACACCTGATTCACCTGTGCTGTATTATACTCTACAAGGCAACACTGAACAAACAACTTTGTCTCAGGTTTTATACAAAGGTGAAAATCTGACTTGATAAGTTTGGATACTAAAACTTGTGGGTACACTTTAGGTGTCCTGACTTAGACGGTTATTTTCTCATTTAAAGACACCGCGGCTGCAAAAACGAAGTGTGAGTCCTTTCTAGCTACATCACAGAAACATCAAGGAATGAAGAAAGTGTTTCATATGATGGAGTTTGAAAGATGAATTGAGTCTCAGAGGAAAGAAACTGCTCTGTAATCTGGTGATACGGCAGCAGATACTGCATAGTGATACTGAACAGACTGTGGCGGGGGACGGGTCTCATCTTTATGTGTAATTAATTACCCAAATAATTATTGTGCAATTACTTGTGTTATGTACGCTTGTACTGTCATGAAGCAGCCTCGCCTGGGTCTCATAGACGAGTCGACAGCAGTGACCTCACACTGTTGTTTATCAGATTTCAGCTGTTTTCATCAGCCAGTCTCCATCAGAAAAACAAACATGTAGGTATGCTATTGCAATTTTCAGGCCGTTTTGGGAGTCGTTGGCAATGGACATACTTAGTTTTTTAGGTACGAGGATGTGTTGTGGATGGATATTTGGAATAAAGTTACAGCTCCACAATAGTATGGAGTGAAAAAGAAGAATAATATCAACAAAACAAACAAAAAGAACAGAGCCTGTGTGAAATTATGTTAGTGAGTGTTACGGCCATCTGATGAATCATGTCTTCCTTTATATGTCAACCGTTTCCCACAACTTTTTATAAAAACGTCTTCTTTCATTTTTAACTTATATGTGAGATGTTCCATCACAAGTATATCATCTATAATTGACATCCACTGTTTGCAACTTGGAATGTCAGACTTAGTTATGGTCTTTATCCCAGCCACCAGAAGAATCCTGACCAAATATTGGTCACCTACATGCACCGTGCCCTCAAAATGACCAAGGTACAGAACAAGACAGGACTCAGGAATCACATATCCCAAGTCACCACAGAGAACTGAGTGAACATTCCCCCAGAAGGGTTGTGTTTTTGTGCATTTCCAAAAAATGTGTGTGTGGTCTGGATCCATGTGGTTACATAATCTCCAACATGGCTGTTGAGCATTTATCTGTTTACTTTTGATTTTAGGTGTAATGAAGTACCGAATTAGATTCTTCCAACTGAATTCCCTCCATTTCAGAGATTGTGTTTTCCACATATCATACCATATATACCATATATACCATATAAAATAATTATAATTTATAACCATATATACACCATATAAAATAATTATAATTTATATTATAAAATAATTTCCCAGTCTGGGATCATTAAAGTAATTCTATTCTATTCTATATCCCCTCTGGAGTCTCCTCACCCAGCTCCCTTTCCCAGTTGGCTTTAACATATAATGTTGAATCTATTCTAGAATCCATCAAACAGCCATACAGAACCGCCACAGCCTTCAGAATAGCTTGGCCTTCAGAATAGCTTGGCTATAAGCTTTTACAAGTAGCTTTATGATGGGATGTATTTTATCCTCGGTTGTTTTAATACTTTTGATATAATAGTCCCTCTTTTGTAGATATCTAAATAAATCCTGATTCGTGAGATCATGTGTGTTCTTTAGTTCTTGAAAGCTTTTCAGTTCACCTCTTTTAGTAGTTGTACATATGGCTGTAATTCCTTTTTCTGCCCATTGTTTAAATCCAACATCATATTTTCTTGGTGCAAATTTATCATCAAATGCAATCCATTTTAATAGTCCAATTTCCCTTCCTATTTTTAATTGTTTCACTGTTGAATACCATATATCTAAAGTAAAGGATAACACTGGGTTGAAATTATGCTCATCTTTTATATAAGTGGGGGTCCCTGCTTCCCCAATGCTTATTTGAACTGGGTATTTTAATGAAGACAATATCTTTCCATCGAGCTACACATCCCTCATCACACCAGTAGATTAGTTGACGCAGTTGCGCAGCAAGAAAATATTATTTTAGATTTTGGAGTGCCATTCCCCCTCTTTCTTTAGATAACTGCAGTGTGCCATAGTATATTCTGGGCCGTTTACCTCCCCATACAAATCTTGATATGCACTTATCCCATTTAAGAAATTGGTCTTTTGATACAACTACAGGCAAAGATAGAAACAAATATAGCAGACGTGGTAGGATGTTCATTTTAACCACATTTATCCTGTGATTTAATCCCAGTGGGTAAGTGAACCATCTGTCAATATCTCCCCTTATGTTTTTGTCACTGTGTTCGTTGTTACTACTATATAATTTTGAAAGATCTTTAGTTATATTTATGCCCAAATATTTGATTAATTTTGCTTCCCAGTTTATCTGCCATTTCCTAAGTTCTTGGCTTGGCGAACAGTTAAATATTAGGATTTGAGTTTTAAGTATATTTACTTTATAACCTAGATAACAACCGAATCTTTCAAGAGTTTGTGTACGCTGCTTAAATGAATTCCCTGGGTTTTTTAAATAAATCATAATGTCATCCACGAACAGACTTATTACATATTCTTGTGTATTCTTGCTGTCTTCTTGTATTTTATGTATAATATGCAGTGTTCTTCTAATATTATCTTGTGTTTGTCTGTTCCTAATAAACCCACTTTGATCCTAATCTATTAATTCAGGTACAAACGATTGGAGTCTTTTTGATATAATTGAGGTGTACATTTTGTAGTCAGCATTTAGTACTGAAATCAGTCTATAATTTTGGCAATACTCCTTGTCTTTAAAGGGTTTTGGGAGCGCTGTAATAATGGCTTCAGTCCACGAGGGGGGATTCTGTCATCAGTTATAATCCAATCAAAAGTAGTGTTGAATAGTGGTGTTAATTCTTCGCTAAGTTTCTTTTACCACTCCGAGGGAAATCAATCGCAACCAGGTGCCTTACTTGATTTTAAATTTGTTATTGCTTTCCGAATTTCATCTATTGTTATCTTTGCTGTAATGTGTTCATTTTGTTTAGGGCCTAATGAGGGTAGTTCCAGAGAGTCGAGGAGAGTCTTTATATCATTTTGATCTGAAGCTGATGACTCTACAAATATTTTCGATTTCTTTTCGTTCATATTTGGGCCGGTTTGTTTTTGGGTCGTATATTTTATTGACTGTAGTTTCTGCCTGTTGTTTCCGTCAACGTCCCGCTAACAATTTCATTACAATTGTTTTGTTTTAAATATCTTGCTTTTGTTTCTGTTTCATATTGGAGTAGTTTATTAATTTCCTTTTTCTCACCTCCTTCATTTGTTGTTTGAGTTTTGGTTCAACTTTTCCTTTTCCCTCATGTTTCTGTTCCAAATGTCTCAATTCTGCTATAAACATTTTGTACTGCTTTATTCTTTCTCTTTTGAGATTACTTGTAATTGAAATTAATTTTCCCCATATCACAGCTTTTAAAGCGTCACACAATATAGCTGGATCTGTTTCCCCATTACTGTTTTCCTCCAGGTAAGTCCGTATAACTGCCCTTATTTGCTCAACTACTGATTTATTATTTGATATCCCCACATTCAATCTCCATATTGTGTCTTTCCATCTACATTTCAAGTGTATCTTCAGACAGATGGCCCTGTGGTCAGACACATCTGCCACTCCAATCCAACAGTCTTTTATTTTATTCCTGTTTTCTTTCTGCATAAAAAAATAGTCAATTCTGGAGTACACCGAGTGTGTTGTTGGGTAATGACTAAAACCTCTCTGCAGTGGATGCAGATCTCTCCACACATCAGAAAAGCCCATCTCCTCCCATGCTTTCCTGACCAGTTTTGTGATTGATTTCTTTTTTCTCTTAACACTAGATGTATCCATATCATAATCCATCAACACATTAAGGTCTCCCCCACATATACCGTCTGCTTCCAATGCAGTGGTGTCAAATAGAGATTTAAAAAGATCCTTATTACTCTCAGGTGGGGCATATATATGTTCACCAACGTATCATTGCTTGGCCCATCATCCCTTTTACAATAATATAAGTTCCCTCTTTGTCTTTTATTTCCTTTTGGCACTCACATTTGGTTGCATTAGACAGCAGTATTGCTACTCCTCCTTTCCGACCACTGGAGTGCGAACTATAAAAAGTGTTTTTGAATCCAAATTTCTTTAATTTCTCGTGTTCTGCTTTTGATAAGTGAGTTTCTTGTAAGAAATTTATCTACGTCTTTTCTTTTTTAAGTTTGGTCAATATTTGAGCTCTTTTGATTGGGTTTCCCAAACCGTTGACATTCAAAGAAAGTACTTTCATTTCTTCCTGTTTGGTATCCATAAACCATCTTAGTTGTGTTAATTTTGGAAATATTCACCCACAGGCTTTCAGTTGAACGTTCTGGAACAAGTAACACTTTCAAAAACTGTTCAGTTCTTATTTGAACTATATACAAAAAAGTGACCTCCATAAAGAGATGTCAACAACCCTCCACTTCTGCTGACTCTCTTTTTGTTTTGAGGGGGGAAGCCTCACACAAAGAAAGAGCCCCCATCCAGTAATGAGATTAAATCCATATAGGATTAATATACTCATACCAGTCCCTGCAGCTGCATTTCGGTCCTTAAGCCAACAGTCCATTTATCTATAACCCATCAAAGCAAACTACATACTACTATACTTTAACTTCACCTACCCTTTGTAGGTTAGAACAGTTTAGTGTTCACTTTAACTCAGGTTATCAGTGAGGTACTCATCCGGTGTCGTTTCCCCTCAGACGAAAATCATGCAGTCTTTCACGTGCATGTCTGCTGGCCTCTCCGTTGCGTCCACTCCCGGTGTGTTTCCATGTCACGGTTCTGGTCGATTGGAGCCTCTCAACGATTGTGGTTCCTCCGATGCTGGTCCCCGTGTTATCAACATCGTATCCTCTCTCCCGCAGGCCTCTGGTTGCCTCCTCTGCACTGCCGTAGGTTTTCACCCTGCTGGACTAGCGGATGCGCATCTTGTTGAGAGGCTTGTGAAAGCGGATGCCTTCTCTCTTTAAGATCTTTTTGACGTTAGAGTACGCTTTGCGTTGTTCAAGTGTTCTCTCTGAGTAATCGTGATCAAAACAAATCCTGTTTCCAGCGAGGGTGGTTCTTTTCTTCTCCCATGCTTTTTTCAATATCATCTCCTTTACAGTCAACTAATGGAAGTTGATGATGATCGCTCTGGGAGGTTGGCTTGTTTTTGGCTTTGGAGCCAAGGCTCGGTGAGCGCCCTGAATCTGGAGGTCCAAGTCTTTGAAAAATTCCTCACGGAGCCATTTATCCATGAACTGTGCGACCGAGTCACTTTTGGACTCTGCCTCCTCTTGTATGCCATACACCCGTAAATTATTCTGACGGGACCTCGATTCTAAGTTGTCTAGCTTGCATTATGTCCTGCAATGCACCGTTTGATTCATAACTCCACGACTCGAGTTCTTCTGTACGTGACAGAGCAGCACATATCTTCTCCTCATGTTCACCGATATCCGTGGTTATTTTTGCAAACTTTTGATCAATGTCTCCCTTAAGTTCTGTTAGTTCGTTTCTCATTTGCGCTGTAATTTCATCTTTGCATGTTTTTAGGCCCGTCTTTATTTCGTTTTGCAGTGCTTGAATTTGCTTGCTGATGCCGTCCAGGCTGCTTTGAAATGAGGCCATGCTAGCTTCTTCAGGTGTTAGCTTGCTCTCGTTAATCGATCGATTTTTTTCTTTGCCTTGGTTGTCCGGGTTCTTTTTATTCATGTTCTTGTTGGCACTCCACTCATATTCTCAATTTCAAAGTTTGTCGTCGTGTATCTCGAGTTTTAGTGGAGTTTATTATGTTGGCATGTGGGAGCTCCTGTCTTACACGTCCATGCTGCTCTACCGTTCCACCGGAAGTCAGAATAAAGCTACAGCTAACATGTAAGTGGACATTATACTGTGAAAAATCAATTAAACTTTAAATAATGTAGGGGTACAAATGCTAGGTGCCTTTTCTTTTATTCTGAGTGACGTTACCCCGCTGGGACTAAGACCTAGTTGGATAAAGAAACGAGCATACAGTATATCTGGACATTTATGGCCTAAGTGTGCTGCAATCTTCCTGAAAATCTCAGTCGAGTTCACTAACGTTGAGTGAGTGCAGCTGCTTTACTTTTCTGCACTTAACAGAAATCGCTGTTGAAATGTTCAACTTGGCAGCCCCAGCTTGTATCTTTTACCTTGCACAGCCGGTGGCAGATATGGCATGTAATTTTCCCCAGGATGACAGCCTGAATGACTTTAAGTCTCCTTTGGAAAAAAACAATTTCCTATAATGAAGAGAACTGGACCACTTGCTAATCCAGTCCCTCTCCAAAGCGCCTGTGCAGGTGGGTGTGATGCCTTGTGTAGACCCCTCTAAATGACTTAAGAAGAAGCTCCATTATATACGTTATAGATCTATACGTCAATGCAACCCCAGCTCAGCCCTTGACAAACACAAATTGGCAAGCCATTTGGCGGCCCTTTTTCCCCTCATTACATATGTATTTATTTCAGCAGCTTCTCTTTTCATGCTGTCTGCTCCTGTCAGAGGCTGTGCATTGGTGTGCATCAATAACAGGAACATTTCTGACTTGGTGCTGATAGCAATACAGCAACCAGAGGGAGAAAGAGAGAGACGGAGACAGGGAAGAAAGAGCTCTGGTGGAGACAGACTGAGAGGAGACAGACTCTGACACAGACAGAGGGACGAGGAGCAGCAATAATAATGTGATTTATCAGTGAAGGACTATTTTTCTGTATATCGAGTGGGAGAATCAAGGGCATCCAGCGTCTTACGGGGAGAAACCTGGCTGACTGGCTCGTCTCCTAAATATCTAGCACACAATACAGCCCACTCACTGTCTGCGACACACATCGTGCTTGTATGAGGAAGCGATACCGATGTTTGTCCGTGTTTCTGAGTGGATTAGCATGTTTTATAACTCCCCGCACTGTAGCCGTGCCCGTGTTCTAATCATTGCTGAAAAGCCAATTTCAGGCAGACAGAGAGCTTTACACATGAGCACACAAGTCTGAGACACAGACGTACAATAGAAATGTCAACGGCAACGTATTTGGAGAAAGATGCAGTTTTTGAGTGAAGAGTTTGAAATAAAAACGTGATATATAGATTTAGTTGCCGACTCTCAGGCATAGTTTGAGGTGAAGAGCACAAACTAATGGCTGAGATTATACACATTATCAAAGAAATCACATTTGTTGGTTACTTGCTCTTGTTGGATACTTATGTACCAGTGAGGAAACATTTGGTGGGAAGACTGATCTGTTTCACCAGTCAGCTAGCGACAGCACCATCAAAGTTACAAATAGCCATGATCAGGAGATGGACCGAGGGAGCGCTTGATTTATAAAAGAGCATGCATTTGCACACAACAGAACAGAACAGAGCAGTAAGACCGCCTGCATCACTGGCTGCATTCAGCAACTCTAACTAGCTCGCAGACAGCTCGCGGATACACGTACGCGGTGTGTGCATGTGTGTGTGCGCACACTTGAATACTCAAATCAACCACAACAATCTCAGGTAATGCTTGTGTTTTCCCAATTTAATTAAATGACCGACTTCTTTGTGATCAGCGGCAAACATGCCAAGCTGCACACGTCACTATGGACCTGGCTGGCAGTTAAATCTGCGGCAGGCTTCAGCTCCTTACTGAGGCAAAGTGTTCAACTTGACACCTGTTTGTTAGCATTTAGCTGCAGTGCAGTAATACCATAATTGGCTTTTAATGTTGACATGTTGGTATTTTGTTTTCTTTTCCCAGTTTTGCTCAGGAGAACGAACAGGCTGATAGATTCAGATAGATTTGACAACATTTAATTGTGAAGCTCTATGTAACAATTGCAGCAATTCACATGCGTTTATCACTTTCCTTACTGGCCACGTGTGAGCAGATTGTAACGTGCCGTGAACAGTGAGGCCGATTTGCTGAAGTTGTTTAAAGCTGCTGGACTGTAGATTTCCTTGCGGGCGGCTCTGGTCAGATATTCCGTGACAGTCCGAAGGATGTGACTTTATGTACGTTCTCGAGAGGCCTGTCTCAGTGCGTCTCTTCACAGTAGCGCACATTTAAATGGAGTCCACTTAAATAAACTAATGAGTGGCTTCCAGCACAACACAAAAGTTCCACAGAGCCCCTTCAAACGGATTTTCTGTGTGCCTCTTAACAGAAAATAGCTGTTTAAAAATGGCTACGTGTGTGATTGCTCATCCCTGTGTTGCATTTAGGTTGTTTTTTTTTTCTCCTTGTTGTTCTTTTGATTTTGCGTGACTCTTTGTAATCACACTACACCCTGGCAGTCATCCCAGAGATACAAACGGATGCCAAGCTGCCCAAAGTAAAGAACCCTTGAAATGTTTTTAGTCGTCCTTGTGTTAAAATACAGGCACTCCAGTTGAATTATAAAATGTGATATCTACTCATCTAGAATACAACAAGTGCAACAGGATTAATCCCAGTGAATACATGAAGCCACTGATAATTCTCATTAGATGCTTATTTGTGACTATGGAAGAGAAATTTATTTACTCTATCATAAAAAGAAAAAATGGATTCACCCAGTAGAAGACAGTAGAGACAGTAAAAACCTCACTACTGCGTTCTCTCAGACCTGCATCAGTTGTACATAATGTTTCAAAGTGGCTGTTATGGAAGCTTTTATGTATCTCGCTGTTACACAAAGTGTGACTCAAATGTTTTTTCCACAATCTGAATAAATACTTGGTGTCAACTGAATGATGTGCTCAGTTTTGTGTCACTGAAGCAGAGTTGTCCTTGCTGACAGGTCAGTGGTCACTGTGGCTGAACCAGTCTTGTTCTTGGGTCTGTGTGTTTTTGAATGATACCTTCCCTTTATCTTCATTCCTGTAAAACTCCTAGAGAATACTGTGGCTTTCAGCCACATATCAAAGAAAAAGCTTCTCTCTAAGTAATCACTTGCAAGACAAATGGTTGGCATTGAGACATCTTACATCCCTGTCTAATTAATGGCTCCCTTCTCCTCCCCCCGTAATAATTCAAGATGAAGGACAATAAATAAATGGTGCTGCCGTGGTGCCAGATTTTGTCTGAAGAAGGAGGAAGAATTCAATTAAACGTAAGGCTTCGAGCCCATATTTACCTAAAGTCTTACATCTCCTCTAACTATATTGTCTCTAAACTCAAGGTGTTTGCTGTCAGACAGTAGAGTTCTGGCTGTACTCTGAAAAAAGGTGCTGTTTTCTTTTCGTTTAAAGGGAAACTTTTAGTCTTAGTCTTCAATTTCTTCATTTTTTCAAAATGACAGAAAACCTTAGGAGAGAAGAAGTGAAGAAATGCAAACTTCTCAGTTAGATAGAAATAAACCCTCAGACGATGATAAACCTCCAAGAATTAAATAAAAATGAAGAAGACAAATAAAGGCAGAATGGGCCAAAGAAGCCAAAAGACATTTTAAGTCAGCACAAAGCAGAGCAGTGAAAAACATTAAATGTGGATGTGGAGGAAGGAAGAAAAATAATGAAGCGAGTGTAAGTGGGCATTGTGTTAACTCTGGAAGTCTGAGTTTATGTGTCCGCTGCATGACAGAAAAAGCCGAGCAGTGACAGGTGTGGTCGCGTTCATGAACTGTTTGACTTATGAATAAATATTTAAGCCTGAAGGTCTGAAAGAAATCAAAACTTTGATCCTCAATGAATATCGCTGAAACCAGATCTAATCTGAAGCACAGCAGAGTTAAAAAAAGAAGCAATAACTTGAATTGTGCCGCCTGCTGAGTGTCCTTACCCAGTATATTATCCTGTGTGTTATTGCCGTGTTCTTGAAGTACATTTCCACAGTGATCCTGTGCCTAGACACAGGAGGTACAGGAAGCAAATGCTCCTGAAATATCTGCAGCAGCCTAATGAATGAAGAGCGGGAACTGCTACAAAAAACAGAATTTCATTAAATGCGACCTCTCGTATCCACAGACGAAGCGTCCTACCTTAAGCACAACCTCTGAGCTGATAAGGAATGTCGCCGGCTATTTTCCCTCTCGCCGTGTTCAAAGTGCTTTCCCAACCTCACCTCTCACCTTCTTAGAAGCTTCAGCCAATTAGGACGGAAAACAAGGTTAATATTTCATAACTCATTCCCTGAGAGGAATCCTAACCGTGTGCGGATGCCTGGAAATGTGCTTCTCTTGGATTCTTTTGCAGTCACGTGCCACCTTTGGGAGATGACATTCATGGAGGTGATTTGGCTTCAAATACAAGTGAGCTCTTTAAAATCTGCTGGAAGAGCAAACACAACCATGGTACAACATGTTTTGACTCTAAGGTAAAAAAAAAAAAAAGAAAAAGAAAAGACAAAGCAGGGCCCAGTAGCTCTATGTGAGGGTTGTTCCTGGAACATGGTAATTCATTTTGCTCCAGGACCTTTACTGAAACTGACCAATCATGTTTTCTAATGTAATGTCATGGGAGAAGAGTTTAATTTTACTCAAACCATGTTTTCCTAAACCTAACCTGGTATGTTTGGTGCCTAAACTGAACAGAACAGCGACTGAATACTGAAGGAAAAAGAAAATAGTCATTGAACTTGTAATAATGTAACTGAGGTATCTGGAGGGCAACACATTCTTATCTACTTAGTGTAGATTCAATCATGACTTATTGTTTTTCATTGTGTGAGTGAAGGTCCAGGGGGTGGGCTTCCAACCGTGAGGGGGTCAAAGGTTAACAGACCATAAAGTGTTTAACTAAGTTTGACCTGCATGTCAAATGGTGGGAGATGCCTATAACAGGTCAACTCCTCTGTTAGTCTATTGGATAATTTGGCAAAGGGACCAATCAGAAGAAGTGGGTGTACTTGAGAAGGGACTCTAAAAGGCCCTCACAGGAAGAAAGAGAGGGGTGGCACTTGGTAGATCTCCTAAGATCGAAGGCTGATAGGAGTTCTGATAGGGCAGAGGGCGAAGCATTTTGGCATGGCTTTTTCCATAGATTTGATAATATCAGAAAGCGGCCGCTTCTGATCCGGACGCAGGGCTCAAGAATCTGTTTCAATAAAGACTGCTCTATCATTCCACCCAGCCTTGCCTCCGCAGAATTCTTTTATCATCAAACAAGCCCAGAAACTACATAACTTAAAATACAAAGCGAGTGGTATAATATTATGTTCCATCAGGTATATGAACCCCAGTGTCTTGGCTACGTTTCTTTCTACACAACCAATGAAGCCACAACAGCTTGCTCTAAACATGGCCTTTGATGGTTTCTCGTAATTTGAGATAACGGTCCTGGAGCAACATCAATTATGACGTTCAAGGAAAAACACGTTGATACTGGATCGACAGAGCCCAGCATAAAGTACACATTTATAGGCTACAGTAGGTACCGGCCTGCCAGGGAAAATGTGTAAAGATGTTCAGACAGAACACGATAAAAAGTTTATGGCAATTGCATGCAAAGTCACTGAAGAGACACGAGCAAGGACAGTCCCATGCTTATTCAGCCAAACTGAGGAGGTGAGACATGGTTCAGACTGAAGGATGTGAATTCTGACATCAGTCAGAGGCTGAGCTGTCAAACGAAGGTAAAGAACAGGTATCCTCTGTCACACGGTCAGTATTCCTCGCTAGCTTACAGCTAATGCAGTCAGTACTTTGGGGCAAATAGACATGAACTACCTGAACACACCTTAAGACAAGTACTAGCATTTTCAGGGCTTCATTTTTGCAGCTGAAGAGTGACGGGAGATTTGAAGAGAGGGAGGTGAATGGTCTGTGAGGACACAACCTCTGTACATAGGGCCCCACTGTAGTGCTTCTGAGTGATGTGAAGCCCCTGTAGGCTAACGGAAAGAGATTTGAAGTGGGGCGATTGTGGGAGCAGCATTTGCATAAAAGTCCTGAAAATGTGTCACCAATCTGAAGTGTTTCTCTGTAACATTAACAATTTCAGATAGAAGTCAGTGATCACCTCGCTCTTCAAACCAGTCAACAGAAACACAGAAAATAACCAAAACCGTTCTTACTTGTCCTCACACAGGATCATGTTCATAATCTATAACGGACAGAATATGTTTTCAGGTCCTTTAATCCAACCTTGGATAAATAAATGTAAAAATGAAAGTACACTACCATAAGAAATATGATAAAAGATTTGTACGGAACTAATTAGACAGCATACGGCAAACATTATCACTGTGTTCCTTTCTCCTTCTATCCAGCACACCTATCACAAGCCATTAAAGCTGTGGTATCTCCATACCAACCACCAATGCAAAAATCAGAGCAGACCATCTGTTTGTCGTCATCCTGTACCCCGAGGCTGACGCTGTGTCTGCCTGTTAAAAGCCACCTTCCCAAAGCAAATATTTCTAATAGTAAAACACAGGGGAGCTCTGCTAAAAGCCAGTGGAACACATCCAACAGCACTGTCCCTCTGTCCTGTATCTGTCAGACTATGAACTGAGGAATAAGCTGAATCCATTCTGATGTTTTGATGCTGTCAGCTAAAGACTGAAGCAGGCTGAGGCCAAAGCAGTGAGCCATGAGCCTCGCATGGCTGTAAGGGAGACGAATTAAACCAAACAGAAAGAACAGCGAGCGACTTGAAATGTAATTTTCTGTTAAATTTCAATCATTTTGAAAGAGAGCTTCTCATACGCTGCGCTAAGAGGCTATCCCTGTTGTTCTACATTTCTCTATCATCTATATGGAGGATGCACAGCTGCTTTACAGATACCCTGTGTGTTCACAGGCGGCCTCTGGAGTACCGCCTGCATACAGAGATTCAGACATAACAGGACTAGCTGGTGACAAATGACAATGCTGAGAATGTAAGACGAGCTTAAATGTGCATCACATTATCAGGCCTGTGACATGTTAAACCAGCGTTCATAGCATGATCGGAATGACATGAAACAGAAATATCATCAAAAGCAATGCTGTCTGCGACTATAAATACAGATAGTTGCTCATAGACAAGCAGATGTCAACATGGGCACTAAGAAAACTACAAGAGCATTCACAGCATGTTGGCAGAGACGCTTCACGCTTAATTCCATGATAATTAAGACACATTTACGTTGAATCAAGTCTCAGAGGAAGACAAAACTTTTCCCTCTCAGCATCCTGCTTGTGCTTTTGCATTGCAGATGACATTTCTGACGGTGACGACTCGCCAATTTGCAAAATTACTGTGACGTAAATGCACGATTTACAAACTGCAGTTCCTCCTGCTTACGGTGCCAACTCTACGGTACACTTCTATAGGCATCGCAGTGCTTTTCACCCCTAACTCAGGTAAAATATTCTACTTTTCACAGCTCGCTTGTTAATAGCTACAGTTAATTTTTGTTTATAGTGTTTTAACATTTTTGATCCTTTAGATAGACAGATAACTGATGGTCACGTGAGCTTGACACATGCTAATCTTGGGTCACAAGTGCTCGTTTTTGCGACCTATCTAAATATATATTTTTGTGTGTTTTTTTCTGCGTCCGTGAGAGTTTATGGTAACAAAGAATCTCTCTACCTCAAGGCAGGTTTTGTTATTGATTGATTTAGTTGAAAGGATTCCAGTTCTGGAACTGTTTCGCCAAAAAACGAAGGACTTGTAAGGCATTCATCAGTTTTTGGAAGTCGTTGTAGCTCTTTCCTTCCCTCCATCCATGGCTGCAAAAGCTTTAGGGCCAAGCTTTTCAAGGAAAGTGTGTCGCTGGTGAGATCTTCTGGCTTTCCATGATGGAAAAGTGTCCAGAAAAAAAGCTCTTGTGGTAATAGCAGGTTTTATCTCTAACAGTCAGATTTAATATAATGCAGTGGGCTATGCATCTGCTGGCATTGTAGTTTTCTAACAGCTCACTGACCTTTTGCTCTGCTGCTTTGGTGACATTGGCAGTCTTGTAAATTCTTCAAAACTGCATAATATTCTAATGAATTTAGTTCAACATAAATGAATCAGTTATATAAGTTGTAGTCTACATGTGATGTGTATCTGTGTCCCGTTTTGAATTCCAGCCAGCTGGCACTATTTTCTAAGGGATCATTGTCCCCACTGTGCTGCAGTCTACAAGGGATCAAGTGCTGTAGAAATGGGAAGAAACATTTGGTGCACAGAAATATTGAAGCAGAGAGGCTTTCACTGCCAGTCTTGTCATGTGCTCCTCTAATTTGTTGCAGTTATTGGCAGGTTTGCCAGAATGAAACATAGAATGATGGATATCTAAGGCTGGATGACAGCTTGAATTTAGTTATTTGTTTGGAGTAAACAATTCATTATCGTGGAGTTCAACCAGCCATCGTTGAAAGTTAAATATTATTTTTGTGTATTTTTTCCCTGCGTCTGTGAGAGTCTGCAGTAACGAAGAAACTCTGTAGGATGGATTTGTGGCCGATAAAATTGTGTTATTGATACATCAGACTCGTGGCGCGTACTCTCCTTGATGGTGAGGCGGTGCTGTTGTGTTGCCATTGATGCCTACAGTGTGGATAAAAGACTGTGACAGTGACAGGGTGTGGTGATCCTGATGTGGGTGTTTTATGAATATTCTGCCAAGTGTGACTAGCAGACGAATCTGAACAGGCAGCACAGACAGTCTCCATCACACACTGTGTATTACTGTACAGGCACTCATCTGAACATATCTTATTACATGATATGATAAATTATTAGTGAGATAATGTTGGGTCCACCGTAGGATTTAATAAAACAGAACACATTTATATGAATAATTTAAAGTGATATTAAAAATGACATCCTAGAATGTGGTGTTTATCAGAAGTGCAGTTTTTTGTACCATATATTGTAACACATCCAGTAGAGTCAAAACACACACCTTCCTCCACAGTCACCTGACCTCAACCCCATTGACGATGGATGGGGGCACTTGGAGACTGAGAAAGCAAAGCATTCTGTGACATCACAACAAGCTTTGTGGAACACTGCCAAATCATGCTGGGATAGCACGAGTCATCAGGTTTTATACCAACTTGTGGAGTCCATGACAGAAATCATTCTGTCATTGCAGCAAAAGGTGGACATTCATGGGCATGCTACAACATTTCAACTTTCCAGTTATATTGTTAAGCTTTTACTACAATTTGTAATGAGAATAAGTGGAACACATGCTTTGTTTCAGTGATCATGTGCATCCCATAACCTGTGAAACCATCCACCTATGTGAAACCTTTGGGATTAATTATGAAACCCGTGCAAATTCCTATGTGAAGCCTATGCATGTGAAACACATAAAAAATTAGACCAAACAAGCCTCACTGATTACTGTACACAAACACACATTTATAATTTATAACACTGATTTGGGTGAACTTATGGATAAAATCTTCTCTGTTTCTGCTTGAGCCCTCGGTGATAAACAGTTTCCTGATGAAAAAAGGGCACAACATGTTGCTGAAGTAACCGCTAACAGTGGCTACCTGTGCTTGGTACCAGGCTAGTAGAGCCTCTCAAACTCTAAGACCAGCTGTGGCCAGTTTGACAGCAATGTAAAAATAAGAATCCTCAAATAATATACATGTTGAGAGCTGGAATTTCCATGGGGTCTGGCATGGTGAAGGAGAGAGAACCGGGACCAGATCTGTAGCTAGCTTAAAAGCCGGTGAGCCAGGCAGTACAGGTGTGCTGCATCTCCCCTGATGAGCCTGATAAGTCGCTCCGTACCTGACCATTGTTACATGAAATGATCACCCTCCATTTCAAGGGGACTTAAGGTCCTATTTGTCCTATTTTTGAGTCTCATTCCCTAATCGTCAAACACCGGTGCTGTGGGATTGTAGGTCGGGTCGGACAGCATCCCTGTGAGACAGGTTGTGAATGAGACTCAAAAATGAATTTCCTTACAAATAGGACCTTTAATACCATGTAAAACCCCTGTACACCCCATGCAAACCTGTTAACTGTATGTGATTTCATGTAAAATCCTGCATTCAGAAATACACTTCTGGTGCGGGTACAGATAAAAACGTCTCAGTCCTTACATTTACATTTCCTGTAAGACTTGTGTTACCCAAACTTCCACATGCTGTATATGACACAGTGGATCACATGTTTTCCATGTTACCTCACACTGCATCATGTGCTAGCTCAGGTAACTATATACAGTGAGATACGGGAGCACTACTTGGATTTCAGCGTGATATCCACAGCTACTCTTCATGTCAGAAATGTTTGGATGTGAAAATATCCTCTGTCTCCTCAGAATCGCATTTAGGATGAAGGGTTTCTCCCACTCAGCTTATGTAATTATAGTCTGTAAAATATGACTTGAATGCGTTAGAAGCTGCTTGTGTGTAAGGTGTTGATCTCCAACATGGCTGCCAAAAGTCCCTGTTTCACCTGAGAGAGTGGTAGCTCATCATCATACATCTCTATAATAAAGAAAACCAGTGCATCTTAGGAGGAGCTAACACGTTGTTCAATGATTTAATGTGCAGTTGAGGTATAAACAGAAATATGTGAATATCACTGCAGGGCAGCATGTCTGACTAGCTGTAGGCAACTTAGAGCTCCTTTAGGATTTAGGTTATGTTGAGATTTCAGCATAACTCTGCTATTTCCTTCACTAATCAGTGCAGATCACACTCTGAAGCTCAGTGCAACTGCATTTACCAGAAGTAGAATCAGTAAATCTTGTTTGACTGCGTCTCCTATTAGACATCAGGCCTGCTTGAATAAATTCATGTTCAAATGAGCCGGGAAATGAATGAAAGTGACATTGTTTGGGGGTAATTCCGCCTTTTTTATACATTGATTTACTTTGTGCCATTTGATATCATGTCTGTATGCATTCATGTTCATTTTTGTTTTCCTCCATAATTACTGATTTTGTTTTTATCGCCTGATTCTATGTGTGAGTCATCTCTGCAAGATCCATACCTCAGTTTCCTCAAGGTTTATACCGCTCTGTTCGGTCTGTCTAGTCCCCTTCATCTCCATCTCTCCTTCATGACTGAAGTGGATTTAACAGGTAAATCAATCAGGGATCTGAGCTTTCACCTGGATTCACCTGAGCAGCCTGATTGATGGAGACACTAGCTGCTGCTGATATCCTCATATTTTGTCCACTCCGAAGATTCGCCCTGCTGGGCCCTCCTCACCGCTGCTCTCGGTGCCGAGTGTATTTGGGCTGAGGGGTGATGGATGTTGGAGGCTTTTAAATGGAAAAAGAAAGGAGATGAGTAAAGACGAGCGAGGTGGGAATGTGAGGAGACAAGGAGGAAAGGAACAAAGGAGGTACGGGGAAGAAGGTGAGAGAGGAGAACGGGAGAATGCTGAAGCAGCCGTTTGCACACATGTAGAAGTTGGTTGTGTGTGTGTGTGTGTGTGTAATGAAATGTTGGCCAGCATCCGGCTGCAGCTAGTACCTCCCCATCGCAACACCGCCGCCGCCGCCACAACCACCACCCTCCCCCTCCCCCATCAGGCTGATTAATAGTGAGAAGAGCCAGCTGCATTCCTCTCCCCACAGAGAGGTCGGGCATATGGCAGAGTGGAGAGCCGAGCTGCAGAATTATCATATCAAACCTGGTTTCCTTCGAACACTCGGGGGAACTGGCATCGTAGCCACTGATTCTGAAAAAAAAAAAAAAAAAAAGGCAAGTATTATGAAGATCAAGGTGCTCAAGCCGTCTCTGACAACCACTGTTAGCTTTGAGATTATGTTTTTTTTTTTCTTTGGGGAGGCAGGCTATGTAAGAGCTGCTGGACTTTTTCATCTTCCTCACTATATCTGTCCTCACACCGGCCCTGATGTAAATTATGCATGGAGCAGCAAGGCCAATTTCCCGAATGTTTAAGCCTGTAACCTCCGAGGCATTGTCCTGACCTCCGTTATACATGGATACTCAGCAGTTGGTGGCTGTAGATCTGCGAGACTAGGAGGTCCTGTGCCAATGTGGCAGCAGGAATACCTCGCGGTTAAGAGTGCCGCCCTTTTTTGATCCTTGAAGCAGCTTTTCTTGTCAAAGGTTTGCTGGGATTTTTCCCGCACACGTCCTCACACCCACAGAACATAACAGTTTGCTTGTGTTCCAAAGACGACTCTCATGAGTGCACGCTGTCAGCTTTGTGGATCAGGCTTGGTTAAGTCTTTTCACTGATGATGTTCTGATGAACCCACTCTGTGCTTCCTGCCTATAGCACCAAACATCACACATGTACAGTTTTGGTAGTAGGCCCAAACAGACAAGAGTGAATATTGAACTTACATTAGTCAGGGGACTATAAACAAGCTCAAGTAATGTAGATTTAAATGTTCGCCACCACATCAGCCACGTCCACTTTATAAGGTGTTAATGTCAGTGTTCTGTTGGAGCTTGGTAAAACATTACCAAAAAAACAAGTACAAAGATCCCTCAAACATCACATTTTAGGGAAAACATTAGTAGATATTCAAATCCAGAGAAACTACCATTTGAATAAAAGCATCAGGTTAAAGGTGCACTTTTTAGTTTTGGAGAAAAAAAATTAAAACTCAGAACTAAGAAGGTGATAACACAAACTCAGAAATCTCTTTTTTTCCCCCCCATAACTGAATAAACAAGCTGTTTTGAAGCTGCAAAGGGTGGCAGGGTCCGCCAAGTAAAACGGCATGAAATTGTGTTGCCCGTTAATGTCAAATTATTTATTCAGGTTATTCAGTCAGTTTAGTTTGTTTGGACTTTAAAAAATCTGCCAAAGAAAATCTTTCTCTTCTGATCAAAATGTATCCCCCAAACTACATAGTGCACCTTAAAGAAAATGGAGTGATATTAGGAACAGGGTGAAGCTATAACAGTCCTGACATGAAGTCAGACATCTATATATTGATATCTACTGAAGTAAGCTTGCTGAAAAGATGCTGAAAAAGCATTGATTTCATTAATCTAAAAAATTTAATGATTTAAAATGTCTTAAATCAATCTTTCAAAAGTCTTAAAAATGTTTACACATTGTAAGTAGGATTTTATGGTTGTAATTAGTCTCAAATCTCTTTTTTTAAAATAATTTGCCGAATTGCAGTAACGTTACGCAATCACGAGAGCGGAACCAACAAAACGGTGATGTGTTTGCGGACGTCACTCTCCGGGCAGATGCACGTCGTTCAGGTAGCAGTCGGACCGCATAGGAAAGTGTACATTTAATGAAAAGTGGCTGTTCAACAAAGATTTTTGTGGATGGCTGAAACTGGTACCAGGCAATTTATATGAGGCACGGTGTATTTTGTGCAAGTAATGTTTCAAACTCGCACTAGGGGAATCGAGACAGTGGAGTCCCACATACACAGCACGAAACCCACAGCCTCAAAATCAAGCTGTCATCAAACGGCACGTATTTCCCAGTTCTGTTCTCCTCTCGTCTCTACCGTGCCTCCACCCCCATCTCCGATATCAACAACCGGGACAGCAGCACCAAATCTCCGGACAATGTTCGGGTGCACGTCTATGCTGAAAGCTGTGGTGTCTGAACACTGTGGAAAAACACCAATCATACAAATCAAATGAGGGAATTGGAGACTTATTCCGTGCAATGTTCCCAGACTCTGATATTGCCCACTCGTTTGCATGCGGTTCCGACATGACGACCTACATCAGCAAGTTTGGAATAGCGCTGTACATTTCAGAGCAGCTTATTGCGGATTCTAACAAAGACGCGTTTGTTTTAATGTTTGATGAGAGCGGCAACCAGACCACGGAAACAAAACAACTGGATCTGCATGTCTGCTATTGGTGCGAAGATCCCGTCCAGTCCGGGTATGCGGGATCGCAGTTCATGGGACATGGAACAGCCCAGGATTTACTACGTCATTTCAAAGTAAGTAGGCGGCACACATAGATCATTAAGGAAGCAGAAAATTAGAAACATCATTCTGCCAAACTCATTTATGTAAATGTGGCGACCAAAACTTTGCTGTCGTATTGGATCACATTATATTGTACAAGTGTTCTGAATGAAGTGGCTGGCGAGTTTATATTGTCGAGGAACTTCAGAAGAAGTTCTGTCTGAGGTGGCAAAGGTTCTGCTGGATGATGCTGATCAGCTCGCCGAGCAAGCTGAGGAAAAGGCTGGCACCCTGATGGCACAGCTCATCACCAAATCAAACACGTTAAGGAAATGGTACAAAAGAAGAAACTGCAGAATTGCAACAGGTGGAGGAAGAACTGAAGAAGGCATGCAGCTCCATGCCACAGCTGGAAAGTGATGCGTTTTACAAAATGAAACTTTTTTTTACTGGATCAAAAAGTCATGTTTTTATGTTCAAATACATTTGTCCATTTGTGTGAATTGTGTCGTTGGTCTTAAATTTGATTTCAAGTGGCATTAAAATAGTCTTAAAAAGTCTTAAATTTGACCTGCATTAAGCTGTAGGAAGTCTGAGTTAAGCAAAATACCACTTTGTAGGCTGCTGAGTGAGTCACTGTAGCCTCCATTTCAGAATCAGAATCAGAATCAGAAATCCTTTAATGTCCCACAGATGGGGGAAATTTGTTTGGCCCTTTGTCCGTCATTTTTCTATAATAGATGAGTGAAATATTCAACATACAATATATTGTTGGTTGGTTCCCAGCTGTATTTGTCATTTCACTATAATAAAAAGAAAAAAACTAAAATTAACAGACTTAAAGTAAGTCTGCAATCAAACACATCACCTGTTTGTACGCGAAGCTGGTGTTTGTGTCTTTTCACACAGTACACAGCCTCTGTTTTGTTTAACTTGACAAGAACTTTGAAGATTGAAATGTGTGAAACGCAAAAGTAAAGACGTGGAAATTGCTGTGTGGTCTATGAACCGTTACATGGAAGTGTGAAATCTTCAGTGGGACATGATTAAACTGAGCTGAACCACATTATTAACAGTGTCGTTTCCACATGTATCAAAAGAGTGACATCAGTTTTATTAAACTATAAAAATCAACAGATTTAGTTCCGCTCCATAGGTCATATATAATTTATGTATATTAGGTAACGCAGCTCACGAGCTTGCTAGTTTATTCTGTCTTTGAAGGTCCCCAGCATCGCAGAGGCCCACCTCACTCTCATTAGTACATCTCATTCAAATTGCATGTTGTCCAGAATCCCTTGTGATTAGCATAGCAAAGATACTTAGCAAAGTTCTGCATAAATCCTAACAAGTAACTTTTGGACATCATTAATAAATGCATTACAACGGCAAGTTTCCTCTTTAATATGTAGCCCTTTTTGGGGGCAAAAATTCATACATAATTAGAGACAGGATCTTGCAATTTGTAGCAGCTAATTACACCTTTTTGCCTGAGTGGGGATGGTTAGATAGCAGTGCTGCTGGCTCGCTCTGCGCTCAGTGGCAGTGTTGAATGCTGACTACTGGGTCGGTATTGGCAGCAGAATGACAGACAGCTGATTGGAGAGTCTGTTGTTGTTGCTGGACCTCCGTGGCTGTGGGAGCAGGCTTTGTTTGTGCCTGACAAGACACGACTGTGTTTTAAAGAGTAAGAAAAAAGAAGTGGGTTACAGGGGGACAGACATGTACCAAAAACATTTCCAGGACAAGATAAGAGAGCTGAGCCCAAGATGAGGTAGTCCAATCGCAGAGGCACTTTAAGGGGGAATCTTCCTCGTCGCTCAGTGTTTCAGTTTGTTTGGGCATTTTATTCCCTGGAGGTCTAATTTAGAACGAAGCGATCTGATTAGCCCGGCTCCCTGGGAGCCTCTCTCATGGGAGCCACCACCAAGGGCATCACTTGAATCGGAATCAGAGGATGCAGAGACAAATTATGCTTCTTAGAAAAAAACGAGATGTTTTCTAATCTTTTTCCTCCAAACTCACTTCAGAGGTGATCCTCATCTCCGGCCCACTGCTGTTCAGGGGGACATTTCCTCTGAACTAATGCTGTCTGCTTCCAGTAATATGTTTTAATTACCACAGTAACAGTTAAAGCTAGCGTAATGTCCATGCACACATACAGCACAGATGCTTAGCAGTTAGATTTTCTATAATGTGAGCAGACAGTATGTCTGTATATACTAGATGCTCTGTTGCTATACTGTCTGCATATCTGCACACATATTCATGTTCGTAACGTATTTTTGCATATGCATACTTAATAGTATAATTTCACCCTTTTCACACACTATACATTACGCTTTAATGATCATATACTGAATATCATGTGCTGTAAGCCTTTGTAGGGCATACATTAATGTTCAGCTGTTTTCTAACCGAGCATCCAAATGTTTTTTTTCCATCATTTCGTCTCGTTTTCAGAAACGCTTTACCCCCAATTTCCACTGGATACGTGTCCGCTGCGTTGCAGCTCCGATCCGGTTTTGCTCCGCCGTCCGCCGTCCGGCAATCCCCACCGGTTGCGGTTTGAGTCCGCTGCGGCGCAGTACGGTAGACAGCTGGCTCACGAGGCAGAGGAGTTCCCCCGATAATCACATGATCACTCACGACCGCAGTTATAGGTCTGTGTTATTAAGAACAATAACACGAAGTGTCCCCGACCGAGGGATTAGCAGAAGAGCTTGTGTTTGTCTGTTTTTTGAGATTTGTGTGCTGGTGTCAATACGGAGTGTTTTATTTTGAAAGGTAACCGGATGCTGTTTGTTATTTTAGCGCTTGACTTCCTGTCTGCTCGGTGCTAAATTCAGCTGAATTGCTGCGTCGTGCTCCGGCATCCGGCAGATATAGGAGTCCTGCGTATTTTTGCTGGAGGGCTCCGGACTGCCGGAGTTGGGACGGAGCAGATACGCAGCGCAGCGGACCTGGTGGGGATTGACACATTGACTAAAGTGAAATGTATCTGCTCCGCTGGCGTGGCGGAGACGCAACGCAGCGGAGACGTATCCAGTGGAAATTGGGGGTTAAAGTTTACCTGCAGAGTGTCCATCTGAATGCACACACACTGGCTTGCCTCACCTTTCTGTCTCTCTCTCCCAGGACGTGTCTGATCTATTGACCATCTTCATCGGCAGCACTCTTCATTTAGTCGTGTTTGGGATTTATTCACGTTTGCCAGATTCAACACAGGAAGTGAGCTGCATGTTGTTCATTATGTAGCCATTTGAAACAGTTGAAACCAGCACGGTACCAAATGACATGGCAACAACCAGGTGCATTTGCAAGCTTAAAGTGCTATATTGAATAGGAAAGGCTGCATCACAGTCAGTGTGTTTACAGATGGGATGTGATACCAGAGAACATCTCGCTCTCTCTTTCTGTGTGTCTCTTTCTGAGCAAATGTCAATAGACAGGAGGTGTAAAGAGAGGGCACATGGTTCTATTTATTATACTATTCTACTGTCAAAATTCTGTGTGTGGGAAACACTGTGTTTGGAATGGAAAGTGCACCCAACTGAATACCCCTCATCTCACCCTCCATGAAAGGCCCTCTCTAGAGCCGAGTTTGGTTTGTCTGTTTTGGGCAACAAACATGGCAGTGCAGCGCGGTGGACACCATGTTTCATACACACACCCACCCAGCCCGTTATGAGAGCCAACCCATCCTGCCAAAGCCGTAAAAATATGCACCTATCAACGACCTGTACACAGCCCGACCTGCAAAACAATAATGTGTATTATATCTCCGAAAGTGTTAGTAGTCAGGATAAGGCATGGGTTGGAACTGTGGGCTTCTCTCTTTTCTCTTTTTCCTCTTCAAGGTCAAGGCTAAATAAATAAAGTATCTGAAAAATGTGTGTTTTTAAGTGGTGATGATTATTGATGAATGGCAATCAAACAAGTTTGAACATTCTAAGTTTAAAGTTTGAACCAGGAACTTTCTGAACTATCTTTTTCTCTTTCTCTCTCACACGAAAAAGCACAACACATTCTTCCCATCATCATTGCAAACTGTTGCAAAACAGTTCTGTGTTGGTGTACTCAGAATCAAAAGAGGCGTGATGGTACACAACATGATGTTGGGTTCTGTGTGTGTGTGTTTTTGAATGGGTTTCCACCTGTTAATATAAAAAATGTTCCGCCAGCTGTTTATAATCATATGGATGCTGTTATAGTGTGATGTGATGAGATCCTGATCCTCCCTGTGCATCGTGAGTGTGACAAAGTCATGTTGTTTGCTCTAAATTACATAATTACATGATTGCCATCATCTGTCTGACTCTCACTTGTGAGGAAAGATGCTGTTTCTTTCTGGGGAAAGTTCACTGGAGTCGGCGGGGCTCATCGTCACTGTGGTTTCTTTCTATACATGCTGTCAGAGACAGTGTCGTAAAATGACTTCTCTTTTCTCGGTTGGTCCAAAAGATTTCAAAGATCAAAAAGTCACCAGGAGTCTTCAAGGCTGAGTGCAATAGAACTTTATTTGCCGGCAAAAAAGAGCGGGATCAGACACAGACAAAATCCGTGAAAAAACCAAAATGACCCGAGGCTCAAAGCCCCGAACATCCTCTTTTAACACAGAAAAGTGGGTGTGTCCGTTCGGACAACATGGTCTCAACCAATCATTATTCTGCTTAATTTCTGCTGATACTGTTATTTCTCTATGGAAAAATACCATATTTCTAATGGAAAATCCCCGTACCTCTAGTGGAAAAACCCTGTATTACCTTCTGCGTTGTGCGAAGATTGGTGTACGTGCAGAACTGCATGTCGACCAGTTGCACCTCGCCTCGCTTTGTTTTTTTACATTGGGGCTTTCTCTGTGCTGCTATCACCGGCTCTAAGAAACTCTGGCCTTGAGGCCTTCAGGTTTTTGATAATTCACTCCCCTACTTGATATATCCCATTATATCTGACCACTCTTGGCACTGCATTTTTAAACATAATGAAAGTGTTACATATTTGGTTATATGATGTAATTCTTAGATTTGTGGTTACATTTTCACACTTGACATCATCTGACTATAGCAGCTTTAAACAGTAGATGCACTTTTCAGTCAGCAGGTGCCCAGTATTATGTTTCAGCAACTCTTTCACACTTGTTACCCTTTGTTTCTTACTTTTATCATTATAACAGTTGTTATCAGTTACCATTAGTCACTATTTACTAACTGTGGTTATTTTATACTGACCACTATCTACTTACTATTGTTATTTTACACTACAACAGTAAGTACAAAACCAAAATAGTGAAAGCAGACAGGGAGAACTTTTTTTTGTTTTCTTAAACATGTTACATAATCACCGCAATTCAACTGCAGGAGCTGCCTGGCTCTGCTCCCGGCAACAGACGCTGTTTTTTGGGCAGCAATGTTTCGAAGAATCAGTAGGACAGACATGATGACAGACATGATGACAGACAGGATGACAGACACTTCTCCCTCATATAAGATGCTAATGACACGGCCTACTAACACATTACTGTTGTTTGGTCCTATAACGTTGCTTCATGGGTTGAAGTGTTGGTAATTTCTCTTTATTTTGACGAGTTAAGGGTCTGTTTAGCTGTCAGACTGTGAACACCATGATGCCGAAACACCCGTCTTGCACTGCTGGCTTTTCCATTCACACATGTCATCTCGCCTCTGTTGCGGCTCTGTTACTACCGTCAGTGGCAGATCAGAGGTTGAAACTGTCCCCCATACACCTCTGTAACTTTAACACACACGGCGAGGCAGAATATCGGTGCATGATTCCCGCCTTGACAGGGCGGGGTGAAAGGAGCTATCGAAGTAACTCTGCAGATTTTAAAGATTCACTATAAAGTAACCAAAACAGAACAATCTTCAGTCTCAGGTGATTAAACACTGGAGAATGTGAATATTACATTCAATTTCTGCTCCTAATCCAATCTTCTATTGCGTCCTCCCTGTTCATATCTGCAGTGCAACCACTTTAATATCAGAACAAAAGGCCACATGCCTCACAAGTTCTTCAAGTGTGGTGACAAGTATTATAACACCCTGTTTGCAAGGTTCAAAATGGAAATTATTTTCCAACCACTGCAGTAAGATTGTTTTAAACCGCGGTATAAACAAGGTCATTATCTCAAACCTACACTGAGCACTTCCGCCTCCCAGCAGGGCCCTAAAGCGTTCAAAGGTATTACAGCTGAGAAGTCGAGTCAATGCAAATATGTTTTTCATGTTGTGCCTCGTGGGAGTATTTGTGTGTTGTTGTCAAGTGATCTTAGCATCACCATGAGTGGCTGAAGGGATTGTTTTCAACCACGCCGCGCACGGAGCCCGGCACGCAGTGATGTCTGCTCATGAGTAACAAGCTGACAAGGACATGATTGAACACGCGGCCATGTGTGTATCTGCACACATGTACATAAAAGCTGCATTATGTCTTAGAGAAAGGCAGGACAGGTGAAGAGCGAGGTGAGGCGGTGATGGAACGTGCACTGCGGCTGGAGGGGCCGTACGTGTGTGTACACCATGCAGCGTGTGATGCATGATAGAGGCGTCAAACAGAAGAGTGGCTATCAATCAAGAGCCACGATTAATGTGATCGTGTTATTCTTTGGAGCTAAACAGCCGGCGGGAAAGCGTTAATCTACCTGTCAGTTTCTGTTGGTTTTTTTTCCCCCGACCGCGATGCCGACTGTCAGTTTGATATTTGTTTTGTTTTTCTTTTTATCCTGTTACTGCTGAATCATTTAACTGAGTAACAACTGTATCGCCGCCGTGAATCGTTGTTCTGGGCTCGGTGTGGTTAGTTATGCTCTCATGCATTCTCTCCTCTCTCACACACTCCCCGCCTCTCTCCCTCAGCCACATTACACATCGGATTTCACGCACACACACACACACACACACACACACACACACACACACTCACAAAAACTCACAAACACACCGCTGTGCCACACGAGCCCTTCAACATTTCCACCTGGTATGGGAATATAAATGATCAATTTCCCAAGCTGAAGTAGAAATGCTCATAGAGGAAAATTAAATCCCATGCCTGGGGCTGATGGGATATTCATCTCACCCATTTTATCTACTGCTTTCTTCCTTCAGCAGTTGCCACATTTTCCATCAGTGGCATTCTCCTTCAATCAGTTGCTCTCTGTGTGTACACCAAGACCCAGTGTGCTCTTCTCATACCAAAGTCAAGGTTTTTTTAATTTAATAGATGCACCTCAGAGCCCGGGTGGATTTAAACGAGGCACAAGGCTGCAATCACACAACCTCTCTTCCCAAGGCGGGGAAAAAAAAAAAACCAAGAAGTTTTTCGAAAAAAGGTTGTGCGCTGATTGTTTGGAGGCAAAGACAGCTCAGTAACGTCCAACCTAATGGATTGAGTCAGTTGAAGGCGAGTAAACAGTTGCTCATCTTGTTAAGAGGTGCGCTCCTTTGTTAGTCTGCTCACGATCGGTGATGATCAATTGTTGATTCAATCACTGTCCTCCTCCAATCAGCTGCGAGTGGAGAAGGTACACCCCAGGGTAATGGGAAACATGGATCTGTGACGTCTTTGTGGGCTGATGTCTGTTGTTTACAGCGAAGTACGCAACTATTTTTTTGTAATTTTCATTTTTGTCTCTGACGACGCTGACAGCTGTCAGTACCAGCAGGTAGCTGAAGTGATGAAAACCCATTCCTCTCTCCACAGAGCCCTATCGATGGAAAGAGGTATTGACTGGTGTGGTGATGTGGAGGGAATTGAACAGCAGGAGGCTGTTGGAGTCGGCGGATGTGCAGGGCCCTCTGGATTCATCAGCCCTGCAGGCTGTCAGAGGCCTAGTGATTCTGCTGGCAATCAATGAGGCCTTTAAGTAATGCATGGTTCCAGATGACATGTTTAAGACAGGGTCACAACTGGGTTTCTAATGAGAGCCGTAGATGGCTCCCAGAGGCCTGTAAACCACTTACTGACACCTGGGAAATGGAGAAAAAGGTGATGTCTCACATAATGGAAGCATTTGTAAGACATCACATATTTCATTAGTTTCCTGCAGTCGGAGGGAAAAATCAATCACTGCTCTCATGGACCACACACCCAGTACAGAAGAGAGTTGATTTGATCTTGGATTTTTAAAAATCATTATTATCATTGCTTCTAGAGTGAAATTTGAATGCAGACCATATCTATACACACAACTGGGATCTGTCCAGTGAAGCCACAGTCGACTGTGTAATCCCATTCAGATCCTCCTGCCTCAGTTGACGGACATGTTGAGAAATCACCATGTAACATTCGATGGAGACACCACACTGAGGAGAGGCAGCACCAGTTCACACACACGTGTGCTTCGACATGACTTCTGACATGTTTTGAAGCATTTATATTTTGTGAATAATGAGACATTTACACCAAATAAAATGTTGAGAAACAATCAAGCAAACAAGTAGGAATTCATTAAACTCAGCTAGAAGTCTCAGTAGTTCAGGGAATTCATAGTTTGTATAGTACATCTTATTTTTATCCAATTATCCAAGTTCAATTTCTTTTATTATATTCTGAAGATTTTTACGTGAGGAGCCAAATGCAAGACACTCGGGAGGCAGTCAGTAAAAAAGAACAAAAAGTGAGTTTTGTTAAAAATAAAGTGCCAAACCAAAATCCAAAACTAAAGTTATTAAAGAAACAAAAACAGAGGAAGCAGGCAGGGGCAAATTCAAGAATTAAGAAGAACAAAAAAAATGAACTAAATAAAGTACAAACTAATTAAGTTCTGGGAACAAGAGAAGTAGAACAGGACCGGAGGACAGAGAATACAGGACCAACACGGGGGAAACAAACTGATGAAGAGCAAGAGACTTAAGAAACTTAAAAAAGGAGAGAACTTACAACTAAACCAAAAACTCAAACCATGACACATATCTAACTGATTTACTTTCATTCTATTATCATCCACCTGCCATCATTTACCTACTCTGTGATTTATAACTATCTGATCCAATTACATTAGATTCCTCCTGTCAATCAATCTACAATCAGCAGATCATGTTGGAGTTCAAGGCAGAAAAACACAAGTGGAAATGGGAAGTGGAATCACAGTTGTTGTGGTTGCAACGCTGTACCTATATTTAAAGCAACATTATGCAACTTTTTACCTTAAACACTGTGTAGTTTTGGGGGATCCCCTTTAATCTGAAGAGAAAACTTTAATTGATGGATTTCATATTATGGATTTAGCACCTACGGTACGTCTGACAGGTTGTTATAGACCTTGGGTTTGTATTTACAACAGTGGTGTTGCACTCAGAAACTGTAGAAGGTGTTAGATCCCACAAAATGCCAAATTCTACATAATGGTGCTTTAAGTTTAAACCGGCCTTAAGACAGCTGGTCTTTACAAAGTCTGCATATAAGGTAAATCTGACCTACGACTTTCAACACACTGCCTCTCACAAGGCCGCAGGTTAGTTCCCAACTTTGGCAAGGACACAACAACCCAGCCCTTTGCTCCCTAGTGCTCTCCATTTCTTATTTATTAGCTGAGTCTGTGTGACAGTCAACTGGGCATGCAATGGGAGACTCTCATAGTGAATTTAAAAAGCAACCACAGCTGGACCACAAGCAAACTACCTCAAATGGTCTGCTGCTCTCACAGACTGTGAATATTGAATCAAACGGGTCATTCCAGTTCGAATATTTAAGATTTCTAATAAAAAGTTCCTACTATTGTGTGATTCAATTCATAGTGGTGGCAGCTTACCATATATCAAAAATGCATACATACTGTACGTATGCTTTATTTATTCAGTAGATGGTGAAATAGTTTTCCTTTGAGTATTAAAGGAGCCACACTGTTGCCAAAATGTGAGCTAATGGAATACAGTGCTGCAGATCCATCATCATAAAGTGCTTTCTTTGCAAGTTATTATTTCCAAAAATCTGGAAGTTGTAGATATTGAAAGCAGTGTACTACTAAACCCTACTTATGGGAGCACTTGCCCTGAATGTTTTATCTTATTACTTAAAGAATAGTCAATATGTTTATAAGTGACAGCATCCACTGCGCCTCCTGTTGCCCACTTGACTATCTATTAGGGGTGTCACGATTCTCCAAATCCTCGATTCCATTCAATTTTCGTTTTACATTTTTTTTTTCCCAGCACTGACAGCCATGCTATTAGACATTCATGCCCTGACATCTGTCATGTACATTTTTTATGAGGTGCACTTGAATGCACCATGACGTCCCTCTGAGTGGGTCAAACTTCACCAGTTGATGCTGCGTTGGATTTGGCTTGTGGAGAATGACAGATCAAAACAGCCGCTTCTATGCAATCTGTGCACTTGCAAATGATAGAAATCCAGAGATGAGTAGATGATCAAATAAATGCAGATTGAATAATAACTGAATGGCGTCAAAGCACGAAGACAAAAATATCCCTTATGCAGATTGACTGTATAATATCACGCACAGCACCGCGTGCACCACCCGTAAACATAGAAACCCCGCGAAGACATGCCATCAACATTCAGTTACTCAAAGAGGTAATGCTTACATTCAAGAACAAACTGATGCTAATTCCCAGCTTCATTTATATGCAAATTCTGTTTAGAAGTCCCTTGCCACGCTCACAGTCAGACCTGGGTGAAGATGTGCTTTCTGACTGCTGTGTTTTCAGGATCTGATGGGCCACAGGGATTCACCTGAGGGTGTGTGTTTGGTTTTATGTTCATGATGATTGATAGTGCAGCTAGCTCCCCCCTGGCCCCGCGTGTCTCACATATGCACAAGTCTCACCAAGAACTCATTGTCTCAAGCAGAATCTATTTTATTTAGAAGATTTTTCCAATGGTTGTTGATTTCGGTATTTAGCCGAAGAAAGAGCGAGCCACTTTAAAGTTTGCTCATCATTTTTCCCAGCGCTGGAAATAATGACGGCTTCAGTTTCATGTTCTGACCTCTGCCTTGTAATGACTTCCTCCAGCTCGGTCTCCTCCCGGGCCGGTCAGCTGGGGGAACTTGTTCACACGACTCTGCATCTCTCAGACTTCCACAACTTTTTTCGACATCAAAGTCAATGAGTGCAAGCAAGGTGAACAGAGACCGGCTGCTGCGGCAAAAGATGCTGTGCTGTGCCTGACTGCTCTATAGGCAGCGCACAGAGAAATGTTCAACTTTATAGAGGAGACCACGTGACCTGCACTAACTGAGAAAGATAAGCAGGGGGGAAATGCAATGCTACAACACATAATAATTAACACCATGTACAGGCTGAGCATTGATTAAATTAAATAGAGCACAATGCCACAAAAAAATATTACAGTCAACAACTGATGAGTAAAGCAATTCAGCGTGCAGGATGGGGCTCAGACGATTCTATAAACTGTATCTGCTTTGCTTAGAATAACCGATAATCAATCTGTTCTTTCTAAGAAAAAAAGGCAAGGTGCTAATAGACACTAACATGTTCAAACTCGTGATCACATTCAAGCAAGACCAACAACCAACAATTAAACCCCATCAACGTACAAAGGGGTAACAGGGGACGTAAGTACAAGAACACCCTGTAATTCACCGCAGTCCAATACAATTCCTCCTACATGTGAATGCTGTAGTGGTCAGTTAGAGCCAAACTAACGGACATTGTTTGTGGTATTGAATGGTAATGTAAAGTGCTTGGTACCATTCACATGTCTGTATGCTAAACATGTCTGTAAATCACCTGTACAGCGTGTTATTAGCTTTAATCTTCTCATCTAAGAGTGCACGTTTGGAATCTTCACTTCCATTTATCCACCTGACTGCAGCAGCGACCCGCAGAGCTGACCTCCGCTGTCGGGTGTTGGTGTTTTGTGATGCTGACTGCCGACTGGAGCTGGAGGGAAAATGTACTTTACCTCATGAACCTCGTGTCACAGAGAGGAGAGGGGGAGAGAAGAGAGAGAGCAGGAGTCTCTGGTGAGTGCTGAATTTAGTGAGAGTTGACCTGAATTCAAACGCACAGACACACGTTCGCTTGGTTTGTGCTGTTGCTGCCTGGCTTACTGCTTTTGTAAGGGGAAAATAACAAACTGCCTGCTTTCGTACAGCCTGGCTGCTTCAGCGTTCCAAGTGTCAGCGCTATCTTTTTACATTGCCTTTAATAATCATCAATAAATGTTTTTTTTACACCAATTTCCTGTAAACATGGGCCCTGAAATAAAAAGCAAGATGATCTGCCATGGGGGCAGCCAGTGTGTCCAGCCCATTAGCCCTTGAGCAGTCACTCTCTGGAGTCTCCGAGATGTTCTGGTAGGCTGACTGTGATACTTTAGGCCGGAGCCAGGTAAGCTGTTTGTCTGTGTTATGCTAACGTAGCTCGCTGCTGGTCGCAACTTCATATTAACCAAACGCACATCAGAGTCTTCTCGTCGATCTCCAATCCGTCGGACTAAGTCATGCATGGGTGTGATGTGTGAGACCTCACCTCTAACGGCACAAATAGAATATAATAATTTTGAAGAAACGTAATTGCTGTTCATGCCATCAGCTGCTCCAACCCTTGACGTCTCTGCCTATTGTGCTGAAAAGAGAATACAATATCCACCCTCTTGACACTTAATTTCTAATGTCCATAATTCATTTTTCTCATGGAAATTTGACTAATTTAATAAAGGAAATTGGTGGTTTAAAAAAAAAATCAGGTTCAAAGATGTTCCTCACACTGAAAGCCTCAGGAAGCAACCAATTCCCAGCTGTGATGTGCTGCAGAAATCTGTCTCTCCCTCTCATTTTCCCTCTCTCATTAAAGCTCTTCTTAACCTTCATTTGCGCTGTCATCCCATCTCTCTCTCGGTCTCCCTCTTACTAGTTCCTTTTCTTATTCTTTCTATCTCTTATTCATTGTATGTCGCCCTGGATAATAACGCCAGATCAATGCCCATACTGTGAATGTCTTTTCTCCCTTCCGCTGCTATACGTTCCCCCTCATAACACGGCATTAGAGCTGGCCTGCTGGACAGAGCCTGCCTCTTGTGAACCGCACACAACAGGATCTGTTTCCAGTCTCCTCTGCAATTGAATTCTATTAATATCCTTTTGGCAGCTGTCTGTGAAGTGATAATACTGTTCATTTTTCATTTTTGTGGGGTGGGTGAGGTTTCACAGGGATGGAGAAGAGG
Organism: Sparus aurata; assembly: GCF_900880675.1. Classification (NCBI taxonomy): domain Eukaryota; kingdom Metazoa; phylum Chordata; class Actinopteri; order Spariformes; family Sparidae; genus Sparus; species Sparus aurata. The sequence goes on from NC_044190.1 coordinate 9,884,568, forward strand.
GCTGGTTGCGGTTAGATTTAGCTGTTGGAAGCATTTGACTGATGCAGTGGTTTGTGCGGCTGCAGGGCGACTGTCTCGCAGGGAATTGGCTGCATCATGGCTCCTCCGGCGTGATGTCTTGTTGCTTTTTTCCGTCGGGGATTTTGTCACAGTTATTCCCGGGCAGCTTTCTGACAGCGACGCGAAATAACATGCAACCGCGCTGTGAGGAGAAAGGGAGGGAGAGGGGGACAAAATCCAAATGTAGTTAAGCGCGTCTGGCTGCGGTCGCACAAAACAACTGGGAGAAAGCTGTCGTGCGAGTGGAGATGATGACCTTGAGCTGAGCTCTGGAAGAAATGGCCGAGCTGAGCCCCTTGAGCGCTGAGGTGAATATGGAGTCCTGTCAACATGAGGAATGTTGTTGCGCTGTTGTCCAGCAATAAAAGAAGCCATCATTCTCTGCAGAACATCAAAAACAATGCCGCCACTGAGCCTGCACTTCAACAACCCCGAGAAATGAACCACCCAGAGATGTGCTCATTTCACAGCTTTGTTCTGGTATTAGCTTTTTGACATTTATTAAAACAATGCCACTGACAGGACCGAAATACAGTTCATCACGAGACAACAGAGCCTTTTATTATAGTTGACTATTAATGGTCAATTTGGTATTTGCTGTTGCTCTGAACTACCTCCAGGCAGTGCAGCTGTTTATTAGAGGGGGGGGATTGGGTAAGAACTGAACATAATGCTGTTTAATTTAACCGCATAAGCATTTCATGCTAGTAAAATGACACGATTTACAGTTATGGTTCCATTCCAATTATCTAAACAGCTGCGGTAAATCTCGCTGTTGTGAGAGCAACTGCTTAAAAATGTGGTAAAAGGTTAGTTTATACTCCACAGGTGGTGACAGAGAGGCTGACAGCAGTGTCGTTCAGAACATCTACAGTAGTGATGGCACGGAGGATGAACTGCATAACCATCACAATAAAGAAGTCAAAATCACCTTTGTATGCTCCTTTCAGGACAGAAACAGGCAGTGATTCAACAGCAGATGAAACAGGAAATCAACATTAAGCCAACTCTGGTGAAAAGCAATAAATGATCAGGAGGTTCTTCGTAAGTTCAACAGTTCTGCTTTAAACAATACCTCAGGCGTCCAGCCTCTTGAGGTATTGTTCAAAACAGAATCAGGATAACTGAAGCAGTTTAGAGGTTAGATTTGCAAACAAATGTGGGACGGCGTATTACCAGAACAACCTACAATTACCTGCTGCAAACTGTCAGCAGGGGCAGTTAGCTAGTTAGCTCAGTTAGCTGTGCAGCTAGGGGTCCAGATTGGGGGCTTGAAGTGGTATTATGAAAAAAGGACGGGCAGAGGCGAGCTGGTTAGCATGCTAACTTTAGTAGAAACCTCTGCAACACAACACACAGATTTCTCAACATAAGTCAAAACTCTGCTTTACATTCTGTTAATCATTTTTAAATGTTTCAAACTGAGATTTTTTCATATTTCACCTATAATGTGAATGGGTCCAATCCGTATTCTCTCCCATGCTAAATGACTTTGCAGAAGTCACCTGTGTTTTTTCGCTCCAGCTCCGATTAGCCGTGATGGAAACACACTCGGGTGGACGTGCTGACACACACTGATATGAAGCACACCGAGGTTAAGTAGGCTGGCTTGTCAATACTTTTGCGAGCAGCACTCAAACATGGTTCAGTAAGTGATGAGATGGAAGGCAGAGGTATTTAAAGCATAATGTAATTCTTGTTTGTGGCTTCTGTGTCACTGATCAGGTCCCTGATCAATGCTGAGATGAGTAAAGCAGTGAGATGTTTCACTATTAGCTGCTTTCATCATTGGCTCCAAGAAAAAAAGTACGTGTCTGATTCAGAATTTTATAAATTAGACTTTTAAAATAAGTTTGAACATCTGATGAGGTCTATGATCTGCTGCTTTTCACTATTCCCTGTTGTTTACCTTCATTAAAATAAACTGCATGCAAACGCTAGCTTTGGTGTCAAAGATTTTTTTATCCTCTTTTCAAATCAAATCAAATCAATCTTTATTTGTATGGCGCTTTTCACACAGAAGAGTAGCTCAAAGTGCCTTATATGCCTAACTTAACTTGTTCGATCTGCACACTTCCCTTCAGCCACAGAATGAGTGAGAGCCGCTGCTCAGCAACGGACTGCGATCCCAAAGCACCCCCCGCTGAGAGGAAGAATTAATATTCTACATTAAAAAAACATATTACAAAGTGTTAATCATGAGTAAGTGTGCGTGTGGTCGGTGAACATAACAGCGGATTACTTCAAAGAGCCTGCCTTCTAATCACTACAAAGAAGAGGAGTGAGTACTGTACCTGTGGTGATAGCGCAGGAGGCGGCAGAGGGTTAAACTCTATTAAAATGTTTGGATCCCTTCCTCGCTGTCCAAGCCTTTGACATTGACTTATGGTGACACCCTCCAGCCTGTTTTGCTTAGACAGTTAAATGACAAATGGTCCTGCCTGTCAGCCAACATCTGTTATTCATCTGCAGCGTGGACCGGCACTGCCAGGCCAGCACCATGCAGACTGCTGGCCTGGCAGCCACCTTTAAAGCCAGCCTCCCACAGCTCAATCACACAATTACAGCCCGGCAACAAGCAAACACTGTTATCTTTGCTCCTTCAACTGCAATCACACACGATCCTTAATGTGTTTGCATTGTTACAGCCTGTGCTGTGTTCACCATCAGTTGTTTGAATCAATTGGACTCAAAAACAAGAGCCAGGAAGTTTGAGTGTTACTTTGCCTTTATTATATTTACTATATCACGGTCAAGACATTTAAACAGGCTACATACATCTGATAATCTGATAGCATTTGAAACCAGGAGATGTTGTATTTGTGTTGATGCTGTGTTTGTATTATTGCGGTAAATACATGGAAATCTCCCAACCTGTATGTTGTATCATGAAAGCAGCAGGAATTAGAAATAACCTGGACAAAACAAAAGAAGAGAAGCACCAAACAACGTTGAGCACTAGCAGACCTTTAAGGTATCTGACTATCAATCGCCTGCTGCAGCTGATACCTCCATCAACTGCAGCAGGAAGTCTTGACAAAGTCAGTGTGCAGCAGGAGAGGAATCTACAGGCTAACAAGCACCCAGTCTGACTCTAGTAGCTGCTTGAACAAATCTGTAGAGCCCCAAGGCAGTCTCTTCGGTATTCTTCAGTGTACTGGTCAGCAGTGTCCCGGGCTGGAAGTATGTGCAGAGGCTGATATCAGCACCAGTCATGTGCACGGATTGGAAGTCGGTCCTTCCAGGAACTCATAGTCTTTTTGGGATTGTTGTGATCTGCTTGATTTCACAGAGGCTTTACTAAAAAAAATGTGACGCAGCATTTAAAGGCATTTTTTTTTTTGCAGTGACATTTTGGGAACAAGTGAAAATCTCCATCTCTGATTCAATTTTACAAACAGCTCGCACGCCACACACACACACACACACACACCCACACACACACACACACACACACACTGCTCCAAAAAGATAGAACATCAGAAAAATATACAACCTTGAAAATATAGATAAATATATACAATATTTATGTTGTGATAAAGTGTTGATAGAAAACATGCACAAACTAGTAGCCTAAGTACAAAAGTAATCTATAAATGAACTAAAATAGAAAACTAAGTTGCAGTTTACCTGATAACCAACGTAATAATAATGCTCATGATATTAAACGATATAGTACATGATATATATGTATACAATGAGAAACATATGATATAGGGATATAATCATGAGAAATAGTATTGTACATAACGATTAAAAGTGATATTGCACATTATATTGAAAAGCAGTATTGTAAATATGGAAAAAGATAATAGTGCACATAATATTAGTATCATTGTTTTCAGTGTCAGCAGCAGGAGCACCTCTTAAGGATCCAGTGCTTCCATGTGTGTGGCTGGCAGTTAGTTTAGTAACATATAAAAAGCTGACAAAGCAAAAGAGTTTGGGCTATATGTCAGGAAAGGAAGAAGTACCCTTCAGTGCAGAACTGGTGTGAATTCAACTAAAAACTAAAACAACAACAAAACAACTAAAATAATCAGTGAAAGAAAAAAAGATGAGAAGAGATGAATCTTTAATTATTTTAGTGCTGAAGCAGTAAATACAAAATTCCAAATTGTGATAAAATGAAAAAAAGTATAGAGCAGATACGAAAACACAAACACACACCTTTTCAGCACTAAAAGCTGAACTTCATGTGGTTTTTATATGACATCACAATCATCAGCTTAAATTATTAAGTAAAGCTTTCCATCTGGCCTTTGAGACCCGGTAGATTTGCCCTAATTACTCAAATGCTCAAATGAGCTGCCTAATGCAGCTTCACCCAGAATATGAATGCATGAGGAATGATTGCACCATTATGTTGGTGTTAAAAATACCAGCAGTGCAATTTAGTGCGGGAGAGAAAATGCAAAATCTGACACAAGAAAATATACAAATAATCTGAAAATATCTGTCAACAAATGAATTACAGCATTTAAAATTAGGAAAACAAATTTAGAAATAAAAAATTAGTGCTGAATATAAACATGAGGTTAAACTGAATAATGACAGCCACCAGTTCAATGTGATAATCAGTTTTCTCCTCAGGAAAAAAGTCAATTTACTCGCGTCGAACAGTAGCATGTATTCCACATTCTGCCTCCGTCTTCGCAGGATGACACAGCTGACGTCTCTCCTCTGTAGGTGGAATTAGATGTTAAGTCAAGGTTAAATGACCAAGTGTTTGTGCTGTATTGTGTTTTATACGCTGTGTAATGCACCGTTTCTTCAGTGATTATGGATCGTAGGAGAGCAGCAGCAGTGTTTAGGGACTGTTATCTGCAGCCTCTTTTCATTTATGATGGTTTTATAATGCTCTCTCCTTCATGGATCACACTCTCGCAGGCACAATACCGTACAATGCTGCATACTTTATTGTATTCAACAACAGAGGTTAAGCACACAGCACACACTGCTGTCTTTGAAAAGTCTAAGCCAGAGTGGTATTTTGTGGCTCCACAGAGGAAATGGAAAACATCCCAAAATTATGTCTCCTCTGCTTGAAGCTGCGTTCGGCACAATGGGGCCTGTAAAGGAGAAGAATGTGTTATCTGTCTGAAACAGTAGGCTCACCTTATTTGACCAGATGAGATTCAGGTGCTGTGAGGACTTACCATGAATTTAATTTTACAAAGCCAGCTCATTATTTTCTTTGCTTTGTTGCTGTCTGGAAAGGCTCAACAGGTAACATATTTTTTTAAATAATTGTAACAATTTTCATGTTTATTAGACAATGTCTATTCACTCAGACGGTCTAACTAGAGAGTTTTGAAGGAGACACACAGCTACACGATAAACAAGGCATTAAAGGGGCACTTGGTTATTTTGGAGAAGAAATTCAATTCGAATTTGTATATAAATGATCTTAATGAGGTAATGATACAAACTCAGAAATATTTATCTTTTTCCGTAAGTGAGTAAACAGGCTGTTCTCAGAGGAAAATAACACTGTCTGAAGCTAGAAAGGTGGCAGGGTCCGCCACATATAAACAAAGTAAAACAGTATGAAATTGTGTCGTCCTTTAAGGCCATGTTTCTCAAAATCATAGAAAGTCTGAGGCACTCAAGAGGGTAATGAGTTATAGAAAAATATACACACACAACATGGAAATCATGGAAATATTAAGATACACTCAGAAAAGCATCAAGTACTTATTTCTCAAATGCCTAAAGCAACTTTTACAGACTTTTAGGCAACTACAAGTGTGGAAATAGCAATCTTTATGGTAATATGACGAATACCAGCTTCTTACTGACATAACATCACATTGTAATAATACAACGTAAAGCCTTTTATAAATTGCAATACACTTTACAGACTTGAATGTCCGTGTGGTTGTTTTTATATTGGGAGAACAACGCATAAACCAAATGTGGCTGTCTAGACCAATCACGTTACTGCTTACTTGGCCATGCTGATCATGTCTGCTGACCTGTAAATGTAAGAGCCCAAAGGCAGCCATTGTGTACTATCCTGATGAAGGCTGAAGTGCAGAAGCATGTTTTTACTATTGTTGTGATTCAACAGCCATGATTCGTTAAAGGCTTTTTAACTCATTACCCTCGGGGGTACCTCAGACTTTTTCTACAATTTTGAAGGAACAAGATGCCCAAACGCATGAGCAGCTCTCTTTGCATTCTGTTTTTTGACTGAAGTCCTGACTGACTGAAGAGAGTTTGTTCATTAAGTTTTTTTAGGCATAAAAAAATGAAACAAAACAGTCTGTGAAGATCTTTCTCTTGTCTTCCACAGTTACAAGAATCATGAAAAACATCAAATAGCAAAGCTTTTACATCTCAGAGGGGAACGTAAGACTCTACTTCAAGAGCAGTTTCCAGTTCATTCCATTAATAAGGTTCATGGTACCTGAACCCAGTTCCGCCAGCATTACTGCATACCTGAGGCTTATCTGAAATTAAGGAATGTCTGGATCACTGTAGCTGGATTTAAACAAGGTATTTGGTCTTGGTAAATTCAAAATGAATTACAGAAGATGTCTATTTCTGGCTGTTATAACTGTCAAATAATGCAAAATGCTCTATGATACACTTATTGATGGAGCAGCATGACAACATATATTAATAGTCAAGGACAGACATGAAGGAATGATAGTTTTGTGCTTGAAAGAAGGCAGAAATCCTTCAATACTTTACAAGAGGCCTGGTTACATTTGGCATGGTTGAATATGAATTTGAAGGTAATGTGCTGTTAATTTGACTTCCCTGGTATTTGTATGACTATGCCCGAGTAAAATTGGGGCCATTTAAGGTTTGAATGGCAGAATAATCGGAGCTTTCGGTTAAAGACGTCATTTTATTTGTTGAACCTTTAGCAAGATTGTGAAAATGAAACTGTCCTACAATTGTACAAATGTGCACCTTATTTGACTCTCAGTAGACTTGCTGTACAGTACATGTCTCCTTCTGCATCGTCCCCGAGGCCCTCTGCCTGTTGGACATTCCCAGAATATCTTCACAAGCAGTGGCGTGCGCAGACCTTTTGAAGGGCAGGGGCGAAAAAAGGGCACTTTAGCGCGCGTTTTGGCTCCCAAGAGGGCACTTAAGCACGTGTTTTGGCTCCCAAGAGGGCACTTTAGCGCGTGTTTTGGCGCCCAAGAGGGCAGTTTATCATGTTTTAACCAGCCAAGGGGGCAGTTTAGTGTGTTTTGCCAACCAAGAGGGCACTTTGGCACACTTTTTTGGCTCTCAGGAGGGCACTTTAGCATGCGTTTTGGCTCCCAGGAGGGCACTTTAGCACACGTTTTGGCTCTCAGGAGGGCACTTTAGCGCGCGTTTTTTAACAATTGGGCCACGAGGGGGGGCCACTGCCCCGAGACATCGGGTTAGCATCCTGACCAGATCTCTGAATGACCTCAACTGACTCCTTCCTTGATGGCAGTTTTTCAGTCTCTACCAATGTAAAAACTAATCAAATACATCCAAAAAAATTACCTTGTGCAGCATTTAAGAATGGCTCTCTGTCGCATTCATACTCCGAACAACTAGGAAGCAGCACATCACCCGAAGAACTGCTAACTTCTGCCACTTGTAGCTGCTGATAGCTCAGTTAGTGGTGCAGGTAGCGCTCTGGATTTTAGGCTTAGAGTACTAGTGGAGTGTGGACCCGACAGCACAAAGATGGTTTTTCATGTGAGAAATGCTCGTGGGGATCAAACCTGTTATTTCTGCCTGTAGTGGGAAAATACTGCACATTGTGACATTCATTAAGTGACGGACACTCTTTAAATCACCTGTAACGGCCCCGGATGCTATTTAGAATTCAACAAAATTACATACAGACTGAAACTTTAACCTCTAACATTCTTTGTCCAACATGTGTTACATATGCTTTCTTTTTTTGATTATTCCACTGAAAATCGCTGTGAACAGGAGCATGAAACACCAGAACGATTTAGCCAAAATCAAATGACACAATAATAAATAACAGAGTATGATTTAAGATCCCTTCAATATACAGACATAAGTTAAACGTAATCAAACCCTACTTTACTGCTGAACAAGCAGATAATATTGAAATGATATATATTCTTCTGGACGCTTGACACGGGGTGCAAAAACAGAGAGATTAGTGGAAATTCCCTCTTTCTGTGCTGTCAGTGTATCTATCAGTTGACATCAGCTTGTGAGGACAGTGCACTCATTAATCATTGTGTGATTCACACAACAGAAGTGCAGCCTTGCACGTTGGACTTGCTCATGAATACTTTATATAAAGTGTCGAGATTTGTCCTGTAAAACTCTACACATACAGTATTCACCTCAGAAAACAAACCTTTTAAGGTGCGGCATATAAAAACCCTTCTGCATGGCAACTAAAGGTACGTAGAATTTTGAAATGGACCCTTCATGTGTACAGGGTGACATCTGCAGCATGAAACACATTTTGTGTCACCTTATGAAGAAAGAAATAGGGCAGCTTTTTGGTGACGGTGCCTTCCATGAACCACGGCGCCCTTGGTTTGACCCTGGACGAGGACATTTGCTGGCTTCATTTCTCTTCCCTCTCCCTGTTTCTACTCCCTCTGTCTTTTACTGTCATCTCTCTACTGCTCACTGTCAAATAACGTTAACGGCACAAAATGTTCCCGAAAAAGAGATAAAAAGACAGAAATGTAATAGTCCAATAATGTTGGGTTCGATTATGATTTCCTCAGCAAGAGAGAGAAAGTTTAATCAAGCACTCTTTTATACTGTAAATGAGCCAAACTGAAAGTGTAGGAAGGACTTGTTTGTATTTTCACAAAGATATTTACTGACATGACAAGATTTCTGCATAATGAAATCTTTTTGACTTTGAACACGTCTAATGCCGGCACATTTAGCTTCAAATGTGAAGGGCAGAAAAACTGGTTATTCAATTGTTAACATGGTCCTCGTCTCTATAACAAGGGAGTTTTTTTTTTTTTAAATAGGCCAGTTACTTTAACCTACAACACGTCACTTCTGCCGCACAACAGATTTTGTTTGCTGAGTGTTGTGTGGAGGGCCGGGGGGAGCAGGGGGCAGGAGAGTCGGCTATAGAGTCCGGATTAGAGTTTAAAAACATGGTGCCACCTTGGATTCTGCTCTGATCCAGAACTGTTCACTGACAGGAGGAGAGCTCAGAGGTTCATTTTAAACCTTTGGGATCTATAAGAGGACTTCTCCTGTCTCCTGTTTATCAACCTGACTGCAGCAGTGATCATGGAGCCGACCTCAATTTTTGGGTGTTTATATTCGGTCATGTTGAACGCCAACCGGGCTGGGGAGGGAAATGTTCTTCACTACATGAATGTAACAGTATGGAGAGTAGAGAGGAAAAGCAGAGAGAGAAGCAGAGTTTCTGGTGAGCGGGCTACTGAATTCACTGAGAGTTGTCCTGAATTAAACCACACAATCACACACGCTCACGTGTGCTGTACCGCAAATAAACACAAATGTTATCCTTGGCAAATAGCAGCTACTGCTAAAAGCCCTAAATGTAAATGTAAGTGCTACTGCCTTCAAACTTGCTTTGGTATTCCATTAAACAACCTGATGAAAATGTGTCTAATGTGTTTAATATTCACATTTTTGTGTCATTTGCCGATTTCCCTAACCTGAAAGTAGCTCTGGCGACCTACAGAAACACTATTACTTTATGTAAACTTGAGGATTCCTCTTGGTTTGAACATTGTTGGAAACATTTGGGATAATGTACGTACACAACTCAACAACATATATAACAAAGGCATATTTCTTTGGTTTAATGCAGAATTCCTACAAAATAAATCTTTAAACATTTAACATGAGTAACTCCAAAAATAGTGTTACAGGGATGCTGCTGTACATCATATGTCTTTTCACAGAACGTACTCTTAACGTCTACAACTCTTTGCCTAAAACATACTCCCTTCACACAAACACACTACCTCATAAACATTGGAAATTAACCATAAAAACTAACATGAATTCATCAACATACCAACATCCATTGCAATGGAGATGTGGACTAGAGCTAAACAGAAACTCACCCGTCTATTTTGTCTGCTTTGGTCCCATAACGAAGACCTTATGGCTCTGTACAGTTTGCCCGTCTGAAATGTGCTGTCAGGTGCGGGCACTGGTAGGAAATCTCCTCCAATACCAAGGATGATTGTGGCAGTGGCTAAAGGTGATTGAAGAAAAAAGGGGAGCAAAAACAAACAGAACCTCTTGATGCTTTCAATGAGTTGCAGAGTCGCATGTCGGAGAGGTCACAAGCCTTGAAAATAGAATCTGAGCAGAAAGTCAGACCCCTGTTCTGGGAGAGACGAAGGCCAGGGGAATAAAAGTAGAAGATGTCTCTCTGTTTTCTCCCCTCAGCGCCGGGCTCTCGAGCTGTGTGAGGCTGCTGCAGTTATCCGCCTCGTTGACTCGTTAATGATGTGGTAAAGACACGTATGAAACCAGTTACATGAACTCTGTGAGGCAGAAACACGGCATCGTCTGCAGAAAAGAAAATTTTGTATCATGTTTTGCATGTTACGAAGCTAGATAGGATGCTGCTGTTCATCTTTTTTGCTGCATGATTGAACCATTTGCTTCACGTCTGTTTATACACAGCTGTGATCGAGTTTACTCTTCCTGTAACACTGACAGGAGGAGACAGAGGGCTTTAGTAGAGGGGTCATTTGCAGTGAACTGATGGCAATCATCTTGTATTTGTTCATCGTTTTGTCCCTCTACATGTTTAGATTAGGAAATAAAATGTATATTTATATTAATTTCCCAGTACATGTGTGTTTTGTATCTGTCCTTGATGCCACATGTCCTTGGTGCATTGGCAGTTGGAAAAGACATAATCGATGCCTCTGACCGTTCAAAAACATGCAGATTTCACTGATGTTTTGTAAGATTTTCTGGGGATTATCCATGAGGGTTCAGAAGCATGCACACATGTTTTGGGGGTTCTATTGCACTTATGTGCACACAGTAAGAAGTGAAGGAGGTAGATGTTTAAATGACACAAAAAAGAAAGAGCTTGAGAGAAACTTTAAACTCTACCTGTGAGGTGTGTATGAATGACAGACTGTCGCTTTTCAAAAGTTACCAAAAGGAACCTGACAGGCACAGCTTTCCCTGTTGTGATGTTGGAAAGGCGTGACAAGCACTTGATCTTAACTAGCCGTAACACATCTGGTCACAAACAGATGTCACCTTCTCTTCTCCGCTTCCCTGATGGCTACATACACTCAGGAACCAAAGAAAAAGAGAAGAAAACAACAGAACCTACATGACATTATTTCTTTAAAGAGAATCAGCTTTTTCTTTCATGGCAACTTTACAGCATATTTAAGGGTTATGGGGCTGCAACAGCAATTTCTTGGCATGGCGAAGTAGCAGTAATAGTGTCAGGCATCCAGTGTTGACCCTCGGAAATTCCTGCATACTGCCAAAAAACAATCCGATCACAACTTTCCATAAAACTCCAATGTGCACATTTTTACGCTTTGTTTTGTGTACAGATTTAACAAGACGATATCAGATGTTAGTGAGGTCTAGAGGTGCTGCAGGTGGATTCTGTGTTTGGACAGAGCAAAGCAATTCATCTGTTTCCAGGCTTTATGCCAAGATAAGCTAACTGGTGCTAGCAGTAGCTTCACATTCACAACGCAGACAATAGTAGTAGCTTTTTTTCATTCAGACACACATTTGAGGATGTTTTAAGTATAGAAATGTATTTGATGACTTATTAATAATAGCTTTGTTGTACAGACGTTAATACTATACATTCTGTTTAGGGGGTAAAATTGTAATTGAAATTTTAAATAGCAAGTAGCTTAATGTGACACAATTACTTATCAATAATGACTTAAGGGGGTTTGGTGCTGATCATGTTCTTGATTGAATACATTTCATAACCCGGCACTTTTAGCAGGTGCCTACTTGTATAAACACAAATGTAATGCTGTCACTGCAGTAACAAATAAAAGATTAAACAATAATTAAAACTAAAAGCTTACAGCTGTAGCTCCCTTTTGGTATCCTTCAACCCTTTTTTGTTCAGTCCATTCGTTCCTTCTTTTCCTCTTCATTTTATCCTTTCTTTCGCTCCCTTTTAGCGATGTTTGCCATCTTCCTTTCCTCTTTCCTGTCACATTTCGCTTCTTCCTACCTAGCACGCTCTCTGTGCTCAAGGCTTTTTGTAGTGACAGTGTTTGACCAACCTTGACTCAGCTGCGTGGTATTCGGGCATCAATGACTTATTAATGTGAGCAGTGCGCTGGTGTGTATGTGTGTATGTGTGTATGTGCGATAGGTGAAAGGAAAATGTGGTATGGAATTTCATTGATTGGGAATTTTCTCCATAAGGCAGCAGAATGTCTTTGATAACGAAGTACAGACACGGATGAAGAGACAGACGCCTTTTCTACATGGCAAAATGGTGTAATGGCTCATATGCCCATGGCTTTAAGTACTAGACACAAGAGGTAGCAGCACTATTAGTGGCTGTAGTGTTGTAGCTGCCTTTGTCGTATGCTAGTAGTAGTAGCAGAGTATTTGATGCAGTAGCAGGAGGAGGACTGAGCTACCATGTTAGTAACATCAGTAGTGTGAAACTCTTTCCCAGTTGAATTATGAATTCAGGACACAGATCATTAACCAGTTAAATGACTTTAATTAAATCCCGCTGTTATCTATCACACGATGTTACTTGACAAAACGGAGACTTCTTTATTATTCAGCATTTGTCCCAGAAACAGTGGCACTACATCAAAACTGGGACCAATACAACATAGCGTAGCGTTATTTATCATCTTACTTGACCTTATATTTAACTTGTATTGACTTCATTTAACCTTTTTGAGAAACTGAGGAAGCCTCTTGAGATTTGTTTGTTCCAAGGAGACCTGAGCGAGAATTCAGCGTCATGCCTGGCATACAGATGCGGACAAGCAAAAGGCCATTAGCAGAAGTCCATATGTGTAGAAATGTCTAGATTCATATACACACCCAATTAACTTGACTGGAGAATACTGCAGGGGAAAAAGTGAAAAGAGGCCAGTCTTAATATGTGTGAAGTATAGAAGATACTTATTTTGTTTATGGTTTTAATGCTTGCTGACAGCTAGTTTAAAGTTTGATTTCCTGTGTGTGTGTGTGTGTGCGTGTGGACAAATCTTGAATTTGATTTCTGGCTCTGGCGATGTGTCTGGCCTTGCCTGTGTGTGATGCTTGTTACCATTTTACCCAGTAGAGCTGTTTCGAGGTTTCGCCCATACAAACTAGAACTGGATCTTGGAGAAATCGGCTCCGATGTTAATCAGACCTTGACTCTACTCCTTCCCGAAACCCCTCAAGGTCTAAAAGACCTTCCTTGAATGCCAGCTGAGACTTCAGAGCCACTCCTCACATCTTAACTTAAAAACCAGCCTACTAACAAATTCCCATCAGGATAATAATCAAACTGGATATTAGACATCCCATCACAAATAAGATGGACCTTCCTTCCTTTTTATTTCATCAAGAAAGTAGGGGTGTGCCAAAATATCGATACTACGATATATCGCGATATTTTGTCATGAGGTACGTTATCGATTCACTGGTGCCAAATATCGATATTTAAAAATGTAACAAAAAAAAACAAAAAAAAAGTGTTTTTTTTTGTTTTTTTTTTTGGCCCACCACCACCACCCCTCTTCGGAGGACAACTTTATCTTTATTCAAACATAGGTATACAACCAAATAAAATTTTAAAAATGGTTTAAGTAGCTCTGAAACCCACACATATAGATATTTAATGATAGTTGTAGTCAGTATGTGTGTTAAGAAGAGACACTGTGCAATATACTCTTTGTTTACTTGGCTGTCATTCATGTGAAATTGATTGACAATGTTTTGTAATTCCTGTGGAATGGATTCAGTGCAGTCAATAAATTCTGAATTTCTTCAGTGACACAGATATCGTGATGTATCGTGGATGAAATTTCTTGCAATATATCAATTATCGCAGAATTGCTGTATCGTGATATTATCGTTATCGTGAGCAAAATATCGTGATAGTATCGTATCGCGAGGTACCTGGTGATACCCAGCCCTACAAGAAAGTAAAACCATAACTGGAGGAGATGACATAGCTGATGAGAAAATTCATGCTGGTGTGGTGTGGGAGATGCAAGCAAACAGCTTCAGGGATGCAAGTCAGTGAGCCTGCTAGAAACAGCTCCTAACCCACCTCACCCACCTACGGAGAATTTCACTTCATCATCATGCCAAAAATAGACGTTTTGGCCTCGTCACCAATACACCTGCAAAAAACACTGGATACATTCTAGAGTTCTCAACGGGTCGGCCCGGCCCGAACCTGCGGATCAGGTCGGGTTTGTCGGGCCGGGCCGACCCGTTGTGAACTCTAGAATTCCGGCCAAAAAAATACACAAATGAGCCGGGTTGGGTCTGGCCTTGGGCTTCCTTTTTTATAAAACACATTTCATAAAACACATTTCTTGCAGGTTGTAAACTATATATTGTTTGTTGTGAATCATCGCTGTTCACGTGTGATGAAGAGTGAGTCTGGCTGCCTGCTTCATGAGGAGGGGCAGACCTGACGCCGCTGCGTAAAGTTACGATATCAAGTGTATGAGGAAAACAATGCAGGCGTGCAGGGGGTCGGGTTCGGGCTTAAAAAGCCGAGGGCCGGGTCGGGTTGGGTTGTAATTTTCAGGCCCGTTGAGAACTCTAATACATTCAGTGTTTGAAGGGACATTGCTTTAATCTAAACTGAAGCCACAAAACACCAAATCCTGCTTTAAAGGTGCACTGTGTTGTTTTAGGGAAGGAAGAGAAAGATCTTCAGTGACTGATTTTTTTTTTCACCTTAGCAAACTCAATAGTGAAACTCTCTTTGTGTTCATGACTGAATAAACTGAATTACCAAAGATAACACGATTTCACACTGTTTTACTTTGTTTATATGTGGCGAACCCCGCCACCTTTCCAGCTTCAAACAGTGTTCAGTGGACTTTATTTCAACAACTTGTTTACTCAGTTGAGAAAAAAAAGAAAGAATTCTCAGTTTGTATTATTACCTCATTTATATTGTAAATATTAGAAATTCAGAGTTTGAATTTCTTCTCACAGAGCTACATACTGCCCCTTTAAAAAAAAAAAAATCCAAATGAAAACTCATCCCGTCAAAAAATGCTTAATGTGTCTTTCTCACCATCAGATTGCATTATAGCTCTCCCATATCTTCTTATTTAGCCTGGTCAGAGAGCATGGTAGCGGCAGTCCCACGGCACATTGGTCCCATGACATATAGACCAATTTAATGATCATTTCACGAGATTGTGATCGCAGCTCTCGGGCCCTCGTTGGTGCCTATATGAGGAAAAAAGTAGAGCTTTGTAAGATGAAATGGATCCAAGAAATATTTTCTGCAGTTATCTCAAGTCATCCTTCTACACGTGATGGGTCCTTATTCTCTATCCAAAACTACTCTGACTACTTCTACTACGACCAAGATGACTACTACTAATAATATTAATATTATATAATAACAACACCTTTCTAAACAGTGTAGCCTTGTGTTGCACAACCAAAGGCAATGCATATTAGAAACTACTCGTGTTAAGTCAGTAGATACAAACAGGGCTTCATGTTTGCTGACTGCTGCCTTTGTCACTATATAAATCTGTAAATACATGTGTAGAATTATTTAATCCATGTTATATATTCTGTTGCTCTTTTAATTCCCATTGAACTCATTCGTAAATCGCTTGTTTGCCCATTTGTATTTTGAATCTGATGTTATAGAGAGAGAGTGTCAAGCAATGAAGCTGTGCGTTTCATCCACATCACACGAGCTGTGCTGGCATGAGGTTTTAAACCTTTTGGTGCCAAAAAATATGCCATGTGACTGCCGCAAGTCCCACAAGCAAGTGGGCGTTTGCAGCCCAGTTGGCCGGATATAATGTTACAGTTGACTGCAAACTGCAGATACATCCAAGGTTGATATTTATACAGAATGTGACATATCGCGTTCACATCATAATGTATGCTTTTTGGTCGCCTTTCACACCAGGAGTTGGAGGGGATGGTGATGGTGTTATTGCAAGCCACAAACCTGCCAACAAGCGACTGCAGTCCGACTATGCGGGATGATTTCCAGCTGTTTTTGTGGAGACTGAATCAGGCTGGCCTGCACATGAAGCTGAAACATCTCCAGACATTTTTGAGGCAACAAAACTGGCCATTTTATTTTTTTAGGCAGACACGTCCAGCTGTTTTTGTGGCAGCCAAAACTGGTAGGCTCTTATTTTCTGAATCCTGTGCCAAGAGAGAAATAGAAACATCTACATAAACAAATGCAAAGTGACAAGTTTTAACTTGCTTGTGGTTTTGTAGATATGTACTTCACCAGCATTGATTCTGGTGATTGGGTTAGGCGAGTGTGTTGTGAAATGTAAGATGAGTATGGCTAAATAAGGCGCTGCATTGTCCAAAGCAGGCCCTCTGAAACGTAGCAAAGGAGACTGATCGATAGACCGACAGACAGAACATGTCTTAGCCTGTTGTGTGACTGTTGTGCGATCACAGCAGTCAGTCCATCATTTCATTTCATTTCGGACATTAAGATGAGCAACTGGACAGCCACTGAGATCCAGGAGATGCTAGCATCTCCTCAGTCTCTGTAGCTGTTTGGTTGTGTTAGCTTGTTGTTGTGTCGGCAGGCTAAGGACGGTTGCTACTTTCAAATTAAAAGCCCCCGCTAAGAACCCAGTTCTAAACTCCAATGGGGTGCAATGTAAAGCTCTTATTTTGAAGACAAATTCATTGTCATTGTTCACAGCCCAACTTCGAGCTTCACGTCACGTCACGAATATTACGTCTCCGTTTTAGAAAGACAGGCCGGCACATTGCCGCCCTTACCTTGGAGCAAATGTGCCGCCTTTTTATCTAAAAAAGGCTTATGTTAACAATAACATTTTAAAATACATTCTTTAAGTGCCTTGGAGCCAAAGAAGGATGGCAAAAAAAAAAACACTTTTTACCAGCTGTTAATAGTGTATGCTATTTTGAATGAAGTGCATTGCAGTGATGTAGACGAGACAAGAATAGGCAACGTTCAACATCCGCTTGGTAACCTTGAGAAGGAGACGATCTTGGCGATTTTACAATGTATTCCTTGATCAAAGAAAGCGAGCTTATATCATCATTGCCAACTTTCAGTTATTTTGCTGAAGACTTCATGCAAGCTGAAGCAGTGGTTTTGTCTTTCAGAGGGCCAAATAAAAGAATGTCCATAACATTCAGCGATGAGTGTCAGAAAGGCAGGTCAAGGCGACTGACGAGGCAGGTTGTGATGGTTTGAGACTTAAATAGAAGAGACGTAAGTATTGGGCCTTGAAGTGATTTCTACCTGTTCGTCATTTTGAATCACTCCACATGCTGTAGACTGCGACCCTGACTTTTTTTTACACTCATATATTGTTTCAGGGCAAAAACCAGAACTTGCTGATCTCATTTGAAGTCAAGTGTTGTATGCTAGTCACAGAAATCTTCTAGACATGTGGCTTTAAGTCTGTCTGTGTGTGTGTGTGTGTGTCTTATCTTTCACGATTTGGCCCTGTTTTAGAATCTGCCCATCCAGTAAAAGAGCTTGATCAGAATGGGTTGTGAAGGTGTTGAGCATGACACACACTTTTCCCCACAGGACTATCCCTTGTGTTTCTGCTGAAGCCTTGTCTGCTTCAATCCAAGTCTGACGCCCCTTCTGAAAAAAATTATTTAACAGTCCTTCATTTTCAGTGCCTTGGGCTTTCTGTCTCAACTCCTCCTGTTAAGCAAAGCCTCGGTGTCAGGGGAGTTAAACTGAAATTCACTTTGCAGCAGGGATATAAAGGAGGATAAACCCATCTGAACTCAGTTTACTTACCTTTTGATTTGCAGAATGGGGCTTTCCAGCTTTAAGTCAGACATAAGACTTGATATCAAACATTCATAGAATCAGACCAATAAAAGTATTTATCATAATCCGCCGCTTATCCTGAAGAAGTCAAATGACTTCCAAATATGTGTCCGACAGCCTCCTGTACGGCCCGTCATCCCCTGTTGGAGGTCAAACTAACATTTTGTGAATGAAAATAAACTATATTGTAAAAGAAGAGCTACTGTTTTTTTTTTTTCTTTTTCTTTTATTTATTTTACATTTATGATCCTCTGGTTTGGTGTTTTTACATGACAGCAGCCGGCAAATTTAGCAAATGTTGCCAAACAACTGAACAGATTTTTAGGATCCATTTACTACCATCAACATTTAAGAGGACCGGTTGTTCCATCATGGTTCGTATTACACATAGAATTCACAGTTAACAGGTTAGGCTAAGTAGCGCTTATGAAAACTGGAAGCTAGTTGGCCTGCTAGCCCGCTTGTTGACATTAGCACCGATTGTACAGATTTTTTTGGCCAATCCATTGAGTCCGGTTCTGCTCCGAGGCTTCTGACTGTTCAAAGGCAATTTTCGTCTCCACTGTCACTAAGTGTTTGCTCACGGGGGAACTGTTGGGTCTCTGTAAATAAATGAATCAAGGAGTGTGGTCAAGACCTGCTCCATTTGGAAAGTGTCACAAAATGACTTCTGGTGTGAATTGAACAGCCCACTCAGTGCTAATTGTCACAAATTATTAGCTAATTTAACTTTACGGCTCTCATGGGTCGTAGTCCTGTACCTTGGCCCTCTTACCATGTGTAGCTATGCAACAGCTAGCAAAATCAGTGGGATGGGAAATGTTAAACTATCATACCAGAGGACTAACATTAAAATACATGAGTCATAACCACAAGAATAAACGGGCGTAAACGTGTTATTTTTCAGGACACGTGTTTAATCACATCGTTTCATTAAAAGCAAGCAGATGTAGCTACGGTGCCCGGAGGACGGTGTCCACAAGACCAGCAGTGTTTGTAATATCCTGCTAACACAAAATTAAATGACACCACAGTACGACTGAAAGCCGATTCATATTCTGCATGAAAACAGCTCAGTCACATTTAAAACAGCTTAACTTGAACACAGCATACCAACTCTAGCAGCTAGCAAGAACGACAGCAGAACGTTCATCATCACAGCCGACACCAAGCACGACTGGCTGAACAGAAGTCACGTGAGACACAGGATCCATATTTTAGTTTGCTCATCGTGTCTGGAAGTGAATCACAATGTGAAAAAGTAGACTAAAACTAACGACTAACATTAAGCATCACAGATGTTCAAATTATCTTTTTTTTTTTTTTTTTGGCATTATTGATACGTCACAGGGCGAAATGTTTTATACAAATATGGTAATCATTATAAATCTGTCAATGCTGATCGGCCCTGTGGAGAGCTGTAAAGTAAGGCGCTGCATCAAAATAAATAAAACTCCTTACAGTTACACTTCTGCCCACATGTTCATAAATGGGGAGGACAAAATAATTAAACAGTCCTGTCGATATAAAGTGGTGCAGTACAACATCACCTGTAAGTCAGGAACTCAGTAATTAACACATAATTGAATTTACACATTTGCTAACAATGTGTACATAAACAAAACACTGCACGCCTCACGGAGGCTGAATTGATAACGGGGCTGTTTATTGAATTACAATAGAGCGTACAAGTGAGTTACATGGGTGAAGAGGTGAAAACAGTATATAAAGCTTTGTCATTTTGGTTTTAGCTGGTACTTTTTGCCGAATGGTGATGCCAGACATCATGGATTCCCACATATCTCTCACCTCTACGTTTCACTTTTAAAACGCATGGTGCAGCTGAGCAGATCAGAAAAAACCTGTCATTTGACCAGTGTCCTGTGTATGAGGCTGACCAATGATGTGCAGCAGCAGCACTGAAATCTCAAAGTGTCTGTATCGGAGCACCGGTTCGATGTCGGATCAATTAAATTCCAAATTTCTTGTTTTTCAGTGTGAGAGTATGAAAAGTAAATGTATGAAATGTAAATGTAATTAGTTCACATGTGAGTATTTCTGTTGCGGTCCATACATACCTTCTCATGTGTTTTCTCATCCATACTGTAGGAAATACTTGCAGCAGGTTTACTCAGCAATAACATCAAAATGAGTAATGAAATTATATATATAACACCAACGAGACTGGAGTTGCTTCTTTTCATTTTTCATCTCACCTCCCTCCGTCTCCAGATATTAAATGATTTTGCCCCCTCTCGCAGGTAATTTTGATCCTTAATATGGAGCGGTCTATGCTAGTCCTTATTTTTTAACATGAACCTGTGGCAGAAAACCCATTAAAAGCACCACTTAACATTGCTGGAGTGTGGCGCTGTGACACCAGGTGTGACCCAAAAAAGGTAGACGGCATAATTAGACACGGCAGATTCGGGTCGGAGAGGGCATCAGTCTCCGTTTCACTCTCCTACAAATTAGCAACAGAGCGGATGTATTCAAATAATGAATCCTTTCTCCCCGACAAAGTTAAAAGGAATGAGCTGGAAAAGACCAGAGGAGAAAGTGGGAGAGAATCAGAGTATTACAAAGAGCCGTGCGCTGACAGACTAACATGGCTGGTTTTTGAATATCAAGTGCAGGCTTTCCTCCTCTGATGAATACATATGGCCGGGGAGAAGTGGTGTATCCCTTCTTCCTGACTGCAATGATGATGCCCAATGAAGGTGAAAGGAAAGCAGATGGTAGCCTGCACATACTGTAGACGGACCACTACTGTCCTTATTACAAATGATGGAGTGGGTTAAGAATGAATCGAGAGTCAAAGTGACCTAAATCATCCGTTCAAGAGCAGGTACTTCTGTCTGAGGTCAACACTAAAAACATCTGGGGATTTCACGGCTACAGATTCTCAGATTGTTAGAGTTTAAGAATATAGGCAGTGAGAACACATCCTCTCAGTCAGCGTGATGGAAGCGGTTCTGCATGAACACGAGATTCTCTGGCTGAGTTGGAACACTCATGTTTGTTTCCAATGACAGATTTTTCTATTTGTGTTTTTGTCTTGTGCTCATCTCACCTGTTTGAGGTGAGCAGCGCTCAGTTTGAATAAGACGACATCATTACCAGCCACAACAGCATCGGCTGGTAATGATATCACCCTGTGAGTCTGTGTTTGTGTGTGTGTGTGTGTGTCACCGAGGCAAAATGTGGCGCTGGAGACACCTGTTGTGTGGGGACACAGAAGCAGTGTCTCGCTTACGTTGCCAGGTGTTTCTATGGCTTTGTTTGGACTGCCAGCCCAGTTGGCAAACCCAGATTGTATCCAGATTGATTTTAGGAAGTCTGGACAGCAAAACAACCACAAGAAATTTTGGTACATTTGAAGGTTCTTCAAAACGTTTCAAATTTCTCCAGATGCGTCTCATTCCGCACGATCTCGGTGCTCGTATCGGATTTCAAAGCACAATAACGACATCAAATCGACAGTGACAGAGAGCATCAGAGCAGAAGCTATGCTGCTACCAGCAGAGCAGTGTGGAACAAAACACAAAGAACAACAGTCCTGGGAGTCACGCTGGAATAGGTTGTCTGCTCCATGACTTGACAATGTGATTGTTTGGAGAGCGAGATGATTGATCATGCTTCCATGCTGGAAAGCAGCATCACCAGCATACAGA
Source organism: Sparus aurata (assembly GCF_900880675.1). Classification (NCBI taxonomy): domain Eukaryota; kingdom Metazoa; phylum Chordata; class Actinopteri; order Spariformes; family Sparidae; genus Sparus; species Sparus aurata. The sequence continues at coordinate 9,906,279 of NC_044190.1, forward strand.
GTTACTGACATCTACTTTTTTGGCACAGCAACCCAGATATGTTGGCGATGTCTGGACCCAAAAATCCATCCGATCTAATCACATCGCAAATAAAAGTGGAAACAGTTTCAGATCTGATTAGAGAGACAAAGAGAAGCATAATATTTCACTGTTATTTATCCTGCTGAAAACATTCAGCCACTAAATGTGGCATTTCATCTCCCTTGTGTTGCTTTCATGTCACCACACGGCTGTTGTTGGAATCATCTGCCCCTTCAGGTGGTTCTCAGTTTGTTGCACTACCTAACCTTGCTAACGCTAGCTAGCAAACTAACATTGACGTTGCTAACACTGGCTTATGCTAGCTAGCTAATGTTAGGGCAGTGCAGCTATTTAGATGTTTAATCCGCAGACCTACACCTACCGAGACTTTTGATGCTCAGAAACCAGGTGATGCCAACGGCGTCGTACGATTGGCTCACAAACCTTGTGAGAAGCTGGAACCAGCTGTCAGCAGTCTTACACAGAGATGAACAAAACAATCATTTTAAGATTATTCATTTACAATAATAATAATGTTCTTAAGGAAAAGAGATATTTAAAAAAAAATATTTGTCTGCATAAAAACTGTATCTTGACCTTTAAAAATACACATAAAAAGAGAGACTTGAATTATGTGCAAGATTCCAGGATTAAATCTTACCTTATGTACATTTGTATGAATTAAGAGCTTAACTAATTGAAGTTATTTAACTTGTAGCACGATCTGCCCTTTATAACAGTGGGATATAACTAGATGCAGTCTTCCAGTGTCTTGATTTCTGTAAAACTCACCTGTTATCCATCTGAATCAAACAGAGCTGCAGAACAGAGGAGCGGCCCACAATCACTAATTAAGGCCCCATAGATTTGTCCTATTTACAGAGAAAAACTGTGAATTTTAAACAGCACGAGTTAGCGGGCACCGTGTCCAGAGAAATCTTTCTGTCCGGGAAGATCCAGAGAAGAAACCCAGGTAACGCACATCTTTCCTCGGGTTGCAGCGCCAAGCTATTGTGCAATACGTCAAAAGTTGTTGAAATGGAAATATAGTCCAGGTTGGCAGGCATGATTGAGTTATCTAAATTTTACTGTCATCACCTCACCTATTACTTACAATTTGTATCAAGTTCAAAGTCTCTGATGTTACTGCTGCCAGTGTGCATGATTACCACATGCTGGCACCTTGGTGTCTGTGTGAGTCAGGATTAGTCATCCGTACCTCCATCTGTGTGGACCTGGTGGATCTACGGCTGCCAGCCTGGCCCGTGTCAGGGATCCTTTTGGTCGCTGTGGTCCTTATCTGAGGCACGTCCAGATTCAGGGAAGAGATGCAGTGTTTGTGAGCTCTGCTGGCATTGTTCCAGTCCATCGGCGAGGAGATTGGAGAGACCTTCCTGTATCACTTCACACACACCGATGCATGCATTCAGATCTGCCTGAAAGACCAGTGGAGTATGTCAGGGGGAAAGACTGTGCCTCTAGGCCTATGAGATGTAAAATTCAAGAGATGCAGACAGTTTGGTGGCTTAGCCCAGTTTAATCTTTCTGCTCAGTGCCCCTTGTTGAGTCGTGCATTTTTATTAAGTCCCAATGACAAGGAGTGGAGAACCACGGCATGCATATTCACAGCCGCAGACACTCCTCTCTGTCCTCCACCGCAACTAATTGTTACTGTGCCCATCCAAGCGCTACTGCCCCGATTCCCTGTGCATTCACGTGGCTTTACAGCAAAGCTGGCCCGGTGACAGGCTAAACTCTGCTACTTAGAGAATGCTCGTACTCAGGTATGACTCTTCCGCCTCCATGTTGAGATGGATTGTGTCGGGGAAAGTGTAGATAAACAGCAGGGCTGGAGAGGGCATAGAGCACAAAGAGATTCACCAGCTGACTAAAATAGAGCGTGTGTGGGTGTGTGTGTGTGTGTGTGTGTGTGCACGGGGCAGCTGATTGGGAGGATGTGGAGGATGTGGAGGGAGCAGATGCTGTTCTAAAGGGACCCTGACCAGCATACAAAACACCTGCCTGCTATGACAGATCACCTGTGATCTCGGAGAGATACAGCAGCCGTTGAGCGCCAGTTTGAGACGTCGCAGGAGGTGGCTTTGGCTTTTTTCACTGATAGATTCTTTTTTATCTTTTATAAAGAGATGAAAGATTGACCTGTGGCTTCAAATAGCTCCCTGACTGTACCTATAGATATAGGATGAATATAAAAGGATTGTGGCAGAAAAACACTTTGCTATATGCACTGTACCTGTATATATATATTAGGGGTGTGCATTGGCACTGCCCTCACAATTCGATTTGATTACGATACACCAGGTAATGATTCGATTCAATTTGATTCTACGATGCATTGCGATGCATCAAAATTCTACTGCACACAACAAGGCAAACTTTTCATCAGTCATGAGGCAATACAAGCAGTCAGATATTGAACAACAGATTTTATTGGCTGCTATGTGTGTATTATCACTCACCTGTTTCCCCAGGTGTTCCCCTGTTAATCCAAACCCGCGGACAGTTTATAATCATATGGATGCTGTTATAATGTGTAGTGATTGAGATCCTGACCCACCAAACATCCTGGAAAGTGACAAAGTTAAGTTTTTTGCGTTAAATTACATAATTATACATAATCACCATCAGTAAACAGGACGCTGTCTGACTCTGTCACTCGCGGGGACGGATGCTGTTTTCTGGGGGACAGTTCCCTGTCTCAGTCCGGAGGGCTGACCATCGCAGTGATTCATTTTCGTCACAAACACTCGGTGAGTTAAAGTTTTTTGCCGGTGACAGACGCTGTTTTTTGAGCAGAAATGTGAAGAAGAGTCGGGAGGGCAGGCGGAGGACGGACAGGAGGCTTCTCCACGTACAGCTGTGGTATTTGTTTTCCTCATATAAGTTGCTAAAGACAGTCACAGTTACTACGTTACTTTTGTTCGGTCCTGTAACGTTGCATTGTGGGACATTTCTCTGTATATAGTTGAGTGCAGGACCTGTGTAGTTATCAGACTGCACGACCGACACATCCTCGCTCCGCGCCTCCGGACTATCCGTTCACACTGGGACGGCTCACCAATAATGCGGCCCTGATACTTCCTCCAGAGGCGGATCAGCACCGGAGCCAAATTTCCCCCCTCTCTGCATCTGAAACTTTCACACAGAGGAGGGTGCAAACGGCAGTGCTAAAGAGGCTACTGTTGTTGTTATGCTAGCTAGTGCTGCCGCTCAGCATGTAGCTACAGGCTGTGCATGTCATTGCAACGTTGCTCCGGAAATGCCCCCAGAAGTAATTGAAACTTCACAACTTTATTGTCCACTCAAGGCCAGAAAATAAACAGTGACATAATCGATTATGGCATGTTGCCGCATCGATGCTGAATCGTGCATGCCCCGCATTGCGATGCATCGCCGAATCGATTATTGTTGACACCACTAATATATATATATATATATATTTTTTTTATCTCCAGTAAGTCTCCAGTAAGAAACTTCTACAGTGAGTGTCAGTGCTTTGCTTCACTACATTCATGCAGGTATTGAATGTTTGCACCAGAACATCCTGCACCTGCTTTTAATTAAAATTACAATTATAACACTGGCAGATATCAGGGTTTCCTCTACATGTAATTGACTGTGGCGCACCGCCACTGCAAAATTAAAGCCGCCACACCTTAAAAATTCAGGCATAAATAAATCTAGAGTTAGAGAAAGGAAATATTTTACCGTCGTCTTCCACCGCAGTATTTGACGTTAACTAGCATGTTGGATATTTAGCTTGATAATTAGCTAGAGGATTAGAGCAGAGTCCTGCACGGGTCTTATTTTGCAAACCAGCCCGAACCCGGCATATATATAACCGCATCCGACCCGTTTTCCGACAGTAGCACAAATTACATTCCGTACCCGAGCCGACCCGCTATAAATTGATACCGACGTCCGAAGGAAAATTGGACGGACGCAATTTTTAAAAGTGAAAGTAAGCCAGCGTGGGGAATGGGAGTTCTGGGAGGGCGCAAAGCACGCATTAATGAGCTCATATGAAATATAAATGCTTATCATTTGTGTTGCTAATAATGACTGATGATAAGTGACGCCTTGAAAATGGCAATCGTAAAACCCGACCCGCCTCTCCAGGCGTCCGAACCGATCGCATCTGTGTCCGACACAGTACATTATTTTTCACCCGTGCAGGACTCTGACTTGGATAACTCCTCTCTTAAAACAAATAATAAAAATATTTCTTTACAACATGAATCTTCATTCCAAGCCCATGCGTTCATGATGGCTGTGTGACAGCCTATGACATAAGTAAAAATATTACATTATGATGACCCAAACTGTACACCACCACCACCACCATGAAATGTGTAACATATTCTTACTTGATGTTGGTCAATCACCAGAGAGAGGCTCCTTTAAAACCCCAAACTGGTGCTTTTATTCTGGCAATACTTTTTTAGCCAGCTGATCTTTAACAATGACAAATTCAATATAGTTCATATTCTTAATGCTAAAATAATAATAGCAGGGTAAATACTGTCATAACCACCCCAAATTAAACATCATTTTATTTAGGATTTATTTTAGTACTCTTAACCAATTCTATTTGTAAGACAGCAGTTCAGACATTAACCTCAAATGGACCTCCTGGTACATTACTAACGATGTATGCAGTTAAATGGAACGCGTGTTTCAGTAATTATGTTGGTTGAAAAGAAGGCAATACGGCCAACGCTCAAATGAAATCAACATGACAGATTTCTCTTTTAGTTGCTTTGTTTGTGAAATCAATTTTTAAAAGCCACGACTTTTAATGGACTGAACAGAAGTCGCGACAGATGTAAAGAGCAAACAAGGACGGCCAGTCGGAAAAGGCTGTTTGCGAGAGAAACGCAGGCCAGAGAGGAAGAATAAGGACATCCTCTCCGTCTCTCACTCTCTCTCTCTCTCTCTCTCTCCTTCTGTTTCTACCAAAATAGAACTGTGCTATCGTTTGACTTTTCATTTGTTGGGCATGTTGTGTTTTGTCTTGTTAAACACATTCTAATGTGTTGTGGATGCAATGCACATCTAAACAATTTTAGACCCAGCTCTGCACTGTCTTGATATCTTTTTTTTTTTTTTGGCCTGAACTAATGTCCCCCTTAGGCTCCATTACTTTATACTTGTAAGATAACATTAATACAAGGGTGAGTTTTTCCCCCTCATCATGCTAAGTCTACATTTTAGAGCTGATATATAAAGAATGTCTTGGAGGAGGGGGCGGGGCCTCCAGGGGTCACAACTTTGTCACATTTGCGGGCTGTTAAAACGAGATCCTTCTCCTTCCTACCAAGCCTCCCGCATCAGCCATCAACCTCCATTAGTTGGCTAAATGCTGCTGTCTTACTGATGCGTTTCATTTACAAACATGCTACACAGCGGCTGTAAACAGACCTATGTAGTTAATGGTGCAAATGAAACTGCCGCTCACACACTTCTGTAGGAGGTGAGTTGTTTTGCCAGACACACTAATGCTGCTGCTCACATTAGAGCAGATGCACACACTGTTTAATCCCTTCCTTACACTTTAGATCTTATGTTTCTAGTATTGAGTGCGTCTCTTACTATAACCTCACTCACGCCGCTGAAAACACGTGATGAAACTGAGAGCTTGACAGACTCGCCGTCCTTGTTACGCTTGCTAAGTTATGATTGGTCCATCACTGTCTGGGAGGTGTAGAGAATGGTTTAATTTGACTCCTACGTGGTTATTTCTTTAATGCGCTTGGTAATCCTCCGACATGGCCTGTTTTTTCAGCCCTCACTATACAGTACACTGCAGAGGCAACGCCGCCCCCCTCGCACCGCCTTGAAGGTTATCCACCAGGAGAAGTGTCACAGTCAATCAGATCCACACCATGCTCTCAGCTTAGGTGACAGATCATTACAGTCCCTTACAATGGCATCTCGCCATCCTTGCGCGCCCTATTTAATTAGGTAAAAACAAATTAGGTGCTGAGAGCTGCTCACCGAGCACGAGAAAAACAAGCTGAAGCATTGTGTCTTTGCTTTTTGTTTCCCTTCTCTGTCTTTTCTCCTCTTATCTATTGTGTCTGCTCCCCTTGTTCCTGTTAAGCCCGTCTGAGTTGGTTACGTGGCCTACCAGGCGAACCAGACTGACATATTGAGTATAGGCATACAGAGTGGAGTGGAGTATAATCACTATGAGGAATCTTGGCGACGTGAATTCAGCAAGCTGTTCCACTGGGATCTCTGTCCATTTTGGCTCAGTCGTATGACACACTTGCTGTAGATTTTTTGGCAGCACATTCATGCTGCGAACATCCTGTTCCACCTGATCCCAGAGGGGCTCGGTTGGGTTTAGATGTGTACATGCGGAGAGAAGAACAGAGAGACAGGCGCTCTGCAGGGAGAAGCAACAGCTGTGTGGCTTATTGAATTAAAAAGTGACACTGTACAGCAATTGCGACGCCCCCTAAGGGTGATCAGGCCACTCACATTATTGATTAACGCCCCCCACCTCCCGCTCTTCTCCAAATCTCTCCAAAGCAGAGTGCTAACGATCAAGATTTATCACATGGTATCCAATAATATTATCTCCACAAGGAAGCGATCAGAGGCATTGCTGTGTGGATTAGCCAAGGTTGAGTTCATAAGAACCCACACTCAAGTGGGTACAATGATTGCGGCTGACAATTTCAAGAGCACAGAGATTGAGCCACAGGGCCCGGCTGAAACCAGCACCTCATCTTCAGCACATCCAAGAATAGAGACGTTTGTGGAGAGCACAGCGTACAGTTTATGACACATTCTCAGAGCGTTTATTTAGGCAGGGCATTCAGCAGCGTGACACGGATGAGATGAGAAGCAGGACGACACAAAAGGGAGGTTGAGAGCGGCGCCGCTAGAGATGTCTACACGCGGCGCTGCATGCAGCTGTTGAGATAAGCATCTCGAATGCCAGTTTCATTATGGTAAGAGGCTACTTTGAGACACCACGCGGCATGTATAGAGCTGTTGCTCCACGTCACTCCATCTAAATTTACCTAGATTGCGTTAACCATTCTGAATGGTGGCCGTTGCTGCCGCCCACAAGTGTGCCAGAGCATTCTTGAGCTTGACAGCTTGAGGCTGAATTTGCAGAAAGATGGCACGGGGCCTGATTGGGCTGTAGTTTGGACAGCTGCCCCGACAGACGCTCTGCAGCCCAGGTTTTGAGAAGGAAGCGGGCCAAGCACCGCGCAGGCTTCCCTATAGGCCTGTCGGACAAAATTCTCCGCATATGGACGTCTGTCCTGATATTTAGCATATTTATTGTTTAGTTTGTGGTTCCGGAGCCTCCGACTGTCCCCTTGAACTTGTGAAATGTTTTTGAATGATGCACAAAATAGAATGCTTTATTAGATTCCGTAAAGTGTTATTGGATCCTCCATCGTCATCAGTCTTGAAATTGTAATCAACATTGATTAAGGACATGAGCCTGTAATTATGTTACCCCCTACCTCCTCCATTATGATATCCTTACTAATGGTGCCACAACATTACCAAGAAGTATCATTCCTTCCTGAAGACATTCCCAACATGCCTCATACATCCTTCTGAGAGGTAATCATGTGCTGAGGTTTGATTTAGATCTACAGGGGCAATCATCTTGGTCACCTTCTGCAATCAAGGCTGTGTCATTTTTCTGCTTTGAAGGGGAGTGAGGGATGCAGTGTGCAGCCAGTGGAGCCTGCAGCCTTTCTGCCCCGCATTACAGCTGCAGATATTAACAGGCCGCTGGTACCAATAACCCCGAGTATGAACTGTCAGTGACACGTTAAAAAGAGCAAATGAGCCGGCTATCAGTGTCACCTGAGGCTGTGGAGTAAGCACAAACACCCCGCAGGAAAAACACTCCGGCGCCACAGATTTGATTACTGGAGACGTTTTTTTATTTTTTTGTGTGTGTGTGTGTGTGTGTGTGTGTGTGTGTGTGTGTGTGTGGCTCCACTTTTCTCTTGATGGATTTTAGTCATGAGCGTTGATATTTTTCAAAGTGTTTTTCAAAATGCTTACCGAGCAAGGTAAAGGCCAAGTAGCGAGGTCCCGCCAGGTGAGATGAATCAAAGAGCTGAGGCGCCCGCCAGATGTTCTCAGAGAGCATTAAGGAGTCGATCGGATTAGCGAAAGGAGCAGCTGGTCACCCAGATGTTTCAGGCATGTGTGTTAAGGTGGAGCCATAAGTCTCAGTGTCTTTGATTAAAAAGTCAGTAGTTATTTACTCAAAACTCTTCAGATGGCTGGCGGTGCAGTAGATCATCAGACTGTAAAAGGCAAAGAGTCAAATCATATTTGGCTGTAAAGTGCCTTCAACAGCGGGCAGGTCACTGCATGTTTCAAAGGAAGCACACTGATCAAAAAGAGATAAATAAATAAATAAAAAAAAAATCATGAATAGAGGCAGAGGTAGGTCCTCATGGAGTGTGTGTCGGTGTACATGTGTGTGTGTTACTTGGGTTTCTCCCAGTTTGTTATTTTAATCCAAAAACGGCCATTACACTGTGATATCTGACATGGACAGATTAACCTTTATCACAGCCGTGCAGCTGAATGGGCAAACCCAGACAGCTCACCAATACAGAACACGCAGAAAGGGCATTTAAAGTGCCGTTTGAAATACCACCATGCTCCTGATTAAGCCCTTGCCTGTTGAGCCTCGCGGCTAGCCTTTTCAAATCAAGGTGATGTTAGTTAAATATTTTGCAGTCCTTTCCTCTCTGCTTCTGTTAGTCTAAGTGGCTTCGTAAGCCCACGCGACTTGACAATACTTCAAACGCGGCAGCAAAGCAGCTGTGAAGGTCAGTCTCTTTGCACGCAGGTCTTTTTCATACAATATTCATCAAAGCCTAATTTCAAATGAAACAGACATGACATGTAGGGCTTAAAATAGGGAATGTCAATTGTAAGAGGATGAACAAAGACTGTCTCACCACTGGGATGAGAATTTCCAGAAAAAGATCTTTCATTGTCTCACTGCACAAAGGTCTGTGCATAACCTCCAAATTAAGGGTGATTTATAAATCCAGTTTGACTCGAGTCAGTAGGCTGTGCACCTAATGTACTGTTTGTCCTTCAGGGACAATGAGGTTATTTTAGTGCTTCATCCCAACATTTCCTTTGATTATATTTCTGTAACCCTCTAAAAGGAGACTTACACTCCTGCCTGTTGGCTCCATCTTGGCGAAAAGAGAAATGAGGCTTATTTTACTGCACACTCTTTGGATGTCTCCTTGGATAAGAACGTCAGCTAAATGCGTAAACTCTCGAGCTGTATTTGGGACTGGATTAACTACACCTGTATTCCAGTCCCATCCATATCTAGCGTGCCAGTAATTTTCACAGTCACAGCAGTAGAAATCCATTTTTTTTGCCCTTGCTTAAATACCCAGTAAAAATAACCTGAGATGAAACTAGACCTGTACAAACTGACGTCCCCGAGGTTGTTGGCAAACTTCTTCCCTCCCAAAGCATATGGCTGAGAGCCATCTGCTCAAACTGCACCACCTGAAAGCGTGGAAACATTCAGTTCACCCCGAACTGAGATCAGACTCAGCCTTTGCTTTAGTTCACTTGTGTGGTTTTTTTGTCCTCACCTCCACAGCTGTGTTGGTTGGTTAATATTCTTATCATCAAATTGTGCGAGTCCATGTTTGTGGAGTGAGGTTATTATTTAAAGGAGACCTTTTATACCTTCTCCTTTTTCCCTTCCCTTCACTGTGTTATAAACTGTATGTTCTTGTGCATGTGAGAGATCTTGAAAGTTGAAAAGGTCAAAATTGCACCAAAAGCTGGTCTCTCCCACAGAAAACACTGTTCCTGAAACGCCCTGTCAGTCGTCTCACCTTTAGTCCTGTGACTTTGTGACATCACAGTGTCACCATGTCACACATTTGTATAATTTATGCCTTGCTGCTAGTTTGGCATGTAAAATGTATTTAGCACAGCTGTTGATGTTAGTAGTGCTATTTCAGGCGTGTGTGAGCTGACCAACCAGAGCAGAAGGGTGGGTGTTTGGGAGGAGGGGCCTTAAAGAGACAGCAGCTAAAACAGAGCGTTTCAGACAGAGGGAGAATACAGTGCTGCAGCAGTGGATAGCATGAAGAAACTGATGTGTGTTGTGAGCATTAAAGCAGGTCAACATATTTTGATAGTAACCAAAATTATATACCTGAAAATGAGCACAATGTGTCTCCTTTAAATGGAGTAAACAACCCTCTGTCATTTTGTGTTACAGAAGCAGCAGGTGTATCTAATGCGAGTCAGGGTTGTAACTCAAAGTTGCTATTTTTAACGAGAACTGCATCCTGTTACCATGGAAAATGGCAGTCCGCTGGATGTCGCACCCATAGTTTGTGCCCATAAGGAGCTCATGGAGGGCTTTGGAACAAGGTGTATACAGAGGGTTATCTGTTCTCAAATCATTCAATACAATTTGAAAACACAATATTAAAACCATGTACCTAACTAGATGAAATATGAACGACAGCTCTGTAACTAGAGTAACAGCAATCTAATATTGGAAATAAAGCAGAAATGTTCACAATTATTGGACTGTGTTGTGTGATTTTACTTGTGCAATATATTGTGCATTTCCATCAAATCCGGTACACACACAGCTCATATCAATAGTCGAGCACATCAAGATAAACAGCTAGTGGCACTAAGTCTCTGTCAGACCAAGATGAGCACGTTCAATGTTGCAATGAGTAAAGAAAAGCTATTTCTAGAAGATTATTTTCTACAGAGGTTCCAGCAGAGGCCACAACAGTTGTTTTCATAGATGGAATGTCTTCTCCTTCTCCCTCAGGCATGCACTATACATGACCTGGATGCATCTGACAGCCCGTCTCCAGCCTCTGCCAGAGTTCTTTTACAATAAAAAGTACAATTTTGTAATTGAAATTGCCTTAAAATATTTAGGATTAGATGATAACATTTAAAACAGAACTGATAGACCAAAAGAGGTAAATCACATTTTATTCCTCATTTAGCTGACCTTTTCTCATCTGCTGTTGTGTTAAAGTCTGTTTCCCAGAGATATGAGTGCCATCTGTTTACCTCCACCACTGGGTGGCAATGAAGAGACACAATTCTAACAGGAGGGCAACATTATTTGATTTTGTAACGGACTTCTGCTCAACATGATTCTGTCAACTGAATGCGTATTGTTTGTGGGAATTATAACTGCATGTATTTGCACTTGTTGAAAGATTGAAAGACAGATGGACTATTAATTGTTACTGCATTGTCTTCGGCCCACCTTCACATTGGATTGTTCTGTTTAGGAAATCTTTTTTTTTGTTTGTTTTAAGAGAATCACCTCATCTTAGTGTCACGTGTTGAAGTTAAGATTAAAAGTTAAACAAAGAAGTGGATTTCAAAAATGTGGCCAAGTACTGAAAAATGACTGATCTGGGTCAATTTAATTGCCAAGTCTGTTTGACTTTCATTAAACCAACTTTATTTCCACACCAGAATCATTTATTGTGAGAATTTGAGTTTTCTTTGATTTTCTAAAGTTTCCATTTGGATTTTTCTTTAATCATGAATTTAAATGCAAACAAAAAAGTGGCCACACACGCACACACACACATGCACACACACACACACGCACACTAAACATACATTGACAGCTATCTTGTACCTTTTTACAGATGTAACTGTAAGCATTTTGAGGTTTTTTGTATCTGGACTCTTTATTTAGCTCTTGTTTTGTCTACTGGCCACTCACTTGTCACATTCACCTATTCACACACACACATTTGTATACCGACGGCACACGCTGCCATGCAAGGTGCCAACCTCGTCATCAGCGCCTCCTGTCCAAAGCACCCAAACATATTGCTATGCCATTCACACAACCACTCAATCATCCATGGAACAGCCATCGGGAGCTGTTTGGGGTTCAGTATCTTGCCCAAGGATACTTCGACGTGCAGTCTGCACCACCGACCTTTCCATTAGTGGACGTCACGCCCGACCTCATGAGCCACAGCCACCTCTCACAGAGTGCATTAGCTGCACATAATGAAAACATATATCCATATTCAATAACATTATGCATGTCAACATTTCTGCCCATTGGCCTAATTCCATCTGAATAAGGTTAAAGGTGAGAGTATGAATTGATCCCAACACATTAACGTCATGGGATGTTTTAAACTAATGTTGTAAAAAGCACCTCTGTTTATGCCTCTGAGCAGAAACATGTGGCTGATTAGGTCTGAGGCTGACAAAACTGCTCATCAAAACTGTCATTACTGACAAATGAAAATGGCTCTGTCATATGTCCACCCATATTGAATACAGACACTATGCTGCAGGCTGGACTGACACTCTCATCACCTTTACAGATGACTAGCTTCATGACATCAAGGTCAGCCAGTTTGCATCCATTAAGTAGCATCCACCACTCCCATTTCAAGATAAATGGATTGTTTCTGAGATTGTGACAACTGAAAAGTTTGGGAGCTGCACTTAATGGATGTAGAAGTAAGTAAGTATTGAATTAGGCCCTTTATTCACTGTCTCCACTCTGCAGCATTAACATCAATAGTTAATAAATGTCAGATTTTTAAAAACATTTAAAAATCAATTCAGATATAACAGATGGTCAGACATAATAAATGGTGTATGAGGGAAATAGGAGGATATGTTTAATTCCAAATGACATGTATAAAAACATTACACTTTTGTGAGACATTCCAATAAATCCTCTGGTTGGAACATAAACACATTAGGTCAGAGCCTGTAATAAACAGCTGTGGTCCTACTTTCAGAGGGAACCTTGGGTTGATGTTTGTGAATCATTATTGTACAGATGGAACTTTGCATTGGGAGGCCTGAAATGTCTGCGTCAAATTATTAGTTCTTATAAGACACCAACCAAAGACCACGTCGAAAAAAATCTCTATATTCCTCAGAATGACGTCATGTTGAAGTGCTTTTACACTGCATTTGTATTTCACTTCATTTATTAGATGATTCTGTGGTGACATGATGAACATGAACCTGCTCAGCACAGCGTGGAAAGTATCTTGCAATGCCAGTAGAGTTCATTAACACAGTGGAGAAGGGTCATAACCCCACCAGTATTATAGAGCAGGGGGTTTCAATTAAAATTCAAAGAGGTCCAGTTAAAGAAAGTCTCCTTAAGCAAAGGTTCAGAACATCATAATGTCTCATTTGCATTTTAATTCAGTGCCATATACAGTACACTAAAGTAGCGTGGTATTTATTAAATACATTTAATTTCAACTAAAGAAGGACTGCTTTTAAAAAATTAAATAGAATACATGATAGCCCACATTACTGAGAGGTTCAGAAAAATGTGCCTCTTTAAATAGTGCTTAATTTTAGATAAATGGATAAAACCTTTCTTTCCCTTATTCTTCTTTTTAAAAAATTCCATTTGATATCTTAACAGTCCTCACAGTAACTTCATAATAAACCATCTCGACACATCTGAACAAGTGAACAGCCTTAACAAGTCCAATTCATCCTTTCCCACTTCACCGCTTTCTCTCATTCAAACGGGGAACCGGGCTCTAACATTTATTTTCTGTGCCCTTAGTTCGGATTTGAATGGTTATGTTAGCTAAAAATATTTGTGCTTTGTCTCGTAATAATCACCACTGTAAGAGTCCGTCTGATCTGGATTAAAAGCTGTGTTCGTAGTCCGCTTTTCTCTTTTCAGAAAGCGCCATGTGAAAAACATTTCTTCTGACTCACTTATTTATCCAACGGTTATCTCTCAGATGTGTGTGTACCTAACATAGTCACCCTGCTTGTCCGAAGGCACAGATTTGATTGGCTGAGCTGATTTACAGCACATGCAGGGCTGGGAGTTTCCTGGGATGCTAAACCTTCTGTCAAAATGTAATCATTCTTAGTAATTTATTGGATATTGCTCTGATCCATGCTCCATCTATTAAAAACCTCCATTATAGACCTTATCATTGACTTTGGTTTGCTTTATTATTTACTTATTGAAAAGAGCAGCATTACTCTTGCACGCCTGCATTCATGCAAAACAGCCTTGTTGCAAAACAAAGCACGTGTACTTCTGGAAAACATAATGCTCTGAAGTGCATGGGAGAATAATGCAGGCTTACAGTTAAAGAACACTTGTGCACCCTTACATCCTGTGTTTGCACCGTGGATCACTGTTAGACAAAGTGTTTCCTCTTTCGCACAAACAGATCTGGTTCAAACAGATCAGCATGTTTTGCGTATCTGCATAATGCATTATAGCCTAATGTAGCATGACATAACATAACGCACATCAAAGACTGAATAGTAATGAGCTGGAACGTAACACATAGAACAATGCTCCATTCCGTTACAACTTAATCATCAGCTCGGTTTCATCACGTCTGGCCCACATCATCATCATCTTTTTAATTGAGGACTGGAGCAACAACAGAGCTGTTTGTTAGGCACACACTGAACTGGCTCTGAGGATGGTAATGCCAGTCTGCTGGTTAGAAAATCCCACACTTTGTTCAGACATTTGGACTGACCTTCATGTTCCCAAGAAGGGTAAGCCCTTCTGAGTCTGGTAATGCCTCCAGCGCCACCAACTGGCCACAGGTGTCCCCTGAACATCTACTTAATGGATTGGTACCATTGTAAAGACTCTCATAGTTCCCAGAGGATGAATCCTGATCACGTTGGAGAACCTCTGGCACCAACATGAGGTTGACATTTGTGGCTGAGTAAAGTGTCTTAACAACTGTTTGATGACTTGCCATTACATCTGGGAGACCAGTTTGCACCAGGCTTTGATATTAAGACCAGAAGCTGCTTTGTGAAAGGACCAGAAGATGCCGCCTGTCTACTGGCTCTACATCAGCCATTTTGTTCTTACCTTTAACTTCCTATTCTGTGTGTAACACATGTCTGAGAGACAAGAAAGTCTATTGAAATCACCAAAGATGCAGACATTAACACAAGAATGACCACCTGCATCACAATAACACTGCACGCCGAAAGGAATTTGTATAATTGAGGCTTGGGTAATTCAGCGCACAGACTCGGTGCCAATAGGAAATGGGGCCCAGAGGCTGTATAGTGTCAGTTCAGGTCTCTGGGTTTTAGCAGAGGGGAGACAGTGTTAATGTGCTTCCAACTCTATGTAGAGCACTGCTCATTGATAAACATGATCTGCATTCACTGCCCTAGAAAATGTCAGAAATCGACCAGAGAGCTGACTCAGGGGCCCCGGCCACACAAAAACTCAGGTAGTGAAAGGACACATAATCCATTTTAACACAGGGATTCACAAGTTCAGTATTTAGAATACAGAGAACTGCTGCTTCTTCGGTTCCCATTTCATTTCCCATTACGTTTCATTACCTTTCTGAGGTTGCTGATTCAAGAGTTCACATTGAGCTATGCTTAGTGGGAAGAATAAAGAGGAGAACAAAGAAGCAACGGCTGAGTTATTTTTAAAGCCATGTTAGACTTGCAGTTTCACCTTAAAGAAGTTTCATGAAACAGGCGCAGGAGTTCACTAGCCGGCCTGGTGGACAGAAGTTTGCTGATAGCTGGACACAGCAGGGATGCTGGTTGAAAAGTAGAAGTCTAGCAGAGGTAGTCGTAATGCTAGTGAACTGTGTGGAACAAAATATTCCTCAATGTCAGCTAAGCTCAGCTGGGTTAAAATTGACTTTAATGTGCCTCTACTGCCTCGAACATCAGCGCTAAACTGGCAATAGACACATTTTTTGTTTCCACTTTTGAGGTAAATACTGATTCCACAGTGTGATGGCTGTCGAAAAATGACACCATCCGCATAAAGAGTGGTTCCCTGTAAACTTCACTTTCATGGCCTGCCCACCAGGCTCCATTGTTACTGCAAAAATGAAGGGCACATTATGGCTCAAAGGAGTGAGTGAGTGAGTGAGTTAGCCTGCCGCTGCACAACCAAAACAGGAAGAGGCATTGTTTTCCCCAGTCGCTATCCTCAGGTAACTGTGCAACGACTGGAATAACTGTGGACACTTGAACCTGTAAAAGCAAAAGAACCACGTTGATGGACGAGGCAAAGAACGTGAGAAAGGGAGACTGATAGAAACTGATGTAAAACAAGAGTGAACGGATGAGCATTCACTCAATGGATAGCGCTCCGGTGTTTTGTTTAAAAGTGTTCCCCAGGTGATATGTGTTCCCTCCTGCCAGTGTGACTTGAGATGGTTCAAAACGAGCATTGCTCCCACTAGATCAGTGAGTAACAAACCCTGTCTACTTATTAATACAACCATGTGTTTTCCTCTGCCTTTTCATAGAACTGACATCAGGGTTTCTAGGTCAAATATGAAGTATTTTTTTTGCTTTGGACAGTAGCCAGGCAGCTAGTGGTGGCTATGTTGCTAATGTATTTGTGACAGTAGCGATGTCCCCTCTAACAGTAGCAGTTGTCAAGTATAAAAAACCCACTGGCTAACTGTAGCCCCAGTTTGTCAAGTGTAACACAGCTGCTGGTTGCGTTAGCATTAGCATGGCTATTGAGCGCTGGCGGAACAACAGCAAAAAAGATTTCTTCCTGTGAACACAACACTGTACTCAGAGTTTATGAAGATATTTTGGGGTTATGAACAGTAACTTTAATCGCAACAAACAACATGCCTGGGGCTACTGACACACCTGGGAGAGCCTCTCGTCGTACGGCTGCTAGCTCAGCTACAGCTCAGGTACCCACACAGTGACGCTCTCTCAGGGCCATAAATGTGCTACAGTGCTGTCAAAGCTTTGTCAGACTCCCTGTCTTTCCAGAGCAGAAACAAAGAGTCTAACAGTTGCTGTTTCTTTGCTGTGTAGCTCTGACTACCAGCCTCATGTCACCCCTGTCCCCTCGCCCTCCACGTCACATCGCCACAAGGCTGCACCTCCTACAGTTGTTGCTCCTTCACTCTTGTGTTGCGTCGTGACAAGTTTGATCTGGGACAGGGTTGTAGCAGAATTTGAGAGCGTACCTACTTTTTAAACGCCTGAGGTTTTATCCAGACTATTAATAGTTAAAATGACCTTATATCTTTTTCCTGTTTGTGAGAAGCTTGTCTTTCCAGAAGTTATTTACTGGGTGGAGAAAGAAGCGTGTTGTTTTGAGCACTGCTGAACTGCAATGTTTACCCAAGTTTTGCAGTCAAAAGTATTTCAATGTGTTTGTTTGTTCTGGCAGCACTGCACAGCATTAGCTCTCTGGTTATCACACTGACTCTGCAGAGTTCATTAATTGCTCCACACCAGAGGCCTTTGAATCATGTTGTCATTTTCCAATTTGGTTTAGCGTGTGTCACTGCTTTTAGCCATACTTCCCCACTTTGTTTTTCTAAATCTAATTAGAGATTGCGAAATGAGCAAATGTAACGAAGGACTCGTTCGTATACATAATGAAACAGGCGACAAAGTGAAAGACCTTTTCCAGGCGCATTGAACAATACACGCTGACCAGGTTTAGGCTGTTACTTGGCATTTATAAAGATGCCAAAAATCATGGCAGCAAACAACAACATTACAACATATAACTGTAAATGAAAAGACAGTTGTATCAGTAGGCCACAGCACACACCACAGGGCAAGCCAAGATCTCAAGGCACACCTGTATTCATATCTGTGCAAAGTAGTCGCTACAACGTGTTATCTAATCACTCTGTTAATGCTTATTTTTTGTTCCCTGGACAGTTTTTAAAATATTTTTTAGGGAATAGAATTTGCCTCTGTATTAGGAATTAAATGTAAACAAATGACCGTCATGGTCAATTAAAAACTACTATACTATAATAATAGCTGTGTATTTCAGGAATAATCTGTGGTTGTATCAAAATCCCAACGCACCCCTCCCAAAGGATGAGCCACAGTCACATATATTAGTTTGAGTAAATGTGTATTAATGAAAAAGAAAAACACTGTATAACACTAATATATACTATTACATTAAAGAATAATAAAATAAAATAAAATAATATGGGTCCTAAAACCACAGGCTGTAATGTGTTAAAATGCTAAAGTGATATTAAGTGCATTTTATTTTTACATATATAAACAACCGGACATATACAACAGAATTACCTGCAATGTAGTGATCCCTGTAATAAAAGACCCATCGTCATATTAGGAGTTATAACAAGCTTTGTTCAAACGTTGCTCTGTTCTGTTAGCTAGCAAACATGAGCAAATGTTAGCTAATGTTGTTAAGGCGAGCCAGCAAACGTTAACCCTGCGATCGCTGGTTGAAGTCAATGGTCCTAATACTAGCTAGCTAACATTCGGGCAGTGCAGTATGCTGGGATCCTACTGTAGATCTCAATCTACCAAGACTCCTGATGCTGACAAAACACAGCTACCACGTGGTGCCGGTGGCGTTATACGATTGTTATAATGACAAACCTTGCTGTAAGCTGGAACCAACTGTCGTTTTGGACATGACAAACATTTCTGAATTATTGATTCACAATCAAAATAATGTATGTAAGTAAAAGGATTACTTTATTCTGCACCTTTCTACATGCTTTGTAGAGGTAATATTTTAATGAATTAATGTATTTATCTATATAGAGAGGTCATCAATATGACCCAATATGACCTTTAACATCTTTCTGTCTTTACTGTCTTTCTGAGTATTAAAAAAGAGTACATGCTAGCGGCTCTCTAGTAACATACTCACAATGACAATGTTAGCATGCTGAAGTTTAGCAGGTTTAGTTTTCTGGCTCAGGATGATAATATGAAGTGAACGTATATTACCTGGCCGGGTAATGTGAACATGAATATATTATAATTTTTATATACAGGAAACAAGACGAACCTCTCTAAAGTCCACAAAGGTCTCATTTTCCAACTAATTCACATATTCACTCCCACTCAGCACACATCCTGCCGTACAGCTCACCATCACTGCACAATTTCCAATGAGATACAAGGTTTCTATTGAATTTCTTGGTTTGTAATGCAAATCATGTCCTCACGGTAGATATGCATCTCATTTTTGCAGATAAACAAAACTTTTTTTTTTCAAGTTAACTTGGATCAAATCTATCTTTCTATCCACAACCCTGTTACCAGACAAGAACATTAGTATTCAATGGTTCTGTCAAAGCCGGGATTCAGTGACACTGCTACTCGTCCATCCACCACCCCCAACCTCCACAGTCTAACTTTCCACCTCACTACATATGGAACACACCTCCTCCTGCATTGGCACTAAATATTGGCACTGGATGTAAATTGTGAAGTGCAAAATCATCCCATTTGGATGTAATTCCAGGGATACTGACTCTGTATATCAGTATTCCTGCACATGTGTTGGGGTTGTGAAATAATATGGTCTAATAAAATGTGAAATTATACCCAGTGAGCAGTTATTTCCCTCTCTTTGTGTTCGGTATTTGAGTAGATCTAAAAAGGGATGGAGAAACCCAAGTATAATATGTAATAACACAGCATTATACCATTTGGTGCTTTTAGCTGTAATGACTTACAGTACAGAGACATGCAACCATTTTTGTCTCGGCTGTGTGAGTGCCTGCCACTACCGCACTGCAGTGATTGAACACACTGCTCAGTAAAAATATTTGTCACCCTTTAGCGATTCAGGTGAGGTTTCCTGACAATGCAGCTGATTTTCATTTATGCACTTGAAACCCTTTTAAACAGTGTGCTACTTGAGCAGTTTGAGGCTCTTGCTCAAGGGCACTTTGATACTAGGAAATTGAGAGTGCTTCTCGTTAACTTTCCTTCCCCCGGACATCCCCATCTGGTGTCCCTCATTCAAACCTTTGACCCTTCAATCATAAGCCCGCTCCTCTAACCTCCACCGCACTGCTGCTCCAATTTAGATAAAACATAATGTCCAAAATGATCCCCTGCTGGGAGATAATCTAAAGTAAATTACTACTATCATCTCTATCAGTCTTAATGTGGTTTCATCCACGCTACTGAGTGATATTATGGCTGTTGTTAAACGTTACAGTCATTAATGACGAGCCGTAACTCTCATTGTGCTGCTTTAGAAGCGCGCAGATCGAAGTAGGTCATTCGTTACGCTCATCATGTCATCAATCACTCCATTCAGGGAGCCACGCAGCGTTAGAGCGGCCTGTCCCAGCTTCGGCATCAGCACTGTAACACAGGCAGAGAGGATGACTGGCTGATATATCTTTGATAAATCAGCCTCCGACTGACTGATTGACTGACTGGCTGACGTGTCGATAGACTGCCTGACTTGTTTACTTGCGCTGGCTGACTAACTTTTTGAACTGTGTTTAGCAGATGCCTTGCTGGTTTGCAGTCTGACAGATACGGCTGCCCTACCAGCTGACTCTCTGAACGGTTGAGCAACTGACTGACTGACTGACGGACTGATTGGTTTACCGACTAACTGGCTGCTGGTTGACTCCCACGCTGGATGCCAGCAAATCAATTTCAAGGGGAGCGGCGATTGCTTCGATTGAGAACTGAGCCCAATTAGCAGAAGGAAAACTAATTACCATCAGGAGCCACGGATACATGTTTGGTTGTACGTCTCGAGTCCTTGTCTTCCTTTGAATGCTGATTACATTCCAGTGCGGGAGCAGACCTTCTCGCCGGCCTACAGATGAGGCTAAAGCCCGCTCTGTTTTGTTCCAGCATCAGAATCCTCAGAGAGCGCAGGGATGAAAGATAGATAGGAGGGGAAGTAATGGAGCTGTTGACTTTGTTGTAATTAAAGAAGACAATGACTGAAGTTGTTAATCAGGCAGATGAATGTCTCCAGCTCTTTCCTTTGTGTATGGATAGGAATGCTATACGCACTAAGCTGATGGGACTTATAGTCCTCTCAATGTATTAAATAGGATCACAGAGCGTGCACGTTTTATCAGGATTATAACCCTCTTTGAAAGAAGATCAACCCTTTTTTTTGGTTGAGAGTCTGTCCACAAGAAGATTCCTAAAGCAAAATACTATAAACTATCAATGTTGTCATGGGATGGTGAAAATAATCCTCTATATATTTATCAAGGGCCTCTCCATATAATCTGAAAAGTAAGCATATGCTGTTTGCTCATTTGACATTTTTCTTTGGTGTGTGATCGATGCGTACCAGCGTAGTGATTAACTGTCAGGCATTCGCACGGTGTCCTTTCAGTCTATCCCTCCAACAGAGAGCGAGGCCTGAAGCCTTGTTAGTAGGAGATGGCTTAATTAGAGAGCATGACCAGGAAGGGAATGTGATGATTATGCATTTCAGCTCTTTCTACCTAGATTTGTGCTGGGGGTTACCTCTGTCTCTCGCCCCTCTGTAATTGATGCGTCTGCCCTTTCCTCAGCTCTAAACTTTACTTCCACATGTTCCACGCTACAGGCAGGATTTAGTTATGGATTGTTTGATGGCTTTTGCTTACTAGTTTTACGAATAACATTAGTGACTTTCAAGATTTCACTTGGTGTCAATAAAATCCCATGATAAGAGCAAAGCAACACGAGACAATCAGTCGTACGAGTATTTCATGATTAGCCAAATTCCAATATATTGAGCCCCACAGTATTCAACATTAAACGATTCAAAAAGAAACATGAAATGTAACATATGAATCAATTGGTTAGTATAATACAATCTGATAACGTCTGAAATAGTTTAAGATATCATTAAAGGGTAACTCCGCCAATTTTCCAGATCAAACTGTGTTCACAGGGAGTACTGGAGTACTGCTGCATTATGAACAAAGTAGTATGAAGTCTTTTGTGGCTCCAGAGGAAGCTGCCTGGAATAAAAGTTGATATCTACTTTGATCAGATTTAAGCTGTCTGTTGTTGGACTCAAGAGTTCAATGTTAGACCAGTGGACTGCTTTCAAAAGCTGCCACCTTCATTACCCTTGATGCAATTTAGTTACTGAGAGATAGGGGTGGGCGATACTGCACATTTTGGTATCAATCTGATACAAAGTAATTACAGGGCCGGTTTTGCCGATGCTGATACTTTTTACTTGAAAATTCCTGATCATTGAATGATTTTGTACTTTTGCCTTTAATCAGTTGACCATGATTATAATAACAATAAAACACAGGACACAGATTTTAGTCAAATAAGACAATTATATTGAACATAATTAAATCTATAACCTATCTGCATGTAGCCTAAATAGGAATACTAATGTTCCTTCTACAGATACACATTCTATTACATTCTGCCATGTCTGTCATATTTTTGAGTTCCAGTTCCAGTGAACCTGAGTGAGCGGACTAAGAGAGTTGAAGAGGAGCGCTGCACTTAAGGACTGAGATACGCCGCGCTCACACAAACTCTGTGAAGAAATATGATTGATTTGCTGAACTTATAGAAGAGAAACTACAACAACAATATCGATCTCATCACGCTAGTATCGATCCGATACCAATACTCATCCTGGTATCGATACTATCGATATAAGATAAATTCGCCCACCATTACTGAGAGACATCACTGTAAATCATTTATCAGATTACATGCAGCTTCCACAAAAGGCTCTATACTATTTTTTTCCACATATTCAGTAGTGCTGCCAAAGATTGTGAACAGTATTGAATAATGAGTAAGACTCTGGTGATACCATGGTTTGTAGCGTTTATGTATCATATATAATTCTGTTGACTACTGTCTAACTAACTTCTCTGCAACACAACACTTCCTCACATTCTGTTAATGATCATAGTTCATTTTTGAATGTTTTTGACCAAATTCTTACACATTGCCCCTTTAATACTTATATTCTGTCTCTCTCTCATTTCTTAGTTTGTTCTGCATTTATATCTTCTTATAACCCCTCTCTGCAGTATACCCAAGTTCCCAATAAACCCAATCAAATATTTCCTCGGGTCCATCAGTAAAAATATTCAGTTGTTTCAGGCTCATAAATGTTGAAACACAGTCTTGAACATGCCTGCAGCCAAGTCTGGAGTTCAGTGAAAAAGATTTTTGGAGGGTGTTAAGTTACGCTGTAATAGAGAGAAATGCTTGCTGCATGCTTTTTTTCATTCATTGCTTTGTAGTTAATGATGTTTATATCCTTACTGTAAATCTGTCTGGAGGCAATATTAAGAAATGTCCATGTCAATATTGTAATGTACCAGATAACGTCCATTCAATAACAGCTTGGCCTTATACATGGAGGAGACTCCCCACATGACATTTGTGGAGGTCAGTGTGGACCACCATTTTACTGGCAATGGCATTCTGATGGTAAACCATTTGTAAGACCAATCATACATCATCCATACTGCAATGGCATTATGTCTTGGACAAATTAGATGTTTTTTTTAATAACTATACATCAAATCGTTTGTTAATAGAAGAAATAAAAATTGGCAGTTTCCCTTATTGAATTTGTCATAAGTCACATTAATGACTCATTATTGTGTAAGCTGAAGATTTGCGCTGTGAGCCAGGGAGGCAAGGGAGAAAAGACGTAAGGAAAAGATAAACAGACGGACTGAAACACTTTAAGCTGACATATACAGCACAGTGAGATGGATAAAATGAGGCATGTGGTGAGAGGATGGGGGGTGGTGAAAAGGAGGGAGAGATCAGTGGAGAGATGGAAATTGAGGAGATGTAGTGAATCAATGTGCTTGTCACATCTCCATCCCTTGGGATCCATGTTTTTTAATCTAATTAGCCAGCCGGGTCTTTGTGTTGCCTGTCTATCAGCGGCAGCCTCTCAAGGTCAGATCCTCCTTCAGAGGTCTGAGTGGGAACGCCACTCCTGTTGGTATTAAATTATAGCTTAGCCCCAGACTCGCACCCTCCACACCAGACGCCTCTGTTCAGAAAAGAAGCATCCAGTGGAAGCTCTCAGTGGGTGTTCACATGCACTTCAACTCCAAATACACACACACACACACACACACACACACACACACACACACACACACACACACACACACACACACACACACACACACACACACACACGCTGCTTACACTCAGATTATGGCAATGCACATTCATTACAGTTTAGAGGGTTATGTTAGTGCTGCACAGAACTATGTGCATAATTCTCCATCAGTCAGTTCATGTCAGACAATTACTCAAAGCATCATCAGCACATATCTCTATATCCACATAAATCTGTCGGTCTGTCATCGAATGCATGATTGAACAAATTAACAATCGACCAGCTTGAAAATACACCAATCAATCTCTGAGGTGGTTGCTGAGGCCGTAAAGATGCTGCTTGTTGTTCTTCCTGTGCAGAAATGCTTTGGTTCAATAATCATTATGAATCTCTTCAGATCTACAGCAGCTTTTACTGACACTGTTAAGATGACAGGGTTTGATTCCCACATGCAGTGTGACTGCCTGCTGCACTTTAAGGCTCAGTAGATGAACCAAAGTGTCGCTAGATGAACGATCTTCTCTTCTATCGATCTCTGAGGACCAAAGAGAGCAGCCAAACATCAGCCCTGGCTGCAGTCTGGCCCTGCACATCGATTTTACAAGTACTCAGTACAATGTCCCCCGTATCATTGCCAGGCTTGAAACGCATCATAAAACTGTTACATAGTTGAGGCATTTTCTACCTCATAAAAAAAGCCAAACAGAGAGAAGCCCCGCTAAGCCAGACGGCTGCCACTGCTAGAGATGTGAAAGTCTGTTGCTAAAAATGCCGGTGTCCTCGATGCCGACTGGGTCAGTGAAGATCTTCTAAACACCTGGAGACCAATGGATCAAACACAGACTAAAAAGCTTAAAAAGCAAAGGAAGAAAGCTGAGTGGATCAGCTTGGAGCCCCTTAGCCAGAAGATTAGATGTAACAATAATCCCTGCGAGGACTTTGGGTTGTTACACATTCAGACAGTCGCAGCACATAGGTGGTTCTAAAGGCACTGTTAATGCTCATCACAACCTTAAATCTAAGGTTAAACTATGAGAGTGTGCAAACAGTGGACTATTATTAAAATGAATAAAAGAGAGAAATCAAAGGAAATAAAATATTCAACAAATAAAACAAATTATATTGTATATAAATGTACATATAGAATACAGTAAAAGGGGTTACTGTAACTTATACAGGGTATAATATATATAGATATATAAACTTGACTGGATGTGTATTGTCAGCTGTTTGCATTAATTTCCATTTCTAGAAAAAGTATGTAAATGATCCTGAAGTATCTATCCTATTCATACCACAAGTGAATTCAAAGCTGTTGACTCTATTCACTCCAGAGTGCTTCTGGCATTGAGCTACAGTCTGAACACTCACAAATAGAAATGCTTTATTCTTGCCAATAAATGATAGTCCAGCAGTCAGCCTGCCAGTGACCTCTGTCTGCTCTTATTAGCTGTAAAACACAATGGGACCACATCATATATAGTCTTACATAATAATAACATTTAATAATAATTCATTTAAGGACCCAAAGTCGCTTACAGAGATAGGTACACAGATAGCGTGTTACATGTTCGACATTCAAATTGGTTAACAACATCACTGAACATGAACATGGAACACATGTTTTTCTGAGTAAAAATTAAGGCTCTTGGAAATAAAGGCATTTTTTTGGTGTGAAAACATCCTTGTTTGAGAGTAACAGATGCATAAACACATAATTTCCATATTTTCATACATTTGTATGTATAAAATAGTAATAGACCATGTGTAAGTTACAGAAACGTTGTGGGCAATTGTTTGTTTGTTGGTTGTTTGTTGTACCTGCTGTCATAGTTGTATCATAGAATGGTTTGTATGAAATGAATCACAAGAAGCTTTCTAAGCTTTCCAACGGCATGTGGCTTGGGAAAACTGCATCGCTTAGCAGAGGTTGCATTGTTGTGGAAACAGCCAGATGGGATTGCTTCCACAAAAGGTGGCATTTTGTACAGATAATGAGGAAGACATGTGATAAAAATGGATTCTTTTAAATAATCAGAACAAATGAAGTTTCTCTGCTCTGAGTAACATTTCTTTCTGTCACACTGAATGCTGCTGTAGAAAATGGCGTTAATGGAAGTCAAAGATCTTTCAGCCGCAGTGTGTCCTTGAGTGAAACACTGAACCTGCTCACTGATATGATGTTAATCCCTTTGAATGCACCGCTTCTTGTGTCTATCAATATGAATATCATCCAGTTACAGACAAGTGTCAGTCCAGCAGATGTTTGTTGTGTGCGAGCCTCCTCAGGCAGCAGACGGCTTTTCTTCCATCACATCCTGGAAAACGCATCTCTTCACTAAATGTGGAATGTCCCTTTGTCTTCTAAATGACATCTTTCCTCTCGTCTTCTCGAACCACTCCTGTTGTTTTCATTGAACATGCATCCTACTTCTCTTCTGTACCTCTCAATACACATGCTCCATGAAGGATCACAGTAATATCACAGTGGTTTGACCTTTCTATTTACATTCCCTCTCTATTGGAGTGACTGAAGCTGACTGTTGGTTGAGCTTATAGGACTAGATAGTACAATCCCTTAGATAATCAGTACTTGGTGTAGAGGTGGGGGTAAAAGGGGTAAACGCTTCATAGGGGTCTTCAGGTGGGTACCCTCCTTCATTGGTGTTTCGTTGAAAGGCCCACGACACCTCCAAAGGGCTCAACGGCAACACCTGGCGTCCCAGATGTGCCCCCCCCCCATTTCATGAAGTTTCATGGTCCCCAGAAGATGAACCCACCAACTTTGATGATTCCTTGAGTTTTGTTCTCGACCACCATGAAGCTTACAGTTTTGGATTTAAGTAAAATGGCAACAACATTTGATTTGCCTGGCATTCAATTTGGACGTTTGGACATTCACGTTTTCTAGAACGGGCAAAATGTACTACAAACATTCGAAGTGTAACTAAAATCATCAAGTTAGCATGCTCACCAGATAGCCCTGGGCCGGGGACGCTCTTTCTCCCAGCGTTCTAAAGCTCATGTGCTATCATTGTAAATGTAGACACTGCACCAGTAGTCCAGCTAGCTGCACAGCTACCTGAGCTAACAAGCATACAGTAGCTAGTCATGGGTGTATAAACAGAATACAGAGAGCAGCAGTTAGCAGTTACTTTAACTACTGCTTACCCCATTTGTTGGAAGTATGAATTCAGAGAGGTGACCAGTTCTTACATAATGCACCTTTAGACTAACAAAAGACAACTTTTTCACTTTTCAAAATTAAAAATAATTAGTGATTACACAGTGTAATGCATGTAGAGGATTGACACCATCCACGAAAAGAATTGTGCCGTATAAATGCTATTCAGTCTCAACTAAGCTGTATTTTTCCCGAACATGTCAAGGTTACGGCACAAAGGAAGCGTGTCTGCCATTGGCAACCTGTACAGGAGGAGGCATAGTTTCCCCCTATCACTGAGATCGGGGGTTATGTGTCAAATTCGGATCCTGACAGTTGTTTTTTGCTTTGGACAGTAGCCAGGCTGTTAGCAGTTGCCATGTTGCTAGTGCAGGGAGGGGGCTAACGCACTGCTGGGTTGAGGAGACGTCAATTTCCATTTAAAAGGTGAACTGTAACAACGTTAGTGTTTCTTGAGTTTTGCAGCGCTGTCATAAGGTTGATGTTTTATTTTGTCCAATGATTGTTTTTTTGTACCAAATACCTGGCAGGTTGATCAACAAAAAGCGAGAGTTAATGATGAGCTGATATCCAAAGTCTATTATCCAAAATGCAATCAACACAATGCAGGAAAATGAGAGTCCAAGAAAAAATCTAAAGAGAAATACAAAACTGAAGATAAACCAGAAGCCATGGAGACCAAAGCGAGGTCGCACGATGACTGTGGAACAGGAAACACGGTCGAACCAACAAAGAATAAAGGAAAAACAAAGAGTTACATATAAAATACACAAGGGCCAATGAGGAAATGAAACACAGGTGCACATTAATGTACTATGTTCTTTGCACAATGACAATACAGTTGAATCTTATCTAATCTAATCTAATAAAACCAAGATTGTGAACATGGTTAACTTCATACCTACTTACCATCACCATGCTAGTACCGTTGCTATGAGTATGTCAGCATGGTAACGTTGGCATTTAGCTTAAAGGAGAACTTCAGTCGATTTAAACATGCAGCTTCATTGCTCAAGCTACCTTTGACTTGCCAGCACCGAAGACGCGAACACATTTGGTCCAACCATTACAGAGCTCCGTGAATGGAGACTTAGCATTGAACGCTAACAGCATGGGGTCAGAACTTTACACTGTGTTTTAAGCGTCTTAACATGCTCCACATCTCACACCAAAAGTTATGCAACATCAGCAGACACCTTAGCACACAGCACTGTAGCGTGTATGACTCAAAATGAATAAAAAAGTAGTTAAAACAGTGTGTTTGTGCAAGGAGCTGCTTACCCGTTTGTTGACATCCGTGTCTTCCGGTAGCTAGACCAAACTAGTCAATCCGTCGAGCTACAGGTAAGTAGCTGCTTGCACAAACACACTGTTTTAACTACTATTTTATTCAGTTTTAGTCATACACGCTACAGTGCTGTGTTTTAAGGTGTCTGCTGATGTTGCATAACTTTTGGTGTGAGATGTGGAGCATGTTAAGACGCTTAAAACACAGTGTAAAGTTCTGACCCCATGCTGTTAGCTGTAAACGCTAAATCTCCGTTCACGGAGCTCTGTAATGGCTGGACCAAATGTGTTCGCGTCTTCGGTACTGGCAAGTCAAGGGTAGCTTGAGCAATGAAGCTGCATGTTTAAATCGACCGAAGTTCTCCTTTAAAGCACAGAGGCTGTCTATGCCTGTCAGTCAATATTTGTCAGAACACATGCCATATCTAATGTTATTGATCTACTGGTCTAATGGTTCATTGTGTTTTCTACAGTGCCTTTACAATCTATCAGCCAAATGTGTCACTGTAGTAACCACCGGGGGTCTTGGAAATTTATATCTTTATATTTGCTTTTGATATCTCTACCCATTTTCATTCTAATTTTGTTTTTGGGATGTAGTATTATCTGAATATTTAATCTTTGCTTTTTTTTTCTCCTCCTTCTAAGTTGTAGTCACAGTCAGTAGCTCAGCATCCCCCCTCACTGAGACAGTCCTATCCTCTGTGATGCAGAGCTTTATCTGATGGATAGGGGGCGTCCAGGTAGCGGTGACTTCATCTGAATGCTACAAGCATGGCCAAGTTCACACATGACTGAATTTGTTAATTAGTGTCTCATTCAGATGCCTGTGCCTCTTTTCTCCACAGGATGAAATCACTGTGTTATTACACGCCAAACCGCGGGGAGCGAGGGGGGCTGGGATGTGAGCTCGGTCTCCGAGCTCTCCAAAAGTTAGCAGCACATGATTGTTGTGGAAGTTTCCAAATTAATTGATGCTAACTACAAAAATCTGTGAAGAATCATACAGTCAGATATTGTTTCATATAAGCACGTTCTCCAATGATGACTCTATAAATCAGTGGAACAGTGTCGTGTAATTACTGCGTGTTTTGAAATAGAGCGGTGCTATGAGAAGTGCTGCTGTGTTGTTTGTGTCTCTGCAGAGCTTTAAACCTCAGACTCCTCCAGAACTTGCTGGCTGACAGGTGTGACAAGCTCAGCCTGAACCAGGGGACATATTAATTTTCTCTACATTTTCTGCTGATATTCTAAAAAAAAAAATTAAATAAAGGAGCCAACATTTTTTTGTTTCCTCATTAATTTCTCATGGTAACTGAATAAACCAAGAGCGTGTATCTATTCCTATTTGCAGAGAGCACTCTGCCTCACCCATTTCACAGATGACAACTTCCACTTTAAACCATTCTTGCTCCAAATGGGCATGTGATATAAATATAGTGAGTCTGCAGGTAATGTGTGTATTGGCTTGAATTAAATATTGAACACCTTTTAGGTAGAAATCGGCTACTTTACCTGTGGGCTTTTACAGCCGCGGTGATCCCGGTTGGCTGTCAGAGCAGAACAGTTAATGGCGATCAAACACGCAATACTCCGCTCCCCCTCTCGCCCTCTCACGTTTTTCACCCACACTATCTCTGCTTCAGTTCGCTCGCACCTTTCATTTCCTGCAACAAGGCCTTTGTTTTTGTATGCAGCAGATTTGGCATTGATATGTACATATTAATCCACATTTATAGATGTTTAATCCTCAGAACAGTGTAAAACCAAAGCTGTATAATGGTTGGCATTGTAGCAGGAATTCTGTGTCTGCTGTCCCTTGATTGCAAAAATGTATAAACTGGTTTTCAATCATTAATGTGCCCTGGCATTTCCTCTGCAGCGCTGTCACAGTCTGTGACTTTTCACTGATGTTATGCATACATTCATACATATATTTATACACAGTTCATTGTGTAACTTAATCCTTCTTTTTCCATTTTTACGCCGTTCTGTTCATCTAAGGTAGTGGTTCTCACCCTTTACAGGGCCAGCGCCCCCTTATCAATAATCCAGGTCATAATAATCAAATATAATTGTCTATGTTTATGAATCATCTGTTCATAATTATGCCATGCTATTTACTATTTGTCATATTACAAAAATCTGTATTACAATACTGTTTATGAATGTATATATTGTATTCTGATGATCTTGTTATCATTCCCTGTCAAATCATGACAGTGCATTAAAAACATGTCATTGATGCTGAATGACACAGTTGATGTGGACAGGAAGGAGTTGAGTTGTTCTTACACTCACACGTTATATTCATAGATTCATTGTTAACTGATTTGACTCATTATCATGACAGCTGTAGCCTGACAAATATGTACTGCTGAGTTCTGCACATTAATTTAATATTAATCTAATGTACAAAAATTCATTTAAGATTCTATTCTAAGAACCATTCCATATTTTGAATTCCACATTTCAGTTCCCTTGTTTTATTTTCATTGTCATTTACAATTTCACCTGTACAAATGCTTTCAGTTTGAACATTTCCATTTTAGGCTTTGCTTTTTAAATTTTACTTTGTTTCTATTTACTCATTTATCTTCCATTTTTGAGATGATCATTTTACACTCTAAATGATCTTTTTCAGTTGACTTTTTTGAGATTATTTATGGCCTCAATAATCATCTTTTAAAATTGCATATATTTCACCTTTGGTTTTTATTTAGACTTTGAGTTTTAACTATGGCCAAAACGCAGAAATCTCCGACACAGAGGATTCTCTGAGCAGTGAAATTTGGGAGAGATTTCTCGTGTTTCGGATCTTGACTCTGTTCTGTTCTTCTGTGGCATCTTTGCTTCACTTTCTTTTGTTTTTATGAGAATCAATCATCATTATAACTAATGTCTTTCCTTGTCGTCATGTATTTGCCTCTTGAGCATGATGAGTCTCTCACGTTGATGGCTTTTCAGACATTACGCGAAACCTCAAATTAATCAGAACAATAGCTCAGCCGCTGAATCCTTTAGACATCCTGCGTCAGTGAGTCCTCCCAGGCTGAACCAGAGCCTCTTTCCACAATGCAACGGTTCAAACTCACAGACTCCTCGAACACCTGAAGCATGAGATATTTGCTCCAATGATAATGAAGTTTGAGCTGCAGTGTTTCATTTTCTCATTTCAACCTGGCTGATAGTTATATACTATTTCCTCAACTTGAATACATTGGCCCTCTCCTTCATTTGAATGTAGCCAGTGCGGTTGGTGTCCAAATGCAAAACACCAGCAAAAAAACACACAGGGCCATCCTGAAGAAATGTAGAACCAGGCTCAACATGTGCCACAGTCACTGCGGTGGCCAGTTACACTGGTTGACTCAGGCCGAGGCAGCGATCGACCCCCACTGGTAACCCTATGGTTGATAAAAACTGATAACATGACCTCAGGTGCCCTCTAAGCATGTCTTTCTGTGCACTGGTGCCTCCCCACAAACAACTGGTGCCCCCTTTTACTTCTTTGCCTATGCCCTTCAAACATCCTAAGCAGTGTTGTGTGTAACGTGTTACAAAGTAACTACTTTTGTAGTGTAACGCGTTACTACTGAAAATATGGTAACGAAACATAGTTCCTTTTGCAGTTGGGCACAACATTACTTTTCCTAGGCTCCCATTCCACACTGAGGCTGGTACTAGCAATAGCATGCAGAGAGCAGTCAGTCATCATGGCAAGCGTGGCGGAGCAACCAAAACCAACGGTAACTTTTGAGGGATGGAGGTATTCCCATTATTACGAACTGATTGAAAATAAGGGGAAGAATTTGAGTGTGAGGTGTGCACTGTGCCCTGGCCAGAAACTTTTGTTTATTGCTGTAAACCCAACAGCCAACCTCACCGAGCATTTGAAAGCAAAACATGCTAACATGAGGCTTGTAGCTCAAGATCCCCGGGGAAATGATGATATGTCGAGTCCAAGCCCACATAAACAGCTAAAACTTCATTTTCACCGGGTATCTAAACAAGAGTTGGACAAACTTGTGGCTTTTGTGTTCACCTACATGCCCATAAGATGCATCGAGGCTATGCTATTTGGTATTATTGTTTGTATTGTTGCTTTCTTGTCAAGTGCTCTGTTTGTGGCATTTTTCATAATAAAGAGCACAAAAGAAATACCTGTTATGTCCTCCATAGTAGAACTTTATGTAGGCCTATACACATTTAGGAAATGAGATGGGGTTCTGCCCAAAGTCGAGCACCATAAAAGAAACGAGTAAAGTAAAACGTTACTTTCCATAGAGGGTAACTAAGTAAAGTAAGGAATTACTTTTTTAAGAAGTAACGAGTAACGAGCAAATACTACTTTCTAAAAGTAACTTCCCCAACACTGATCCTAAGTCAGCCAGTGGCCACTCATAAACATGCTGACGCACAGTCCTTGTAGATTACTTTTGTAGTGTGAATGCTGTATTTATAACTCACGATCATTGGGATGAAGGATAGAAGAGCTGCTGCCATGATAACCC
This sequence comes from Sparus aurata, assembly GCF_900880675.1. Lineage (NCBI taxonomy): Eukaryota > Metazoa > Chordata > Actinopteri > Spariformes > Sparidae > Sparus > Sparus aurata. Next base: position 9,939,190 of record NC_044190.1, read on the forward strand.
CAAAATTGTAAAGCCCAGTATTTATTTGGCATAAGGTATATAAACAGAAAAGTACACAAACCTCCATGAATTCTGTGCTGGGGAGGAATTTCTCTGAGCCTTTAAAATAAGACATCCCTTGTTGGCCTAAACTATTGCACACTGAATATCCCAACAGGAGGGAAGACAAAATATATCTTTGACAAAGACAAGGCCCACCTTGATAGCAGGAGTGCAGACACAGCTGTCACTCTGCTCGTACGGAGACCAAATGGATTATAGAAGCCATCCTGGCAGCCCGCACAGCCACATCACCTCCTACAGGACACCTGCAGGAACAGTTCAAAACTCACAGAACACATGCAGACAGGAGTGGAAACTCCCGTGACTTTGATCATGTAAGAGCAAGTACTGTGTGGCCCTTAGTGCTCCTTCTGGGCAAAGCCCCTCACATGGATATCACCTGTCATCCTGTCAAAAGGCATTATACTGGTAAGGCTGTGTGTCATAAAGCAAATAGAAGCAGCTGAGGATGTATCAAAGTGAAGACATTGCACTAACTGGTTGAAACAGCAGACAAATTCACACTGTTAAGCCGGACAAAGACAAGATAGTCCCCCCAGGAATCCGCGATTCTGTGATCGCGGAAATTACCGCAGAGACCTTCCGCGGAATATCACATTTTGCATGTAGTTTTCATCCCGGCTGACTTGATTGCACATTTTATGTCAGCATTTCATTGCTGTACCTGAATGTACATTTACTATCTGCAGTATGCAGTAGGCACTTTCTGTTCCTAAACCTTCACCCATAGTTTGGTGAAAAGTTTTGCACTTTTTATGTAGCAAATAAATCTGCCCAACAGGGACAAAGAAAATGTTGATGTTGATTATTTTAAAACCAGTGTTCTGGTATTGCAATTAATTTCATAAGAGAATATTTAATTCATTATTACATTAAAAAAGTATGTTTTTTTAATGTTTGCGGAATTTTAACTTTCAAGCCGTGGAATCAAGAATTGCTCTCCGCTGAATTTAAAGTTTTTCTCTGCAGATTCCTGGGGGGACTAACAAGAGACATACAGTTAATCAGCAATGACCAATCAGGAGAAAGTACATAAGTCACATCAGCTACATGGACGTGGTTCTTAATGCAGTAGTATTTGGTTAAGTACAGTATACATCAGTCATGATGTGGGCTCTCTGGTGAGATGATTTCCTATTTCATGTAGAAGTGTATCCTCATGTGTCATGTGTTACCTGTCTGTCTCTGTCTGTTTCCAGCGCCTTTACCTGCTCACCTGTGTTATTCTATTTCCTCCTGGGCTCCTGTTCTCCTCCTAAGCCTGATTTTCCCTCCATACCAATCTCTTAAGTGGGCTGGTACTGATACTGGTACTCATACATTTTTCTCTTCAGGTACATGTCCACTGGAGTGTTGTTTTTTAATCATATGGGATTGCATTAGGGATGTATATCGTTAGGATTTTATCGATACGATACTGATACCGATACTCCTTATCAGACCGATACTTATCGATACTCTTATCGATACTACAACATGTAATTTTGTGTAAAAAAAATAAAGACTTTACAAAATGTTAAAAGATTAAACCTTTTATTACCACAAGGTAATAATAAAGCTTCAACAGAACAGAAGCTATGCAATTACAAATACTCTGGAACAGATAACCAGGACTTTTATATCTGGCAGATGCCGGAGCACGACGCAGCAATTCCGCTGAATTTAGCACCGAGCAGACAGGAAGTCAAGTATCGAAATATCAGTATAACATCTGGTTACTTTTCAAAATAAAACAGTCCGTGTTGACGCCAGCACACAGATCTAAAAAAAGAGACAAACACAAGCTCTTCTACTAATCCTTCGGTCGGGAACACTTCCTGTTGTTGTTTTTATGACACATACCTATAACTGCGGTCGCAAGTGATTATGTGATTATCGCGGAAACTCCTCGGCCTCGCCTCGCGACGCCAGCTGTCTACCGTACTGTGCCGTGGCTGACTCAAAACGCAACCGGCGGGGGTTACCAGACGTCGGAGCAAAACCGGATCGGAGCTGTAACGCAGAGGACAGTATGCAGGGGAATTTTGGGGTAAGCAACATCACGAAACACTTGGTGCATAATATGAAGCTAAAGGAGTGCGGCGTGTTTGATTGCGATAACAAAGCGAGTACAGTTAGCAGCCTGGCTAGCAGCCTGGCTAGCAGTCCGGCTAACGCTAAAGGCTGCAGCGCCGTGACAGCGGCACCCGGTTTCGTTTCTGCGACGTCAAGTCACGGAGTTTGTTGTTAAGTTTATAGTCATTACGGTTGGGTAGATGTTCAGAAACCATCCATGTCAAAAACCGATAAAAAAATCATCAAAACAGTTTTTTTTTTTTTTTTTTTAAGTACCGATAACAGTACCGTTTGTCCAGAATCTTAACGGTACCCTGGTAATGACCCAATTAGGAGCCGGTACCATAAAGTACTGGTCCTCGGTATACATCCCTAGATTGCACACAACTAGAAAATACAAAAGCAGCAACAGAGAAGTGAAATGCGAGTCGCGACTGTAAACTAGCCCCTTAAAACAATTATGAATAATTAAAAATATATTTGATATAAAATAGCATTAAAAAATGAGTTAAATGAGTTAAAGTTAGGATTAAAAATGATTTGTTGTTAAAATCAGTCTCTGCTGATGAGCTGAATGTTTAGCTTGCTGCTGTAAGGATCTCATGTGAAAGCCATATAGTGAAAATGGTGGGAAATGCTACAAGCACATTTCAGATGCTGGTATACAGATTGGTCATGGAAAGTAAATGGCTTCTGGTTGTCTGACATCCTGCTGCTCAGCAAATAGGCCATCATCTCTTAATGCCACAGCAGGTCGCCGCGCTCTGTGTGCCCATGTACTGCCATGTCTATTTAGTTTTTTTTTTCTCTTCACTGGACAAATGGTAAAAGATGGTAAAAACGAACCTGCCACAGAGCTTCATAGCCCTGCAGCAGAGGGAACTCTGTTCACATACGGTACTATACATCATGTGCTTTTGATGACATTTATCACGTAATATCTGAGAAACTTAATGAGGTCTCGTCTCCTGTAACATTAGGTATAGCTGACTGACTGTACAACACATGCTGTTTATTCCACTGAGTCTGTAGCTATTTTGGGGGGTAACTTATTATCAAACCAGAGATGACTAATGCAGCTGTTTATGTAACCTGCTGTTTCTGGTTGACAAAACCAGGCTGGTGTGCTTCTGCACAGTGGCTGGATTTTTAAAAAGTCAGAGAGTAGGTACGAAACAAACAAACACACACACGGGGGAGAAATGTGACTTTTGCAAATGAATGGAGAAAGCACAAGTAGATTTAGATTACAGATGCAGTATTGATAACAATCATTTTTTTAGTTCAACATCCAGTAACATAACATATGTACACAAATGCAACTTTGTCACAGTTTACACAACACATAACCTAAATGGGGATCTGAATGTTAGTAATAGTGTGATGTATTCTTTAGCATGATTAAGAGCATACCCGCATTAATAGTCAGCGTGTACTGTTTACCTGTGTTTGCACTCTTAAAGAGGCACTATGCAACCATTTTAGCAAAAATTACATTAATTATGCAGGCTAAGAGTCGTTCTGATGGTTCATTGACACTTTCTGGTCGTTTGGTGGCTGCTACGACTCCCCCTAGCGCTTCTGGGCAGAGAAACGGAACATGCAACTTGCTGCCACCGGTCTGAGTTCAATCCGGATGTGAGTCGGCGGAAGTATCCCATCGCCCCTCGAAAATGTAGTCAGATTGTAGTTTCGAAACTGCTTTATGGCAGACACACCCCCAAACATGGAACCGGGTAGATATAAACTGCCAGTTGCAAGGCAATTGTTGTATTCATCATGGATCAGTCGACTAAGAAGAGACCCAGGAAGCCACAGCCGGAGGAACAGAAGAAGAAGAAAAGGGAGCTTGACAAAAAAAGAGACCAGACACGAGTAAACATAGGACGAGCTTTTGAGGAATGGCGTCAAGTGAGAGACTTGGCCGTGTTGCTGTTGAAATTATAAGTAGCCTACCCTTGGATAAACTTTGTCTTTGCAACGTGACTTGATAGTCTTTTGAACAATGTGTTTGCTTGACTGTTTGATTGTGAGCCCTGTATGTGTTTAGCTTGGTTTCTTAATGGCTAGCTCGCTAGTTAGCGGGTGTTTAGCTCAGCAGTCACTTGCTACCAAACACGTTTGTTTGCGTTCTGAATCCAGGTTCTCGTTGTGTATTTAGATATGTAGATCGGTCTTCGAATGTCGCATGATTTGTCGCCTGTATCATGCGATATGACCCGCTGTTTAGCCGGCCGGCCGGCTTCTTTGAAAACAGATGCACATGGTAACGTAGCAGCTGCTAGGTGGGCGGGGGAGGCTCGTCAACAAGTCTTTATGAGAGTGTTAGTAAAATATCTGCGCCGAAGCTGTAGGGGGAGCCCTGTAGTGAAAAACATAAGCACAAATCTGGTGCAAAGCTAGAAAACAGCGAAGGAATCTGGTCTGGAAACTGCTACTGCATAGTCTGGCTTTAACATTGCCGTCTTATTTGATGATGATGATGTCATTTTGTCTGTTGATCGCAGCAGTGTTGTTCTTTGTCATCTCTGTGAACGAGTACAAAGAACTTTACTGTACTTAGAGGAGGCAACAGAAGAATTTCAAGGGACGACATTTCAGTCTCCACAAAATCAGTCAGTTAATCAATCTTTTGTATTTGTTGTGTATATTTGTATAGCACCAATTCACAACAAAAGCAACCTCATGACACTTTCCAAATTGAGCAGGTCTAGACCATACTCCTCAATGTATTTACAGAGACCAAACATTTCCCCATGAGCGACACTCTGCCTTTTAACAGGCAGAAACCTCGGAGCAGAACCGGGCTCAGGATGGGGGAGAAGCTGTGGGAGAGAGGGGAGCTACGACAACAGCCACAGTAGAGCTGCACACACAGATGTACGGATATTTATATTACTAGAAGGGAAATAATAATGATAATAGTAACAACAACAACAACAACAACAACAAGCAGAACCACAGCAGCAGGGCCGACCACCATCCATGGGAACCTGTGAGACAAGAGAGCACAGAGCCTCCGGGGAAGAAGCCAAGTCAGTAACGTGCATTAATGACACATGAATGTACAGATAGAGAGAAAGAGAGAGGAGCTCAGTGCACCATAGAAAATCCCCCCACAGTCTAAACCTATGCAGGCCCTAACTATAGGCTTTATTAAAAGGGAAGCATAGAGAGGGCGTCTGCCTCCTGAAACGACATTGCAAAATGGCTCCACAGGAGAGGAGCTTGATGACTGAATGTTCTGCCTCCCATTCTACTTTTGGAGACTCTGGGAACCACAAGTAGCCCTGCATCCTGTAAGCACAGCGTCCGAGTTCGGTAACAGGGCACTATTATATGGAGCCAGAACGGTGACTTTAAAATTTGGCATCCAAAAAAAAATTGGCATTGAAAACAAAACCAGTACTGAAAAAAGAAACATTGTCATTGAAATATTTGTATTGAAAACAGTTGTATTGGCATTGAAACAAGTATTGGCACTGAAAAAAGAAAGTAATTCAAATAATTCAAATCCGAAAATCTTATCATTTTATTTTATTGGGATTTTTTTGTATTTTTCAATGACAATCTTCAGATTTTTTCTTCATGTCACTTTTTTTTCAGTGACAGATTTTTTTACAATGTCAGTTTTTTTTCAGTGTCACTGATTTTCAGTTTAAACTTTCTGTCACTGTTTTGGCGTGGAGAGGGAGGGGCCTGAGGGGAGGGGCAAGTAGAGCGTGGTTTGCATATCATTTGAGAAGGTAATGGCAGCAGCCTGCGGGAAGGCGGGGCTGGACGGTCCAGCCACAATACCGTTGTAGCCGGCCGTCTCTGGGCAACACAGAGTCCAACTACCTTGCAGACTTTTCTTCATGCTCTCTCCTGATGTGTCCAAGTCTCTGTGTATCTGGTTCTGTCCCGGAGCTCCAGAGCCCCGCTCCTGTATGTGTATGGAGTGTGGTAGTAGTACCGGGCGCCGAGCACGGAGCATTAGCCACAGTTAGCACAACAGTAGAACAGCCTGTTGCTCCGAGCCGGGACTGCAGCGCCGACAGCAGCGCTCTGGTCTGCTCCCCGAGCTTTGTGCCACCGCACCGCTACCGGAGACCAGAGCTCCCCTATAAACTCATGTGAATAATATCACTATTCCTACAATGACTCCTTTGAGTCGAAGCGAATAAACTCAACAAGTCAGTATGCGGGTAAAGTCAGCTGTGATTGTGCTACTGTGGTTCGTAGTAGAGTACAACAGACGGCTGTAATCAAGTAACAGACACATATTTTCATAACTGACTGACTTTTCTCCAAGCACTCTCTTTTATTGTCCGGTCTCTGTATGCGTGTACAGCGGTGCGGTGTTACAGAGCTCAGGGAGCAGACGGAGCGTTGTTGTCGGCGAGGCAGCCCCGGCTCGGAGCGACACAGCTGGGGCTAATGCTCGTTAGCTCCGTACTACTTCCACACTCCATACGCATATAAAGACTCCGGTCTCCGGTAGCAGTGCGGTGACACAGAGCTCGGGGAGCAGACCAGAGCGCTGCTGTTGGCGCTGCAGCCCCGGCTCGGAGCAACAGGCTGTTCTACTGTTGTGCTAACTGTGGCTAGTGCTCCGTGCTCGGCGCCCCGGTACTACTACCACACTCCATACGCATATAGGAGCGGGGCTCTGGAGCTCCGGGACAGAACCAGATACACAGAGACTTGGACACATCAGGAGAGAGCTTGAAGAAAAGTCCGCGAGTTAGTTGGACTCTGTGTTGCCCAGAGACGGCCGGCACACGGGCCCTAACATGGTGTATTATGGCTGGACCGCCCCGCCTTCCCGCAGGCTGCTGCCATTACCTTCTCAAATGATATGCAAACCACACTCTACTTGCTCCTCCCCTCAGGCCCCTCCCTCTCGATGCCAAAACAGTGACAGAAAGTTGAAACTGAAATCAGTGACACTGAAAAAAAACTGACATTGTATAAAAAATCTGTCACTGAAAAAAAAGTGACATGAAGAAAAAATCTGCAGATTGTCATTGAAAAATACAAAAAAATCCCAATAAAATAAAATGATTTGAATTATTTGAATTACTTTCTTTTTTCAGTGCCAATACTTGTTTCAATGCCAATACAACTGTTTTCAATACAAATGTTTCAATGACAATGTTTCTTTTTTCAGTACTGGTTTTGTTTTCAATGCCAAATTTTTTTTTGGATGCCAAATTTTAAAGTCACCGTTCTGGCTCCATACTATTAGGTCTTCAAGATATGCCAGGGCCTGGCACTCAACGGTTTTGGACTGAGGAGGAGGTTTTAAATTTAATTCTGGATTTTAGAGTAAGCCAGTGCAGAGAAGCTAATATGGGAGAATATGTTCTCTAATATGAGTTTGTCAGTACACACACAGCTGCATTCTGGATCAGCTAAAGAGTCTTTACAGACGTATTGGGGCAGCCTGATAAAAAGGAATTACAATAATCCAGCCTTAAGGTAACAAAAGCGTGGAATACTTCCTCTGCATCATTTTAAAACAGGATGTGTTTACCAATTAAAAGTTCCAGTCTTTGTAATAGGAAGGTCAATAGTGTCAAAAGCTGCACAAAGATCTAATAAGACTAGCACAGAGACAATACCCTTTACAGATGTGATTAAGAGATCATTTAGGACTTTAACCAATGCTGTTTCGGTGCTATGATGCACTCTGAAACCTGATTGGACATTCTCATACACACTATTGTTGTATAGAAAGTCACATAGCTGATTGACAACAGTTTTCTCAAGAAGAATCGGAGAAAAGGGGGGGGATGGTAGATAGAGATCTTTAGTTGGCTAAGTGTCAAAAGGCTTTCTACAACTTTTCATGTATGAGTTTCTTCTTCAAGACCTGTAAACATACTTTAATGTGTAAAATAGGATACAGCATTTAAAATGTATTTTTAATAATCATTTGAATAGAACTCTCTGACTCTGTTTTACGTTTTATTACCAATTTACCTCAAATTCTAATTGACTAAACAAAAAGATGAGAGATGAGATGAGACTTATCTCTTTCACACTTCCTCATCCAGTTATCTGTATAAATACTGCTCCAGTAGAAAGCAGTTACAGTTTTATTTAACATGTCAATTTAAATTTTGTGTATACAAATAAATCAATCACTGGCATATCTAGCCTTACTGCAAATTTTGGTATCGATCCGATACCAAGTAAATACAGGGCCAGTATTGTCAATACCGATACCGATACCGATACTTTTTACTTGAAAATTCCTGATCAATTAATGATTTTGTACTTTATTTAACATATTAAATCTCTAACCTGCATGTAGCCTAAATAGGAATACTAATGTTCCTTCAACAGATACACAAAAGGGTTATTATATTCTTGAGGTAGGTTATATATCTTAATATAAGTATATATTTTTGAGTTACAGTTACAGTGAACCTGAGTGAGCGGAGTGAGAGAGGTGAAGAGGAGCGCCGCGCTCACACAAACTCTGTAAAGAAATACAAGTGATTCGCTGAATTTATAGAAGAGAAACTACAACAAATTTATCGATCTCATCAGTGTTGGACGAGGTTCAACAAGCCCGGGACCATCAACTCTGCCAAAGCAAATGGAAAATTATGCTTGCTGATTGGAAAGTTGTAATGAAAGTTATGGTATTTAATTAAGGTAACACTGCTGACTTCATTATAAGAGGACGTACAGTGATTGAATACTTGAATAACAGAGGAATCAACCGGCTAAAGCCACGCAGTTTTAATAAACATTTTTAATAATGTTAACAAGAGAAGCATGTGCTGTTCTGTGTGAACGCATATACACAGTGTGCATGCAAATGAGTTCACCTATGTACATAATTTCTGATCCATGAACATTTTTGTGTTGGCCAAATGGATGTGTGTGTGGGTGTATGTGTGTGTCTTGAACCTGTGTCTTTGTCCTTTCCATTCCACCCTCACACAGTCCCTACTGTAGGAGCACTCTACAATAAGGCTATAAATAAATAGATCCACATCCATGCCGTCATGAATAATAAGGTGAACCCTCTGCGGGTGTGAATGAGAAGACAAAAGTGAGGTGGAAAGGGTAAAGCTTTTGTTACGGCGAAAACAGCTTCACTGTCTCTGAGGTAAGACTATATGTGTGACCTCTGACCTCCAGGGTGTGACGGCAGACACATGGGGAGCAGATCACTCTTCATGTTTGATGTGATGCTGTGCGTTGCTCTCCATGTGAGGAAAACGTAAGGAGAGACGAGATTTTGACACTAGATATTTCCACAGTAGCGCACGTTCCTGTGTTTTATTGTGGTCATGTGTTGTGTGGTTTGTATGTCACGCATGCTTCCCTGTTAGGAGCGATATCATCTTTAGCTTGACAGCCCTCACAGTTAGTCAGCTGCTCCAGTTCACCTGGGATCAGAGAAATGGCGAGGTCGCCTGTGGTCAACAAGACACACGGCAGCAGAGGAGTGTGCTGATGTAGACTGTGGACTGTAGGGTGCAGTAGACTCGAACAGAGGAGTCTCATCTCACATGATCAGGTGCAGAATGCATTTTGCACTGGCTAAATATAAGGTGAAAGAAGAAGTTTAGTATTTTAGTTGCATTTTATAAATCCGCTCTCAGTGTAACATCCTCGCTTTTCACATTTTTTAGTCCAACACAAGATTTTCCAGTTCAAACATAACAGCACAAAATAGTCCATTGTCCCTCTGTGTGACCTCGGTATGAGTAAAGGCTTTTTCACAAGTCCAGTCTGCCTACTGGTCTGCTGATCGGACCTGGTGTGAAGTAGGTCATCAGTGCTGGCGGGTGTGCATGCCAACTATTGGAGGAGTTGGACCGGTTTCTGGCTCCCCTGAGTTCCCTGTCACCTGACTGAAGGCTGCCCAGGTGCTCTCCCTCAGTTCAGAGGTGTCAGGCCCTGCTTGGAGGAAGCAGCAGTAGCATTACATGGTCCAACATCCAGCTATGTTTCGATGTGGTAAGAATTTGGTAAGTGTCTCATTCTGGGGCCAAGACCTCTGCTGATCAAACATGGTGAGTTTTTGAAGTCCAAAGTGTCATGACCCGTTTAAACTTTGAATCCTTTTCTATGTTAAGGTATGGTAAAGCAGCATGGCTCCAATCAGGAGTATGATGGTTATATCTTATGGGAAAATATATTAAAGTTTTTTGTGATTTCTGCAGGTGTTATTATTGTTATTTGTTATTTTGAGCATTTTTCATGTCTTTATTGACAGTGAAGCTGAAGATTGACAGGTAATGGGGCACGAGCTCTACCAGCTGAGCTACCGGGGTGTCCGAGGTGTTTATATGTCTGTCAGATTTTCAAAGAGTGAAAGCTTCACATTCATGAAACCTGAGTTATTGGAAAACTTGATTGGTATGGTCTGACCCATGAGCACTGAGCACTCATGTAATAAGCAGGTCGACTCCACAGATTTTCAGCACTTTTAAATGAGGAGAGTTGCTGTTTGTTAAACTCTGAACATCACACATCTTCACCCTCTAAAGTTAGAGCTGAGTTCAAAGTTTGTGAAAAATAAGATTCACTGCCAAGGAACTGAATCTGCTAAAGTTAGCGTTTACTTCAAGCTAACGCTATCAGCCTTGATAGTATGCTGATGTTGTGTTTATAGCTCGTTACCCTTTCTTAGGAAAACTAAGTTAAACATATGTGGAGCGTTAAGCACTCTCACTGTGGTCAGCTGTTGTACACACATGCAGAATGATGAAGACATACAGCGCGTGATGGACTGTACCTTGATTTTATCATGTACATTTGTTCCAGTTTAACTCTTGGTTTAAAGACACCAAGCCAAGAAAGCAAAACTGTAAGAACATGAAAATCTGGAGGTTTGAAAACATTGACTATTACCACCTCTTCATGTCTACAGAATATTTACACATGACAGCTTTACATTCTGACCAGCAGGCCCAGAAGAAACAGGAAGTCCTTTATCCTCATTCCTCTTCAGGGAGGGTGTGTGTGTGTGTGTGTGTGCGAGTGAGTTTATATGTTCGTGTGCGCTGGACACACACTGTTTTTTTGAGATAACATTTTATCTTCATTTCATCTTCAGGAGACCCGTGTGATAAACACTTGCTGTCAAAGGATGAGGCTCAGTTGATTCACTCAGTGTTACTGTATTCCCAAACTCATGAATCATTTCACGTTATTCAAATGTACTGTACTACTAAAACAGGTGATTAATATACAATCTGTCTGTTTCTGTGATTCGCCCGCAACACTTTATGAATGACTGATTGGTAAGAAGATCCCGACACCCTCTTCAGATTGTCTGACTTGAAGCTGTTCTCAACATTTATTATTGTGGGTTCTTTTTCTGTTTCCTCTGTTTGTGGAGATAATTGTACAGCGGAGCAAAGGAACAAGTCAGACAATATTTTCTTAATAAGGCTCTCTATCAGCCAGAGGGGGCTGAATCTGCAGCGGAAGAGATTTTACGTTTTTATCTAAGAAGCGCGTCTAATGACTCTTGGTATTTGCCCCGCAGCGTCAAAGCAAATGCACGCCTCCCAATTCAATTTCAAGCACACTAAACACATTTCATTCAATGATAATACACATCAATAATCATTAGGGCGTGGTATAGTGCTAAATTATCAGCCAAAATTGGATGAGGCTTTGTTTGATGCAGGGATACTGTGTGAGAGACTATTCGGATTGGGAGTAGTCTAAAAATAAATAAATAAATAAATGTTTTCACTGCAGATATTTACTTCATCAAGTCCAATTTAAAGTGAGCATGATCGGGATGATGATGATGCCTTGCTCATGCGCAGTCTGACAGGAAATGTAAAAGGTCTTTTACAAAGCACAAACACAGGGAAACTTTCGAGGCAGAAAAGTGAAGAATCTGCTTGTTTGTATCACGAATTCAATAGAATTTCATTTATGAGGAACAAAATAATCTCTACTTTGGTTAAGCTAATGATACCCATTAGCTTAACCAAAGTAGAGATTGTTTCCTTCTGCGGGTCCAATCAGAAACCAGACCAACAGAAACGTAAAATCACATTCCAGAACACCATGACACTAACCCATGGCTTACAAAACTGAGATACAAAAAAAAATCAATAAACAAATAATTAAACATAAAAGAATATGTACAGATAAGTGATGTAACATTTGCAGGTACCTGGTACCGTATGATATCTACAAATAACCCAACTTGACAGCAACTACAGCACAATCCAATACAGGGTTTTTCCTCCATATTTATTTTGGTGGCGTCCATCACTGATGATTTCCAGGCCGCCACCATCATATCAGCAAAAATAACATAATCAAATCATTCCACGTCTTCATCACAGTTTTTTAACATGCAGTGGATGCCTGACTATGTCCGCACGCCAGAATGGAAGCACAGGAAGAAAATATTCTTCAATTTTCCTCGAAGAAATTTCCTCCTGTCCAGTGAGCTTTCAGTGTATTTGAACAGGTGCAGTGGTGGACGAGCCATCTGTCGGTCCAGGTCGACCCCACTGACAGACAAGTTGGTCTTAACCTACTGTTTAATACATACTGGTGCGTTTAACAGGTTTCCTTTTCAGTGCCTAATGAAATGTGTCCTGGAATACAGGTAGACTTTCCAGTCTTCCCAATCCAAAACCGACCAGTCATCATCAACCAGCTAATGGGCCATGCTGCGTCCTTTAGCATCTGTGATTGTGGTTCTACATTAAATGTTGTATGTTATAGGACTTTATGGTGTACCTCTGTTGTCTGCCCATATCATGCTATCATGAAACACACATATTGCATTTTTCGAAATTAGTATTTGTAAATGAATACAAAAGAAATGCAGGATGTACATCACACTTCCACAAATTGGAAGGTTGCTGGTTTGATTACACATCAACGTGTCCTTGAGCAAGATACTCATCACCATATTGCGGGTCAGCAGCCTGCATGGCAGCCATCAGAGTACGATGACTGTGTGTTTGAATGTGTCAGTGCTGTAAAGCGCTTCGAGCAGTCAGCAGACCTTTTGTGTCATTAACCTCTAATAGCTTGCTTAGTTTGGTAATCATGTTCATTCAAACTTACAAGTGGTTGTAAAAGATAAGTGGAAACAGTAACACACATGTTGGCACCAAGAAACAAAAAGAACCTGAAATTAAAGCTGAACTGGCCCTCACACCCCTGCGTGCGTTACGGTGCCTGGTTGGCGAACATCGACCAGTGAACTCTGGATCTGAACTTTTGTTTTACTAGTTATTTTCATTGAAGTGCACTGAGAAAAGAGAATCATTTTCTAACTTGTTTCATTCGGGGCATTTTTATGTATTTGACGAGTTGGGAAGGAGACTCAAAAATCAACTTTCTTTACAAACTGGACCTTTAACTCTGGAACAAAAATGTCAACCTCATGTTAGCGTTGAAGGAAAAGTGATGGACTCACCAAATCCATTTCAGTCAGATTTATCCTCTGAGAAAGTATTTAACTCTGGTCCAAAGTCAGAGACCAACACTGCCACAGTCAGAGCTGGATGGCAAGGTTAGATACTTGGGTCAGTCTTCACAACAAGTTATGTTATCTCACTGTCCAGGGCAGAGACTTGCCTGACTGAACTGTCAAGTCGTTATACTCCTTTTCCATCTTCAGCCTGACATTGCCTCAACTCTAACCTCCTCGCCATTGGGGAGGCGTTTTCGTTTTCTCTGACCCGTCCCATTCACCTCGATATATACGCTCATTTTAAGCTGACATTCTTGCGTAACCATCAGTGTGGGGGCAGCAAAAGTAACGTGTTAAAGTGTATATATATATTACTTAAACCAATAGAACTTGTTTCTTATAAGGTTTCCAGTTATATTATCACAGATTCTACATCCAATAATGTGTAACCACCTGAGGTTAAGTGTTAATAGATGTTTTTTCGCCCCTTTGATCTAGTTATAAGTGTCTCAAAATGATATAAATGGTTTAAAAGGCAGTGTCTATCTCGTCTTTTGTGGATGCAATTGTTGGTATTATTCCTCCTTCAATCAGACACTCGACAATGGTGTCTGGGTTGTCTTTTTCAGACCAAAAAATCGCTGTTCAGTGTTACACACCAGACAAACTATTCAACTCTGCAGTGGATGAATTTAAAGGTTTGGAGCCAGGCAAACTGTATGAACTGGATTTGCATCCTGATTACAGCTTATATCCATTTAAACTCTCGCAGAAATTAACCTCAATTGCTAGATTAGCAATATTACAATCAACCATTTCTAAGGAGGTCATACATCAGAGGTCACAGCCCACACAATATAATGACAGAAGACAGGAGGAAGGACATTTTCTTGGTGAACAAGACAGGATTATGATTACATTCAGGAAAGTCAAGGAGGACAAGAGGAAAGATGTAATTTAGGAGCGAGTGGGACGTCACCGTGATTTTCCAGGTTATGAGGGAAAAAAAGACTCTGCTGACTGCACAAACAGCTGCCCAGGAGTCAGACTCTTCACTGAAACTCTTATGTGTGAGCTTCGTTAGCAGACAGGGGTAGAACATTTGGCTTAAAGACATTCCGCTTCATCACATGGCTGTTGATGGACACGGCAGAGAGAGACATAAAAAGCAGTGAGAACAGAACGAAATGTACACGAACCATGCCGAGCACTATCTCAGACAATTAGCTAGTTCCTATAATGTGTCAGTTATTCTCTTTGAGTTCATTTCGCTACAAATGACATCCTAATTAATTGCAGGCGAGCTGATAACAATAATTTGTCTCTTTCAAGATTGGGATTGTTTGAAATGTCTCTGGACAAACGTTTGATGTCTTATCAAGATCTGAGCTTTATGGCTGAAAATAATCCATTGTGCGCTGATGAAAGAGCAGCTAAATCTGGGGACTAAATAAATGGTGAGAAAGTGGCACCAAAAAGAATGGGATCTTTAATTGAGGGTTTTTATACTAAAATCATTTTAATTGCGTTGGGGGTGAAATTATCATTACTTTAAGTTGAGCTTGGTGCTTCCTGACTCTTCTTTCAACAGTGCTGAGATGCATTTGGTCTCACCTTAAAGGACCTGGTTATTAAGTTTTGTTTGCAAACATCATATCTTCACTTTGGTGTAAAAAACCACATCGACCTTGTTCTCTTCTCCCACTGAGTCATATCCCCTTATCTCCTTCCTGTACTGGCTCTAATATGATCTTATCAGGAGAGAATAACTCCTTTTCTTTTCTCAGTAGTTCAATTTTATTTTATTTTTTCCATTAATGTTTTGTCGAACTTCGCCCTGGCATGATCACTCATGGGCCTCAGTGCCCTACAATAACGGGAAATATTATGACGTTAAATCCCCGATTATCACAGTAATGTCCTTGATTCAGAAATCTGCCTACCTGCTCTCCCACTCAGCTACTCAAATATATGTCCACCACAGATGAGCATTTAAGCATGAATTGTTTTTTTTCTTTTCAAAGGACTCACTCATCACATCATCGCTCATAAAATTAGAAGCCTTTCAAAGATTTCCGTGGCACAATAAGGCATTCTGATTTCGACAAACCTTCCAAGTCCTTCAATATATTTCATTGTATTTCTGCCAGCCACAGACAGGTGTGTGACCCTGTCAACAAAGACAGCGAGCCGAGTCGGTCTCAGAGGAGCTTCCACAGGATCTGCACCGCACACTTGGTTGCAGTGACTTTAAAGCCCTTGAGCTAAGGTAAACAGAGGAGGTGAATTGTGTACAGAATGTGGGAAAAATAAAGAATTAGAACTGGGACTTAAAGTACATCCTGCTCTGTAAAACTCCCATCTTAGCTGCTGTCAGTTTAAGTCTATTCATACCATCAACTTTATCAAGCTAACCTTTTAACTCATTAAAAGAATTAGTCAGCCATTGTAACAAGTACACAAATATAAGATAGCTAGCACTCACATTTCTTATTTTATCTGCAACCAGTTAGCTTAGCTAACACTCTGTATGAGACTCAACACCTCAGTGAGCACAACAGTCCAGAGTTTTGCCCTTTATTTTCCAACTTTGGGCCAATACAATGCATGAAGTTGTTTTGCAGGTCGGGCGTGTACGGGTTGTTGATTGACACATATTTTAACAAGTTGGGCAGGAAAGGTTGGCTCCCATAACGGGCTGTGTGGGTGAAGGTATGAGAACATCCTGATCCAGCATCACCAGTACATAGTGAAGATTTCAGAAAGTTGTTGAGCAGAAGGGCTCTCTTGGATTGCCCTAAAGCATGACAAAGCGCCCCCTACAGGAGTCCAGTGTGCAAGAGAACGTGATGAAGTGCCGTTACGGTGGGGCAAACAGGATGCCATGCCACAGGCCGCTCTGTATGCTGGAAACAGTCTGGGAACTGTTTCACCACAAAGGCTTCACAACTTCCTGTGCTGGTGCCCTTTCTTTCTGTTTTACCTGAATCCACCTCAAAGCAAAACACAACATTTTAATTACTCAGCTTTAAAAGGTGCTGGTTAGTCTTTATTTAATTTGTTTTAATCTTTAGCTCGGCTGCAAGTGAAGCTTCATATCTCAGAGATATATCAGTGATACCAATTTTCATCTGCAAGAAAGCTAATAAGCATATTCATTATTGATCTCTGAAAACTGAAAGCAGCTGCTCTTTTATGGCCTCTGATAGTGGTAGTGATCAATATTTCAGCCTCAGTATCATCAGTTACTTCTGGATGTTACCAGTGTTTTAATGACATGGTGGCTTTGGGGAGCTCCATTTTCAGGGTTGGAAGGGTACTGTAAGGCTGCACATGCATGCATGAATGCCCCCGCCTAAGTGCAAAAGTATACAATCAATATATTGTAACTGATAGAGAGAATATTTAGTATGGGACGTCTCAGGAACAGAAAAATTACACACTGTTGCAATGTTTTTTTTTTTTTAATAAATTGCTACATCAGGAATAGACAGTATTGTGTTTATTAGACACAGCTGATCATAAAGTGTTGCGTGCAGATAAACATGCAGAGTGACGAGTTCCAGATTTATACAGAAAAAAACCGAGGCACCAAAAAAGATGATAATTCACATCATCCTTCAAATTTCTCAAATGAAGCTTCTAGTAGGTTTTTGTCTCTTTCAGGTGAGCTGAGCTCATATTTGAACCCTGCTGCCTAAATGCTTTTGACATAGATCGCATATCTGCAGATGAAGCTCGTTTGATGGAAGAAAAGTGGATAGTGAAAATAGTTTTAAATATTCAGGTGTTTTTTTCTCGGTTTGAGAACACATTAGTCACCGAATCCCCAAGCCCTCATTCATTACTAAATCATCATCATCATCGTTATTTTTAAATGTAACTCATTATGAAGACTATATATAGACCTGATGTGAACGCAAAGACTTGACATTTGACTTGGAGTAGTGAGGATCGCTGCTGTCTGCAGTACAGCATGAACAGAACTTTCCAACACGCACACATGTGTTGGCATTTCTAGGCAACATAAATGTCAAATGTTTTTTTTTTTTTCCTGTGTTGTGCTCATAATGAGGGCAGAAATTAAATGTCTAACATGTAAGTAAAATCATTCCGAGTGTGCTGTTTCTCCCACAGAATCCTGTAGAAAAGTTTGTGCGATTAAATTCTACAAATCCTGGCACTTTACATCTGAGCCCACCGATAAATGACACACGAGTGATAAGAATAAATGAAACACTGATGATTCCCTGGTATCGTTACTGCTCACGTCACAGAACAACAAATGGTTTTCAGAGCCGAGTGCTGGCTTCATCAGCGCTCACAGCAGCAGGTTTATGAATTAAGCATGGCAGGGTTAGCCGCCCTCATTTCCCTGACTACAGTTCCTACTGGTAGCGGCGGCCCTCGCTGGGTGGCCGGGTTGGGAGAGTGTGTGAGTGTGTGCGTTTGGCGAAGGAGCCATTCATCTCAGTGACACCTGTCAGAACCCGGCTGACCTACACCCATACAAAGGTTTTTAATGAGCGAATCCATAATGTGGTCAACCTCGGCCAAGGACTGCTGAATACCCTTTCTGATTGGATGACCCCTCGGATCTTTTGTCATGTGACCTGCGGCCCGCGGCAGTTATCATCAGGTTGTAGCCGTGGTCATAGGAGCGTGCACTGTCAGACGCGCTGCAAAAGAAGAATTCCGTCTTTATTGCCGCAGCTGGATGTTGAGATTAGGAGGACATGTATTTGTGTTGCTTTTAAAGCAGCATTTACTGCACAGCTTGACATTCTTCCTATAAAATACAGCGAACACACACTGTAATGTCAGACTTTGATGCCACGCTGCGTTAAGCCAGGCTGCAATAAAAAATGTCTATGTCTGGCTATATAAAATCAGGAGCCAGTGACTGCAAAGTCCCAGTGTTACGGGGCCGGCGGCGAGTCACCTTACTTTGTGTTTTGTCACAAATATTCCCACTTGTCCCTCTTTTTTATTTCTTGCTCCTATCATGATGAAATCTTTGAGAGGTGTGGAAATTCAGTCAACTAGTTCAGCCCAGCCAGAGAGGTTATAGGGACGGAGAGACACGCTGCCACTTCTGCCTTGAATCATTTCAGAGCGATAATTTTCTCCTCTCTCTGCGAGCAGGTTGCCTATAACCACTCTGTCAGCTTGGTGAAAAATCCTCGGCGGGGTATTGCCAGCTATAAAGTGTGCATTAAACAGATCTATCACGGAGCCAGATGATTGGCCGGGACTGACACCAGTGTCCAATAATACAGTCTGCTTTCTCCAATTTCAAATGACAGACAGGAAGACGGGGACAATAAACACGCACGCTCTCTCTGTCTCTCTGCGACCAAGGCTTTCTCTTGTTACGGCCTAATCATCAGATCCATCTCTTTCATATTGAACACCGAGGGTTTTCAATTTACCCAAGCTATGATTACGTTTCCTACTCCTATTGCAACGAGAAGAAGAAAAAAAAAAAATCATAAGTGCTGATGGCCTGTTTTGTTCTTTTATTGTACCGCTGCACTCTCTCTAACCTCACCACCGGGACTGATTTGCGTATGAATGTGTTTTCTGTTTCCCCCGTTTTAATTTTACAGGAAGAAAAACCTTGGGCCCTCTGAAAAGGGCCCGTGGAACATTTATTGGTGTGCTCCTTTAACAAAATCGTGCATTTGCGCTGGGGAGGACAAAAGAAAGGGCTCTTCCTTTCAGGTGAAAGGAGACAGGCTGTTAGAGACAGCTTGCTTGGAGAGCTGTGGGATTATTCCACTGTTTCATGTTGAACGTTATCATGGGCAGGCAGACTGATGTGGGCTAAAACCAGCAATGCATCACAACACCTAACCAAGGTCAAGCACTTTCTCTGTCTCTCTCTGCCTGTCTCCTCCGGTCGAAGGGAGATTTGTTCAGGAAAAAGTGAGATGAAATGTCAAGAGCGGAGTGATTGCCTGGGAAAGGGAGATCCTAATTAACTCTCTCTGGTGGAGATCTCCCTCTACCTCTCTCATACCCCCTGTGCCCGTATGAATCTTTCATCTCATCCTCCTCGCCTCGCCTCCGAGGACACGGCTCCACTCACAAAGCCAACCAAAGGACAGACGGATACAACGAATGCAAAGGTCAAAAAATAAACAGTTCCGCTATGAATGACGGACTGTCTCCTGGGGTTGGAGACAGACAGCGAGCCAATCCCTGCAGGACTAAATCTGAAGCACAGGCAAGTGCACAGGAGAAGAAGTGACATCAACTGGTGGTTTGTCATTGAAAAACAGGATGGTCAATATCCACAGTCAATCCCGCGGATATGATGCGCTTTGTTTGGCTCCTTATTTGCTGCATAATTAATACTTCACTTTGGAGAAGGAGCACAGCTGGGATTGATTTGTGCTGAAGTGAATTGCTTGTTAAGGTCTTTGAAATGCGTGTTTTTTGCTTGTTTTTCTCCTTTTCATGTATTTTAAAGAGAACTTTGGGTTTTCTCAGTGACTGAACAGAGAGTTTGTGTGAAAACAGTATGGCTGGGCTTCTTTTTGAGGTTCAAAGCTAGTTTTAAGATTCCTACCGTTAAAGCAGCTCTGTGGAATTCCCGTGTTGCGATAGAAGTCGTGTGTTAGTTTATGTCAGCAGACTCCATTTCTAAACTAACTTCATCTTCTGTTTGTCTCTGTCAGTGGAGTGGAGAGAGGCACTGAGACGAGTCACTGAAACATCTGCATCCTTTGGACAATTGTATGGGCAACCGACAAAAACGGGAAGGTCTCATTTTTCACGTCACTTTACAATCCGCTCGCATATGGCCGGTAAAAAAGTGATCAGTCATGTCAAGTGCTACAAACTTTTACATAGAGCCCCTTTCAAACTCTGTTTTTCGATTGCAAATGATGGTGCATCCTTACCACTGAAACTCGTCACCTTAAAAACTTTCAGTCAGGACCTCCAGGATTCAGAGCTGTGAATCAGTCTATAAAGTCTCTAAAGCTAACCTCAACGTTAGCTAAAGCAGCTAAGGTGCTGTCAGTTGGACATTGAACATGATTAGATGTGACTTGAAGTTGAATTTTATGCAGTCATGAAACAACAAAACAGTTTGTCTTGTACCACTTGCCACAGTGTAGCACTTATCAACTCGAATGGCACTAGAGCCCTTTTAAAAATAATATTACATATTAAACTTGATAGCTCTGTGTCACGCTACATTTTAAACCACTTGTGCCTTAACCAAGATTTAAGCTCGCCAGATCATGGACCTGCATCAAATTGTACTCACTCATAGATCCCAGCCACCTGATTATCTGAGTGTCCATGTATTAAAATCCCTGAGAAAATATCAAAAAAGCGGAAGAATGCTGAAAACCCGAAAATGAGTGAAAACATAACCGCCTTAATGGAGATAAAAACTATGATTCCAGACAATGCTGAATCTACCTGAATATTATACACGTGTTAAGTCTGCCACTTGTGGAACGTAATTGCTCAGTTTTGTAGAAATTGTTTTCTCACCTCTGGTAATAATCATACCCCGAGGGACATCAAACAGTGACTTGCAGTAGTGATCTAAAAATGCAATTTGATATCTACTCAAAAAATCCAAATGAAAACATCAGCATGGGAAAAAAAACGGATCAGACATCTGGCTCCAGCAGGAAAGTCCCGCCTAGGATACTCAGGAAGTTAACTACCGGTGCAAAATACTAGCGACGGACCTTCAGGCCAAAAAGGAAAAAAAAACAGTTACTGACCTTCAGATATCAGTGAAAGCCTTACATCAGACTGAGCTGTCAGGTGTGTTTTCTTCGATTCTGGAAAACGATGAGAACCGGGAGGTTTCGGATCCGTCAGAAGCCCACTGAGGAGGTGTCTCTGGGGACGGATCACAAGCAGCCCCCTGCAGAGTTCAGAGATCAAAGTCAACCAATTAGAACAGAGCTTACACCTCTCTGCATTCATGCTCTACACTGAATGACTGTGAATCCACCACTCCTGCGAGCTGGTGTATTTCTATTACCTTTTCATGAGAGTCTCACACCTCTCTCAATGTAGGTACAAATGCTATAGCTATATCTGTCCATTAACTTGGCAAACAGAGAGATCTGGACGCTCATTTAGATGTGAAAGCCAAATCGTCTGATAGTGGAAATAAACATTTGTCTAAATAATCGCGTGGGTTTAAATCATTGACCTGCATTATTGTGGGCGTAGACGCTAATCTTTTATTCATCTTCTCCTGTTTAACATTCTATTCATCTTGTGAATTTGTTTACTTTAATTCGTTTAGCATCATGCTAATCCCGGCCACATACATAAACAGATCTTTACATCTGCTCAAGGCAGGCTTTTGACGAAACCAATCATGTGTTAAATTGATGGAGCCCTTCATTGCTCAGTATATTGAGGTGCGCTGTATTGGTAAAGGTCAAGTGCTTCACTGAAATGTACTGAGGTGCCAAGAAGTTATCCATCAAACGTGACATGGATGTGGCATGCATGGTTAATGAAGGCAGGCCAGCCATCACATGTATCATTTGGACTCTGTGATGATGGATGGGAGCTGCCCAGCTTCCTGTAAAACGCATGTCTATTATTATAATAAGTACAGAGGAGATTATTACAAAATGGACGATGGATCGGAGGAACAGATCTTGATTTATATACGGGATTAAATTTAGCTTCCTTCATAAAATATGGGAGGGTTTGCTGTATTGATCTGCACCTGTTTTCATGGATTGGTAATAAACTGATAAAGTTTCATTTTTCTAAAAACATGCAGAGCTGAGTCATGATGAATGAGCCAATTTTTCCTTATGCATATTGCTTGATGCGCATTAAGACAAAATAAACAGTAAAAAGCCAGTAAATGATTGCCCAGCTTCTCGTCTGACGCAGGACATGATTGAATGAGATGCCATCTGGAGAGAGGAGAGTCTTCCACTGATCTTTATCAAGAAGGATATTGAAATGGGAATGGGTTCGGTGTTTTTTGATTTTCTGACTGAGCCACGTTGTACCCCTCATGGTCAAATTGCATTTCCTGCAAGTGTGCATACGATATTGAAAAACTTGCTTTTCAATTTGCGTCAATGTCTATTTTTGAGTCAGGCAAAGAATGTACATTTAAAGTCACATTTACATTTTCGAAGACATCTAAGCTCAGCGTGCTCATGAAAACCTTAGAGACAGGATAATGTGGGGTTTATTGTGGGCTGTGTATGCGAACAGTATGAAGTTTCCATGATGTCAAAATTGCTCATTATATGTAGTGTATATATACACACGTGTGTGTGTGTGTGTATCTTGTTACACATATCCTCTATCCTCTGTAACTTCCTGGAAAATGATTAACAACGACGTTGATGACTCATGCTGCACTTGGGGGTGTGTATGAATCGTTGGTCCAATACACACTTTCCATAAAGGATGCTGCGATGATGTATAACAAGGCGAACACCACCAGAGTAGAGTGCTGTGTCTCGGGGCCAGACCTCATGGATACTGTTCTAAAGCATGACTTTATGACTTTGTACAATGATTTGGATGAAACTGTGTCATGTTGCATGGAGAAAATATTTTCTAGTTTTCCCTCTGCTAACAAATGTAGCACTCTGGATGGTGAATCTGCAATAAAGTTTGAATTAATGGAGTTTCCTGGTTGACAGTCACCGGTAGCATCGTGGCTAAAGTAAGCTCTTGCTGCTGCTAAATGTAATGTTAGCTGCCATTACCTGGTTAGCTTGTTAAGCGGTCCTATTTGCTGACTCAGTCCCATGACGCCAAACGTGGCGAGAAAACGACTTCATTACTGTATGTGTCACAACTTCAGCCAGGCTTTAGTTTTTCATTTGTGTGTTTCCTGTTTTGCCACACTAACTCTCATGTCATTTCAGAATCTGCCACTCCCTCCAGCTCAGCGTTACCTGCTGGTTTGATTCACCTGGCCTGCCCCACCCCCATACTCACCTGCTCCTCATCAGCTAATCAGCCCTCAGTATTTGTACAGATTCTTTCCCTCAGTTTTTTGCCAGATTGTCTAGTGTGTTCACCTAGCGCTCCAGCTTTCTGTCATTCTGACTCTGATCCTGCCTGTTCGTGAGCTGACCTGCCTTTTTGGACTTTGTACTTTCTTTTTTGTCTGCTCCTTTTGGATTTGTTTGCTACGCTGACTGGTCACCTGGTTTGACCTTTGCTTCGTATTAAACCCTGTTTCTGCACCTGAACTGTTTTCTGTGTTGTCCTATTGGGTTCTTGCTTACCATTTTGTGAAACCTGACAGTATGTCTTGTCATCAAACTGGCCCTTCATTTTCTTGGAGTCTGAGGTAACCTCTCTGTTTAGGGGATGGGCAGGGTGTAACCTACCTTCAGTGCTATTTGTTGCAGTCTGTTTTTACAGGAAACACATAACTATGCTGAATGACTAAACCATCATACACAACTTGGAGTGGAGAACTGTCTTTTGTCCCTTGTAACAGTCGTATTCTTTGGACTCAGGGGGCTGCCAACATTACAATGTTTATCGTTTTTTCAGTTCAACATAAGCAATGCTATAACAGAAGCAATGTGCAGCAAGAGGAAAAAGAAACAAAACACAACGTGGGCCATTGTTGGGGGCTCTAACCACTGTATGTGCTTTTAGATTAGAGCTTAATATCTTTAAAGAAATAAACCCTTAAACCTTTTTTTATCTGCTAACACTGCTTTTATGCTCCACAAAACATGCTGCTTTAATGCCAAAGAAAAAAGGATCGATCCAGGCCAATCCTTACTGTTGTTCGCCTTTAATTTGGGGGTTCCCATTTCTCTCTGTCAGTATTCATTTGTCGTAGTGAAATACCATCTCCAGTCAGGACTAACTGCAAATGCATTTATTTGGCACTGTTTCTTACACTTCATCATGTTGGTGGAATGTCATTTAAATGAACTCAGCTGTGTTACATTGGGTCTGTTGGTGGCCTTTAGAGAGCTGGACCAGTAAGAATGTCATCAATTTGTCCTTAAAGGGCCCAAATTCATAGGGACTCCCATAGGCCTATTACTTAAAAGCCATCTGCTCCTACAGTGCAGAAGAAGAAGAAGCTTTGGGTCATTCAGAGAGAGTTCCTTTCAAGCCTGTTCCAGATGTGACTCCTTTAAATTGACATTTTACCCCCCAAATCTAAAATAAACAGTTTTCTACTTACTTGTGCAACTATTTATAGATCTAAATTTCTAGAACTGGTGTGGGGCGTCTCGTTTTGGAGGTATCAGCCTTGAACATGTTACAGTCTACACGCTACAGTCTATACTTCAGATTATTTCTGTGTTGTGGTGTAGATTACAGTTATTTAGCCTACACAATTCAAGTAACGTTTCAGGAAAGTGACTCTTTTATGCATTCATATTAAGCTCTATAATGTTGCCTCCGGATTGCAATGAATTGTGAAGTAATGAAAACGGTGAAGTCCGCTGAAGTCTGCAGCTCAGGTGTAACCCCAGAAGTCTGCAGAAATTCAAAGTACGGACCTTTGGATGCAGCCTAACTAGGTAGGATGAAGGAGGAAAGTTAAATGACAAACATCGCTAATGGGATGGAACAAAAGGGATGAAATGAAGAGGAAAGAAGGGACAACATGATATCAAAGCAGGGGGGCGCCTTAGCTTTAGCTTTCATTTTTTAATTAGTATCTCAATCTTTTGGTTGTTACTGCAGTGCCACCATCACCTTAGGGTCGCCCCTTATGTCATTGCCGCTGATTAATTGTGTCACATTAATTACGATAGAATATTTTGATGGATTATTTTCAATCTGTGTTGGATTTTAAGTTATTTGAAATCATAGTGATTATATTTGTAACTATATAACGGTACATACCAGGGGCCTGTGCCACAGAGCTATTATAAATGAGTCATCAAATACATTTCAGTACTTTGAGCTTTTTAATATCTTCAGTATGTGTCTGGGTGAAAATGTTCTTAACATTTTGTTCGTGCAAGTTTCTGGAGATAAAAGCATACCCAGCTGAGAAAGAACCAGAATAAAGGAAATTCCATCTGCTAAAAATGTTCTCAGCAGGAACCTCCAGAACCTCGTCAGATTTTAATTCGTGCTACACCAATGCATTGTGCTATTTGAAAAAAAGTTGTCAGAAAGTACGTAGAATGGTGGAAGAAGAGATTCAATTTTTTCGTTACACAGGATCCTTGATGTGAAAGCTCAGTGCTGCTGAAAGATTCTTAGAAATGGGTCATGACTGCAGTCATGAACATGTCTTAACGTAAACTCTTTCAACACTTTGTCTGTCTGAACTTCTACAGAAGCATGTGGCTGAAATAACAGAACATGTTACAACAAAAGGTGAAATGCTTTCTCCAGAGTGTTAAATGGAATTGAAATGCAGACTGTGCCAGTCTTGCCAGAGCCGTGCTGTTCCCATCCCTGTTGTACTTCCTGCCCTCATCAGGGAGTACTGTTAAGAATCTGCAACTATGTCTCTTCTCATCTTCCTTCCCCTTTTTAATCTCGACCTGAGTGTTTGGTTTTGCAGTGAGTGAAGTGTGTCTTCTAAGCCTCGGTGAAGGAGAGACAAGGTTCTTTGGGTCCCTGCAGATCAGAGATGTTTCTAATGAGACACCTTAACAAACTACACCTGTGTTTGAAGCTCCAGAGGCAGTGAGATCCTGACGTCTGCATGATTCAGCGATGCGGATGAGGAGCTTCTAGTGAAAGTTTGTGCATTTATTACAATTATTTGGCAAATGGACATTTTAAAATGAACGACACTGAGCATGAATGCAGAAGAATCGTCTTTAAATGTTCGTTGAAGTCATCACATATGGTTTTGAGCTGTTCAATCGTGAGTACTGGATTAAGCTCAGAGACAGACTGAAGCATCTCCTTGCTGGATGTCTGTCCTACCCTTTTCTTTACGAGAGGACGTATTACATTAATGAGGCCTGTGTACCCGCCATGCTTCAGGCCAACATTGACTTTTTACCTGACCGACTTCCTCTGGAAAGCTGTCAGGCCAGACAAGACTTTATGATGTCATGTCAGTGTTAGCATCGTACTGCTGAAGGACTTGATCTGGTTTCTATAAGTGAAGGCAAATTAGCATCAAGGACGACAAAGTAAACACTGCAGGGCTTACTGCAATGACAGCAGTCGAGACGTTTGTTCCATGTTGCGCAGTTTTATCTGAATATCAAAGAACAAGGAAAGAAAGATTCAGGCTCCTGCTTGACGTCGTTGAGGTAGTGGGAATAGTGGCTCTGAAATAAAATGGTTCACTAAGTGATGTCACTTAAGTGGTTAAATTGCATTGTGGGTAATGTAGGAACCAGATTTTGATGGACTTTACTCCATATTAACATGTTTAAACTGTCCATAATGAGCACAACTCATTGTTATAGGAGTGCAACGCTAGACCAGTGGACTGCTTTTTAAAAACTAAATCCTACTGTACATTACCCACAATGCAACCTACCTCTCTGAAAGACATCACTAGACGCAAATGATCAGGTAACATGCAGCTTCCTCTGGAGTCACAAAGGGCTATATATTACTTTCTTCACAGATGCAGTAGAACTCCCAAATACTGTAAACACACTGTAAAATGTATTCTTAAAGTCCGTGTAAAGCAGCAATAAATTTGTGTTATGAGTTTGTCACACCGCAGAAACATGTGTCATTGACCACTGAGCCAAATTTGAAAGATTAAAAAAATTGCTAAGTATATAAAATTAGGTCTCAAAATCATGGAAAAACAAGCACTTCTCTCTGCTGTGAAACGCTGGGGGCGTGTCAGTTAGAGGCGCTGGAACCACGCCCACATGCAGGAGGGGAGCCTCCTCCGTGTACTGTACAAGGACGTAACCGGCTAGCCCGACCTGTTTGAGCCATCAGAGCCAGAAACTGACTCTGAGTCAGACAGTAGCCCTTTTTAGATAGAAAAGGCGGCACATTTGTTCCAAGGTAAGGACGGCAATGTGCCAGCCTGTCTTTCTAAAACGGAGGTGTAATATTCCTCCTTTTCCAAAAGCCACCACCGGGGTAGGTGTAAACATGTGATGTGACGTGTAGCTCAAAGTTGGGCTGTGAACGGTGACAACACATTTGCCTTCAAAATAAGAGCTTTACATTGCACCCCATTGGAGTTTAGAACTGGGTTCTTAGCGGGGGAGCTTTTAATTTGAAAGTAGCGACCGTCCTTAGCTTGCCGACACAACAACAAGCTAACACAACCAAACAGCCACAGAGGCCGAGGAGAAGCTAGCATCTCCTGGATATCAGCGGCTGTCCAGTTGCTCATCTTGATGTCCGCGGATGAAGTGATGGACTGACTGCTGTGATCAGCTGTTTCACCCGTTGTCGGCGGGACGGGAGGACACAAGCCGGTGGCGGGCACGTAGGCCGCGATGGTGGCACCTGCTGTCAGCGGGCAGAGAGGGTCGGTGGTGGGCACATAATGCAGGTAGCCGTGATGGTGGCACCCGCTGTCGGTGCTGTCGCCGGGACGGGAGGATGCAAGCCGGGGATGGGGAGGGTCGGTACGGCCCCACTGACCAGCGTCAACGGACTCTTCAGATATCCAGAGGTTACCCGGTGATAGTTGTTGTAACTATCGGAGGTAAAGTGGACACTGCAGAGACGGGTGTTAGTGGTGATTTTGAATTCTCCACAGTAGCTCCTCTTGACAAAATTGATCCACCGTTTCTTTACGTTGTCGTCCTTAGGAAACTTAAATAAGCTAACAGCACTGTTACCCTGCACACTGTGGCATCCAGGAAAGATACACGAGCGATGTGGAGGAGACATGACTGTTAAGCTAACTGGTTGACTGGTTAGCTGGCTGCAAACTATTGTAAGGGATGCTATCCAAGACTCGAGAGCGAGCGGAAAAAACACCGAAGCTAATGCGCTGAATGTATTTATACCGCTTCCGCAGCAGGGCCAGGTTTATGCAAATCATGGCCGCATTACGTAACGCGGCCATGATTTCTGACCCACCCATTAAATCCTGAACACAGAAATTTTGAAACACGGTTTGTGAGCCTAGCTCCAAAATTAAATTCTAAATGGTTGAATGGCTTTTTACATGTTTTAAGGAAATACATTTATGACCTTTTTAATTTGTTTAGGAGAAAATGGCTGAATTTGCTTTACACAGACTTTAAGGACGGGAGTTCAAAGTATTTCTCTTCCTGTTTTGGTTGAAGTCTTTCGCTTTGTTTTTGTTTTTTTGTATGTCAGGTCATGTCAGTTTTATTTATATATTCATGTATTCAAATCAAGGAAAAACTCAGCAAAAAGAAGACTAAAGCCCCCCCCCTCCAAAAACAAACAGAAGAAACTTCAGGAAGAGCGACAGAGGAGGGATCTTGATCCCAGGATGGATAAACAGATCCGTCAATCCAGCACATTCCACAGACATCGCTGGACAAGGACGAAAAACATCCCAGTATCCTGTGGAAATACGTCCATATTGAACAATATCCCACCAAACAGCTCACATCCGATGGCAATCTTTAGGGTCAATCTAGGAACTCTAGGAGTGAGCAAGGTAGAAAGTTAAGGTTTGGAGGTTGTGGTGTGTGATCCTATCACAGCTCTGCAATTACTGATTTATGTTAACTATAATTCTAACTCCCCCTAATCATGCCTATTTGAGTTATCTACTGTCACCTTCCCTAAGCCATATAGTTTATTTTCTGAGCTCAGAAAATAGAGAGAAATTATTATATCTAAATATGTGCTGTGAACTTTATAAACGCCTAAAAACTGGGTAATTCTGTAATTATTTGATTTCAATAGCCTCTTCTTGTCAGGCAGTGAGGTTTTGAAAAAAACACAAAGCCATCTCACCCTGAAAGTCTTATTTTCCTATACAGCCATAAAACTGTATTCAAAATGTATTATATTCCAATTGAGAATGATAAATTGAGTTTAAATACAGGCGCTCAATGTCATCTCAAGGCAAGAAGACAAGGCTGACTCATTCTGCGTGTGTGTGTTGTTGTTGTTGCAGAGTGTGTGTGTTCTACAGGCTTCACATCTCCTCCCACAGACCAAAAGTCATGAATATCAGATGAACAGTTTACTGGACATCTGAAAAATAATAGGCGGCACAGAATTTTGAAAAACACAATCATTACAGTTATCTGTAATCAAATCAAATTCTGCTTAGGGCCCCAAAAAGGCTTCGGCCCGCACTGCATGAACTGGTCCAGCTGCCGTTGCAGAGCTGTGGCCAGTGTTGTGCACAGACTTTTTGAAGGGCAGGGGCGAAAAGAAGGGCACTTTAGCACGCGTTTTGGCTCCCAAGAGAGCACTTTAGCACACGTTTTGGCTCCCAAGAGAGCACTTTAGCACACGTTTTGGCTCCCAAGAGGGCACATTAGCACGAGTTTTGGCTCCCAAGAGGGCACTTTAGCACGCGTTTTGGCTCCCAAGAGAGCACTTTAGCACACGTTTTGGCTCCCAAGAGGGAACTTTAGCGCGCGTTTTGGCTCCCAAGAGGGCACTTTAGCCCGTATTTTGGCTCCCAAGAGGGCAGTTCATCATGTTTTAACCAGCCAAGGGGGCAGTTTAGTGTGTTTTGTCAACCAAGAGGGCACTTTGGCATGCTTTTTTGGCTCCCAAGAAGGCACTTTAGCACATGTTTTAGCTCCCAGGAGGGCACTTTAGCGCGCGTTTTTCAACAATCGGGCCACGAGGGGGGGTGACTGCACCTGCCCCTCCCTTGTGCACATCACTGGCTGTGGCATCCAATAATGGCCAGAACATTTTTTGCAAAGTGTCATAACTTCATCATTTGATTCTATTAGACATATGCATGCCAATTGTTATTATAATTATTGTATGAATTATTGAGCAATGGCCAAAACTGTGTTTTGTGATGTCACAGTGACAATGACCTGTTACAGTTAAACAAAAAGAACACACCCAAACATGAGACACAAAAAGGCAGGCAGGGTGAAACCAAACGTGTCCAGGTAGACCAACCTCAAACAATACAAAATCCTAAATCCTAAATGCAAGTTACAAAAAGGGGCAAATCAAGACTTCATAAAGTACAGAGGATGAGGGACTGACACAGAGAACCAGAACAGGAACTCAGGAGACAACAGACAATCTGACAAAGAGTTACTGATACACATTTAAAAAGAACGGGAGGGATGAACTGATGGAACACAGGTCAGGGTTAGAGGGGGCGGGAAAACAGACAAAGGGCGGAAGCAGAAAGTGAATCATGTCACATGAGGGGAAAACTTACAAAATAAAACAGGAAATAACCAAACCAGAAACCTAAATCATGACATGACCTCTGACTCTAATGCGTCCTTTAGAAATAGCGTTCATGAGAATGGGACGGACAGACTAGCGATGCCAGCACAGAGGCATGAAAAGGCAATGATAAAGGAACTGCACCCTATGCAAGGCAAGCAGCTCACTCACTGCTGATCAGAATACTGTTCGCATTTTCAGTCTTAATTATTGAATGTCACTTCCTGTGGGGAGCAGATTTCCTGCTGTATCAGTGTCCATACCTGAATTTAATGTAGACAAACAGGGTAAATCAATGGCATCTCAGTCAGAGGTATCGGCTTACTTTCCACTTTTACAGCCCAAACTTTTGATTTAATGAGACGGTTGCTTCTATACATACAGATTTACCATGGTGCTGCTTTAGATGCTACAAATATAGGAAAATCTATCTTAAAAATCAGCTTTGATCTCACAGTGAAAACATTCACTGGCCCGCGCTCAGACAGCATATCACTGAGCGCATGATTTCCTGGTTGATCCGTTAGCGGCCAATCCCTCTGGCCTCTCCTGATGTCCCTCTGTGACACTATCTGCTGTACTGCAGTCAGACAAGCAGACTACATGACTAGCAAATCAACCAGAAGAGACTATTTCCCCCGCTGATAACATCTCCCTGCCGCTTTGCTAGCTGCTATAGCATTCAGCGGCTGCTATTCAGCACTCCATCCTATTCATTCGCAACCCACAGAGGATAAGAGACAGACAGAGAGTGTGCCACATGCATGTGAAAGCAGCTGAATGTGAGACCCATCTGATAATCCGCTCAAAAGGGTGAGGGATAGGCCGTGTTAGGTAATACTATAGCAGTTCACTCATACTCTATAATATTACTCTGTACAGAACTGACTGTCTGCAGATGTATCAGTTCAAGCTGCTGTAAATGATATATTTGTATTAAAATGAGTATCAAATAGCTCTGTACTCCAACTGTAATCACTGTCATAGAGTGTTTGGTCAGTAACCCAGGTCTCCTCTCCTCCTGCTCATGCACTAAAAGAGAAAAGACATTTTCTGGTATTCCACTTTAACCAATCAGGAACGAGAAATCCATAAAGAGGCGGCCCTGTCCGCTGGGCTACAGGCAGAGAGCAGGACCCTCCCGGTCGCTGCGATGTCCGTTATTGTTCTGTGTTCATGTGGTGACGTCGAGAGGAGGGAGGGGACCCTCAGTGGGTCGGACAGGAAGTTAGCTAAAACGACGTACAACGTGTACAGGAGCTTTATAATTCTTCCTGATATTTTGACCAAACGGTTTCTTGATCTCAGACAGAAAAAGATAAAAGCAACTTTGTTATCTCTAACGGACGACTTCATCAGCTTTAGGGAGCTAACTAGCTGGTTCAGCTAACATTAGCTCCATGAATTAGTAGAAAAACATTGCCTCTGGCTAACTTCTCAATGTTCCAGCTGAGTTGTTTTAAAAATAATCAAAATTAAAAGAAGTCTTAAATATCCACTTGATGGCTACCGATATGATGTCGTGGTAAAAGATGGAGGCTGAGGTTGTAGCAGACATGCAGACAGACTGAGAAATTACAGTGACATCGCTGCTCTTGTGATGCAGTGCAGAGCTAGCTCATCCAAGTGCTGTTACAAGTATTAAAGGGTCAGTTCAACAAAATGACAACAAAGAGCAACATGAATACATGTTTTTCCTCTTACCTGCAGTGATTTTTATCCCTCTAGATTGTTTTAGTGTGGGTGGTAGAGATTTCTGCCCTTTCCTGACATGATGGGACCAGATGGCACTTGGCTTTACAATGCTCAATGTTTCACTCAGTGGTTGGCTGGTTTGAGGACCCAAAAGTGGGCACCAGAACAGGGATTTGAACACAAAGGGTTTTAATGAAAACTTAGAGTCTTCGGGTAGAGGTGGTGAGCTCATGCTGGCCGCTCCGCCACAGCAGAGAGGAGGGGGCTCCTGAAGGTGCCGGCTGGGTGCACAGAGGGTTACTCTCAGGAGCTTCAGAGAGAGTCGGCTTGGAGACAGAGGTGCAGGTGGCTGGGCAGCAGGTTGGCTGAGCGCTGATCCAGGAAGCGTGAGTTCACTGAAGAGATGGAGGAGACACAAGATTAGGATCAAAAGCTGATGCACAAGAAAACACAAGCTGCTAATGAGAATGCTCGAGCTAAGTGTGTGGACCATACACCACGTCAAACTGACAAATACATCTGGCAGCGAGTCCAGCGGAGACCAGGATATTACAGCCAGTGTTGATAACCACAATGTGCTGCAGGTGTGTGTGTGTGTGTGTGTGTACGTGTGTGTGTGTACGTCAGTGGCTCTGGCCACACGGAAACGCTGCCCGTCCTCTCCAGTGCATCTCTGTAACACACAAGCACAAAAACAACCACAAAGACCAATCCACAGACCGTACAGTGAGCGGTCACATAGAAGAACTATTTCTTTCTTCTTCCAAATGACACACACAAATCCCAGAAACAAGGCACATGTCCATGACAGCATGGGGCATACAAATTAATGGCATCCACTTCATTCCAAGGATTATATACTTCATTTCATTTGCTGACAACTTCATTTGTTATTTTATTATTTTTGAGTCGAGCACACCACTTCTTTTTGTTTAATACTTCCAATTAGAGCAGTCATCATGATAAAGGATATCATCAGCATATTATGAAATTTGATGTACTGTTACACTTTCTGTAACACACAAGATAGAAAATGTTCATCCATCTCCTCTCTGAGTTGTTCCCTCCAGGCTGTGCAGTCTGATCTCAACTGCACAGCTCAGAGGCACATATTTTGTTTTGATGAGAAGTAAGTGCATTGTTAATGAACACATTCAGGTTGGACACAATGTACGTGATGTGCCACATCGTAACATCCTCCACCACACCCCGGGACTGGGTTTAACTAATGCACAGTCAAAGCTAATGTTCATATTCTCAGCTGAATTTCTCTGGATGAAGGGCTTCGAGTTTCTCCAGATCTCCAGATCAAAGAACACACACTTGGCTCAAGTCTCAACAGGGAGATCTCAGAAGCAGCCCCTGCTCTGAGGTCAGCACAGGTCAATGGCCTTGCGATCTGTCCTTGGATGACAGTTTTGACGAGTAGCAAGAGTCTCCAAAAGCCGCCAGAGCTCCAGGAGCCTCTCTGCTGAGAGCACCGACATTCTTCTCCAGATTATTTCAAAACTTTAAGAAGGTATTGTTGCTTGTTCCTGACAATGCTGAGAGCTCAGCGTGTCTTTACCACTCAGAGAGGCATGCCCTAGAAGTTAAAAATATTTTAACTTTTCGAAAAGGGAGTGCTACAAACAGGATTTCAGTAATCGCAGAGCAGCAGCAGGAGCCACAGCCAGTTTTCTGCAAGCATGTCTTAACCATTGCTAGACATTCAAATAAAGAAAGCGATCTTTGTGTATGCAGCTTGGTTTTTTATTTGAGTACCATGACCCTGTCACTCCTCTCTCTGCAGACCCTTCCCTTCAAACACATGTAAACTGTCTATCTCATCTCTAACCAACACTCATCCCTTTGTACATCTGCATGTTTATTCATGACATGACTCACACTGTGGCACATCAAGAGGTTGCTGGAGGAAGAGTGGCAGGGCGCTGTGAATTTCCACGCTGACAACATGTCAAAGGCAGACAGACACAAAGGAATAAAAAAATGCCCAAATTCAATTGCAGTACAACGCTCGGGATCGTGATATGAAATGAACACTCAAGGCATTATACTTGAAATGTGCAGCGGCGGTACATACAAATCACCTCATCCAGGTGACGGCTGGAGCGCTGCACATTTCAGAGAAATAAACACGCTCTGTTCTCCATCGCTGATTCGCCGAGACAAGCCAACATAAAAAGACAAGGCAGATCAAAGACGTGCGGAGCAACAATGTCACATCCTGCAGACAAATATGGCGAACCCTGGGACTCTACTGCCTGTGGCAGTGCATGCTATCTGTAGCTTGAAGCTAGGAAATCTCGCCTTAATTTGCCAAAGGAGGGCAGAGCAGGAGAGAGAACATAGGGAGAGGGAGGTCACATGACTCACAGTGGGTTCCCACCTCCTGCCTCCATGTTGGTCCTGTGGTTGAACATGAGGAGCAGAGGAAATAGCTCTACTTCTCCAACGCTAATGGGGCCTAAGGTTCCACATGCTGAATTAGTAATATTGAGGAAGTAACACTATCGTGGCCAGTGTCTCTTAAGCCTCTATGCATAATTCAATCCAAAAAGGAAAAAGAGTCTCTTCTTTTGCAGCAGGAGGTTATGTCAGGTTGTTGCAAATTTTTTCATTCAGCGAACTTTGGCAGTGCCAAAGAGCAGTATTCTCATCTCTAACAAAGGGAAAGTTGGATTTGTTAATTTTAATCTCTCAAAGAATAGGGCGGTTGAGGATAAAAGATAAAGAATCTGCCCGTGTGAGTGTGTGTGTGTGTGTGTGTGTGTGTGTGTGTGTGGGGGGTGTGTTCTGGCTCCGAGCAGGACGGCTGGCTCTCTGCGTCTGATGTGCCGCTACTGTACCGCTACTGAAGGATTTTACAATAATGTCACAGCCTCGTCTGAGAGTCGTGGAGAAATAGCAATTTTATTGTTAATGCGGAATCGTATTATTCTACCGACGTAAACATATGCGCACATGCACGGCCACACACACACACACACACACACACACACGGAAAGACGCATTACTGAGCTGTGAGGCTATTTAAATTTAGAGCATGTCTAATCTGTATATCACCCAAAATATGAACCAGCGCCTTCACAGCCATACGGAGTGGGCAGTTTGCTGTGCGCAAACATGGGCATGCACACAAACACTCTCTCACTCTCACACACACACACACACACACACACACACACACACACACACACACACACACACACACACACACACACACACACACACACACACAGCATGGCAGAAAAATCTAGCAAATGCCTGCAAGCTATCTGAGAAATGATTTGTTGAAAATCCTACAGTTAATGGACCATAGATCTTAAAAATATTTGCACTAAGGCACACGGGCGACGGTGTTCCACTCCAAAGCGGCTGAAGAAAGACAAGAAAAGTCTTCAAACATCATCATCATTCACAGCCCTCAAGTTAATTGGGTCTTAATCCTTCCATCACACATCCATAATCCCAGATCAAAATGCCTTTAGAGGTTAAAGGCCTGGACTTCTGCACTGCAATAAAGTTGAGCGGACGTTTAAGGCCTGTGTAATTAGACTCCAAACTTTGAGGTCTGGCACAGGTACATATATTAGAGGGCCAAAATAAAGAGAATAGTCTCTCGATGTGACCCGGCGTGTCAGGACTGTATGGTCTGTGGACTACAAGAGTGAAATCTAATCTACAGAATGTTCTGCTCTAAAGTCTAAAATTCCTGGTAAACCCTCGTCTTCAGTCACCACTGGAGAGTTTCATTAACACTGTTTGATCTTGTGCTCCCACGTCACCCAACTGAGAAACCCATGCTCTATCAAACTTGCACTGTTTCAAACATTAAATGGGTTCCGTGTTGCCGGGCTAGCAGGATACAGTAAGAAACTCTCACTTCATGTCACTCACAGCGAGCCAGCAGCCTGTCAGCAGGTTTACAGCTGAGTAAATTCACTTTGTTGCAAAATTTGAATTTGAATAGAGGTGCACCGATACACACGTCTTAAATAAAGTATCAGGAATACTAAAGTGGGTCACAGGCAGTTACAGAGGCGGTGTCTTGATCTATGTGAGTATGCTGCGGCTTAGTTACGGTCATTTGATCACTAAAAATAATCTACATCCGGGTGGCTGACTGGGGTTCAGTCAGTATGGTGGCAGAGCACTTGATGACCACACAAGCCTCAGTAAGAGCCTAACGCTAATTTAGCTCTGCCTTTGCCGCTGTGTCTGTCCTCGTTTTTGTCCAATTTGTCATTTTATTTGTGCTGTGTAGCATTTTTTGTAAGTACAACAAAAATGAAATCATTTTTCTCGTAATCATCATTACACCACAATAAGATACCAAAGGGCAAAAATAAATGGATGTTCACCCACCAATTAAAAAGATGAGCTACATTTTCTGATGTCTGTTTCTGTCCTGACTCTTCATAGCGTCAGCCGACGGCAGCACATAACACAGCTCCACGACCGTTTTCTCCTTTTTCTCATCATGACTCAAAACATCGGCAGCCAAATCCACTGCACACTTTTTGATCAGCTCAGAATCAGGGAATGTCTTGTTATGGTCCATGAAACGTGCAGCGATGCAGCTGTTGGCAGCATGCACCGTGTTTAAGTGTCGCTTTAGCTTCAAGGCTTGGCTGACAGTCCGGCTAACATTAGCTGGTGAGATGCGCCATTCACGGCAGCGTCGAGGGCGTGGAGAGCGTGCGGAAATATCAAGTAACACAGAAGACCACTAATTGGGGTTGGCTGCCGTAGTGTTTCTAACAGGCATCATTGTCAGCACAGTTGTAACAAAGACATCTGGATCGATTCTCTTTTCATCAGAGTTGCAAATAACAACACAGGACATAACATGAGTTAACTCAACTGTTTTGTCTATAATAAAAGAGGGTGAGTGGGCGCCTGGTGGCAGGCAAAATTGCAGTGCAGCACAGTCAGTGCGTTTACATGACAAGAAAACCGAATTACTGTGTTAGTCCGACTATGGTCGGATCTTTAAGATACATGTATACACCTTAGTCTGACTAAAATTGGACCGGATTGGATTTCTCATAGTCAAATTAAAGTACCCAGATTATTCGATTGATAGTCGCATTACTCCTGCATGTATACGTTCCAGCGGATCGGATAGGATTTTGCGTTCTGCGCAGGCGCTATATAGCTATATAGATTTTTCCCCAGGGCCGTGAACCGGAAGTAGACTGACGGCGGCGGCGGCGTCTTTCCTTCCGAAATCACCGCAAGAAAGAGCGCCATTGTGCACCTAGTTTGTGTACACCATATACGAAGTGTACAAAGATGTAGCTTCGTCTCGCTCTTCGTACGCCATCTTTCTGGAATGCCGAGGCAGCTGGTGACGTAAAGAGGTCAGCCGGAGGTGTTTCTGTTACCACTAGTTGAAATGGGCACAGCGCCACCTAGCGTACCGGGTATGACATGCTCCGGCCCAATAATCCGATTTTCGGCATGTAAACTCGGATAATTGCAGTTGTCTGATTGAGTAGCATAGTTGAACTATGGCTGTAATCTGACTAAGATGGGCATGTAAACGCACTGAGTGACAGTGAGGTTTATAGGGAACCAATGTAAACACAGATGTTTTCATTATTCTACATCCATTGCAATGTACAATCAACATGTATTTCATAATGGTAGGCTGAAGTAGAAAACTCATCTATTACCAGTTTAAAGATGCAATATGTAGTTTTAGTTTAACATTCCATAATGAACTAAAATTATCAACAGACTTTAAAGGTCCTATATTATACTGATTTTCATCAATTTCACACAGCTGTCAGATCAAACACACAGAATACACAGAATGTAAGGTTCAGTACAACAGGATACAAGCAGGAAACAAAAGCAACAAAAAGCCTGAAAGCATCAGTGCATCAGTGACCGTAAGATCAATGCTTTCTGAACAAACCTTGACAGGACAGCTCAGTTACTGGAGGGACTAAATCTAAACTGGGTGATAAGGAAAGAACTGCAGGTAAATTGTGCTCAAACTGTGTCCTGTTGAGTTTTATCGTAAGCCAACAAAAGAAATGTTTACTCATGGAAACACAATGTGTGTATCCTCGAGGACGTTTTGTAGAGCGCATATTGCAGTGCAGTTTTGAATAACTGAAATACTCACTGTCTCCACATTATAGCATCAAACTGTCAGCACAGTACACGTGAATGTATTCATACTGTATATAGGTATGTACTGTATATACTGAGCCTGCAGGGCCTGTTGAATGCCCAGAACTAATTTTATTAGCCTGGTTGAAGTTGTTAGTTGCTAGTATTTGTCAGTGGAATATCGTGAAACCAAAGGCGGAATGTTAACCCAGCTGCAGGGACAGTACGATCTTACTGCAGCGATTTATTATCAGACTCCTGTAAAGATAGTGAATCACAAGAAACAGATTTAAAAAGAATGGTCAGCAGAGGCGGATAAATCCAGACTTTTAGTCTCTAGAATGGGAAAAACCCTGTATACGGCATTTCCCACAATGCAACCAATCAAACCATAAAGTGGAAAATTCCAGCGTCCATCAAAACCCATATTTAGCTTCCAGGCTCGTGTTGAAATAACCCTGCTGACATCATCTAGATGTTTATCAGACATGACAAAGCTCCCTGCAGAGCCACACAAATAAAAAATAAATAAATCATACAACTGTTAAGTAGAATTAATCAAAGCTGAGTTGTTCCCCTTCAGAGGTCCAGTGTGAAGAATAGAACTGGGTATTGGTAAAATAAATGTGATACCAGTACCTTGACTTTTGTAACGGTTCCTCAATGATACCTATTTCGATACCAATCTTATGAAATCTGTTTCAGAGAGCGATCACCTTACAGATGCAGGTGCTGAGCCCCACCTCTGGGTGTAACCTCGTGTTTTTCCTGTTCGCTGCGAGACGGCCATTCACCAGCACCATTAGATCTCAGCACAACAAGCATGCTGCATGCTTACTGGCTAACTGGCGCTGACGAAATCAATACCATGGCTATTGCAATTTGATGTAGAATGACAAGACATTTTTCAATAATTGTTAATATATGGAATTTGGT
Source organism: Sparus aurata (assembly GCF_900880675.1). Lineage (NCBI taxonomy): Eukaryota > Metazoa > Chordata > Actinopteri > Spariformes > Sparidae > Sparus > Sparus aurata. The sequence goes on from NC_044190.1 coordinate 9,978,743, forward strand.
CAGTTGCCATAAAGTTCAAACCGAGCCCTAATGGAGGATTTAGTGGCAACTTGCAGTATGATTCCAGATTGCTACCAGCTGAACACTCCTCAGCTCGTCGCCTCCCGTGAAAGGCCGTCTTTAGAGTGACTGGTTTGTCCATTCTGGGCTACTGTACTGCAACATGGCGGACTCCATGGAAGAGGATGTCAGAGGCTCATTCTAAGGTGAGGAACACATGATATCAGGTGCTCACACACTAATCAAACCATAATTATGAGTACTGTATCACATTCCTGCCAAAAGATCCCTCTAAACACTGCACCTTTAAGTTGCATCAGCACAGCCCTCAGCTGTGGTGGGAAGATGAAAGGAGAGGATGGTGTTGTGATCAACAGCTGAGATCATAAAAGTTCAATGTGTCCAGAGCTACAAAAACAAGTGTGTCTGTCAGGGTGCATCACAATCACCTGGACCTGAACAAAGGTTTGGGCTTTTAAAGGTTCTGTTATCTGAGCCTGGATTTAAAAGACCCTGGAAACTGTCAGGAGTGCTTGTATTGCCTCTCAGGTCTGATCATGTACCACTCGACATGAACCAGCCGAATCGTATTGCTATGATGTTTTATTCATCCTCATTTATATTGTAGAGGGATGAAATGCACATTGTTGTCCATACTCATCAGGACTGATCAACATCCCCATCTGAAATGCCATTTTCTCAGAGTTGCTATGGCGACAGGTTGTGTAACTTCCACTGTGGGATTTATGAGTTGCAGAGAATATTAATTCTGTTTGGAAGCAAACACTCGTGATGTCGACTGTCGGAACACAGCGTTTGGTTCGTGGTGTACGGGTTAATTAACAAACCTATGGATACACGATGGGGGGAAAAGACGAACGCTGATAGTCTCCATGGAAATGTTTGACATGTTGCTCAACAAGACCACACAGGTTGTGGCTGAGAGACGGCGTCATATCTGCCTGCACAGTAGAACAGCAGCAGTCAGCCACAGCCACATTTACAAACAGCTATGTACAGAGTGACGTCGCCCGACAATGGAAAGTCATTTCACCTCAGCAAATATTTCCCTTAACCTCATGTTTCTGTCAATTGCAATTATTTGTGCATCAGCGTCAACTGTGGCACCTCATTTTGTTTTAGTTTTAGTCTTTTAAAGGAGCACGATGTAGCTTTGGAGCAGAAATTCTGACTCAGATATTTCATACGTACAACATTATATAATATTATATTATAATAATACAAACTCAGAAATATTATTATTTTTCCCATAACTGAATAAACAAGCTGTTCTCAGAGGAATTTATGGTCCCCAGAACACTGTGTAAAGCTCCTTTAACCCTGTAAGACCCAAATATAGAAAAACCTAAAAAAAAATTTTTTTGACCCTTCAGATGTTGTTGTAGGAGGCCTCTGATGCAGAAATGAAAGAGTTTTTGAAAAAAAAATGTTTATGTAAGTTTTTAGAGAAATGTTGCAATATTGCAACGTTGGGCTTAGGTGGGAGCAGAATTTCTGTATGTGTACTCATGTTCTCTGAACAACAATTCAGAACAACTAAGGATTCATTTGCGGAGTTGATTGCTTACTTAGCCCCATAAAGGTATATAACACTAATAATAATCACACATTCATATTTTTATGAAGAATTATTATTTTTTTTATTAAATAGCTTTTTCTAGTGACTTCTTCATTCCTTTTCTTCCTTTTCATGGCTGACTTTCATTCATAGTGAAAGTCCCACAAACAGTTCTTGTCCTCTGAAAAGCAAAGGTGAACATCACACTTGCTGCATTGCATGTTAGTGTATCCTTTAGTGCAGTGTCTGCAGCTTCCTCTCCCTGTCTTCACTGGGAAATGCGCAACTAGGTCCTTGCGTACATCCAATGGAAGTGTGCCCTTCTCTTGGATGGTCTCTTCTGAGGAGTCAGAGGGCTTCCTGATGTCACTGTTGCTGGGCTTCCTTGGCCTGAAGATGGTCGTCCTCTCTTTGGAGTTTGGAGCGCCAAGTTCACCAGGATGAGAGAGGATGCTCGCTGTGCCTGAAACTGTCTCCTGTTCATTGTCTCTTTGCTAGAGATCTTGAGAGAGGATGATGGTGTGCCAGAAGATGTACATGTACCAGCGATGGGATTTGATGGGGGACCTCTATTTGGCTGTAAATGAGTCCAACAAATCCACAACTCCCATGTACTTGTTGTTGGCACCAACAATGTAAGGCCTCTCAACTTCAGTGTAGGTTCGGCTGGCTTTGTCCCAGTGTTGAATCTTCTGCACAGGTTCAGGTCCAGCAAAGGATAACACAAGTGTGATGGCCCTGTTGTCAGACCATTTGACAGCACAGATGTTGTGATTCCCCTCCACTCTGACGTCATCACTTCCTCTCCCCTTTTTCTTCAAGCTCTTCTCGTCCTCAAGGTCACAGTTGGGCAGGCGCACCTGCCTGGCTGTTCCCACATAGTGAATTCCCCAATGTTTTCCAATGTTTTCCAATGTTTTACTGTCTGCTTACTGTAAGTTGCTTTGGACAAAAGCATCTGCTAAATGCCCTAAATGTAAATGTAAATGACTCAGCCTATGCTCTCTACTTATCATGCTAAAAGAAATGTGCATCCCAATCACCAGCCATTAAGTCACACAATACTGCCTTGACATGACAATACTGCTTGTAATGCCCTCTAATTATCATACTAAAAGGAAAACATGCATACCCCCACTTACATCCACACATCCACATTCAGGAAAATGTTCACCTTTCCCAGAACTGAATGTCTGTTGATATCCTCTTTGTGGACAAAGTTGTGGAATTTTAGGTCAGTCTGATCAAATTAACTACATTTTTTTAGAGATAAACTTTTAAATTAGTCAAAATTGAACCCAAGGGTAGTATGTATACTTTCCATGTATAAAAAAACACTCTGTTTCAGGCAGTGGTGTAGAGGAGGGAATACAACCTGTTTGTTCCCACTGCAACAAGCCTGCTATTTTGACTACCACACTCACCCAACGTTGTAATATTGCAACAAATATGTAACAAGCTCTAAATGAAACTTGATGAATCTATTCTACAAAAACTACATATGTACATGTTCTAGACATTGTAATAACAACAAAAAAAAATATAAAAGACATTTTACTTACTTGAATTTGATGAATTTAGTCCAATGAAACAAAGCAATGTTGTCCGAAGGAAACCATGAGAGGTTGTGTGAGTTCATGGCCATGAGGCCGGACTTATAAACAAATGTACTATCCAATAGCATCGTGAGACTAAACAATAGGACCCAATGACTATGTAAATGTGGTAAAAAACAAGATAAAATGTAACAGATTGTTTTTTAGGGTGGCTAAAGGTAACGTTGTAATATTACAACAGTGGGTCTTAGAGGGTTAAAGCACCTTTACAGTGCCACTGCTGTTCCAATCCTCAAGACTGTTGATCGCTGACACAGACACCACGTGATGCCAACGGTGTTACACGATTGGCTCACAAACCTTGTTAGAAGCCGGAGCAAACTGTCAGAATTCTTACACAGAGATTAACCAAACAATTGTTTTGGACCAGACGAACAAAAACGATGATGTTTTTAAGGAAAAGAGAGACTTTCATTCTGCACCTTTCTACGTTCTCTGTGGATTTACTATTTACTTAAAATGATTTGTCTACATAAAAATTGTATCAATGCGACCTTTAAGCTGACAAAATCAAAAGACAAAAGCCATATTAAAAAATGACTACTCCACGGTTGTGTAGCTGATTATGATGTCAAAGCTCTGTGTAACATCGACTTTGAGAAACGAAGCATCTGTTCTTCAGAAACCTCATTAATAATATAGTTAACTGCTGATTTTCCCACTTTCTGTGTGTGTTGGAGGCATAAATGCACATTGCAGTTCATTTGAGCGAGTGATGTATGCTTTGTGGTTGCACTGTAATATAACAACGTTTTGTTGCTCCTCAACTTCTCAACTTATCGCTGATCTCACAGCAGCTGCTGTGTGCTAATAAACATTTTAAGAGCCGCGATCAGATGTCTCACTTGTTCAGTTGTCTGACAACAGAAACAGATGTTTGAATCTCCAAATCACTAATATCCCTAATTCCTCACAGGACCACACACATCACATGACCTCTGTGTTTGGTGAAATTTGATAGATAATATGTGGTGGAATCTGTGTTTTACAAATTATGGACATGGCAGATTTGCATAGAAATAAGATGACAGATGACGGCTGCAATTATTCCACATTACCAGGGGTCCTCAGGTTTTACAAGTCCCATGGGAACAAGGCTTGTATCTAATTTTCATCAGATTTTAGTCTAATATTTACTATATGTTGTAAATATTTATGTCTTTAAAGTATTTTGAGGCCACAGGCGTCACCACCTTTATTATGTAGCCGTGGTTACGGGTGTCACTCTCGTCTGCTGTGAGGTGTAATGCAGGAGGCAGTTTACTTGTTGACACAAACAGCGTCCGTGTCGATCCGCGCCGCAGCAACACAACCGACTGACTCTCCTCTGTAGATCAGATTGTTTTTACCAGACTGGGTTTAAAGAGAACCTCTCCATCTCTCCTTGTCGATCTCTCTCTCTCTGTCGTTCCTGCCTCACCACAGCTGCCTCCCCTCTCGTCACGATAATTCAGAAGCTGGCGCGCTAAAATACAGATCCCTGTTTGGGTTCAGCTTGGGAGGAGAAGCTATACTGCATAATGCAGCGATTTGAAGACGTGGAAAATTGTGATTGACGGTTTTTACTCTTTTCTTTTGTCTTATAGATGAGGCAACTGAATTGTTGATCAGGAAAATAATCATATCAAGCGATTTTGAAATTATAAGAATAAAAGTGTTGCTGAAAAATCACGCTTTTTATTTTTTTCCAGCTTTTTGGACAGCTTCACTTGCAGAGCGGTGCTTTGATTTGAGAGGGTTTTGATGAGAGTATGTCTGAAGATAAAGATGTGACTGAGGATTATGTCTTTGTGCCCAGTGATGAATCAAATCCTTCAGGATTCTGTACGACACATTTAGACAAATCAATTGACTGGCAAATAGTAGACCACAACCGTGTTGCAATGACAACAAGACGGTGACTGTGGATGTTGTTACTGTGTCTCTGTCACTGAGCAGTACAGCATGTGTAACACAGTATATTATGCATATTAACATAAAGTATAATAGGCCATGTTAAAAGACTTTCATCCTCTGCTGTATCTGAGCTGAATAAGCACGTGCTCACACAAGGATTGTAGCGTTAGCAGAGCAGCCAGATCTGAGGGTTGACGAGTACATGCTTCATACTGAGTTTACCTTCTGGCGTTGCTCCTCCATGAATGGACCTAATAAGCTCCAGTAGGAGCAGTCAAGCTAATATGAATTAGTGGAGACTGAGGGGCAGTACCTGGGAGCCTCAAAAGCCATGGGATTGAATACAAGCCGTCCGTGTGCATTCTAATAAGACACTGCCGTCCAGAGGAATTGGACTCACAGCAGTCCAAGGTTAATCTAGATGTCAACACCTGCTGAGTGTGTAGCGCATTGCTGTGGGGTGACGTTCCCCATCTTCCCATCCACTGTGGAAACCTAATGTGGCAACTGATTCCATCCTCCCTGCAGGAGGAAGTGTGGAGGTTGGTATTTCAGTGCTGCCGTGCATGACTGTACCTCCTGGCGCTTTGGCTGCTGACCTTCTTACTTGCTTGCCTGATTGCTCCCTATCCACCCTGGACACACTCCCAACCCCCTGCATCACAGTCTCAAAAGCATGTGAGGAGTTCATCGTTTTGGATGGTGTGAATAAATCTAGGGGGGAAACAGGAACACCGACAACATTCTTTAATTCCTCACATAAAATCATATAGAACATTTTAGTTGTAAATGAATTCAAAGACAATTCAAAGGCTTTTTCTTTTTGTTTTCAATCTGGCTCTTTTGGTGAAAGGAACACATTAAGAGGGATTCCTGAAAACCTCCAAGGGAATTTATGCTCAGGAGTTGGGGAAACTTTGGAAAAATGACACCTTTGAATAGTGAACTTACTTGGTGGGGGCGTCATTAGTTCTTATGCAATGTTTTATTTAAAAGCATGCCCATTTGATTGAATTGGACACTTCCATCACATTTTTCAGCATCAAATAAAAGAGGAACTCAGAGGCTTTCAGTCAGTGTTTGTCATGATACTTCAGTTAACTAGATGATTGTAGCCTTAGCCAAATAAACAGTTTAGAACTCAACATATTCTGCTATTAGTCTCTGTTGACTGAACAGTAACAGATGTTCCATACATTCTAGTTAAATGAGTTCAACTGAAGTGTTGTTTTTTTTTTAAATTTCTATTGTTATGGTAAAATGATTGTTTCTATCTGCATTTGACATGGACTAATGGACAAACAGACCCTATATTTCCATTGAATTCCTCTCATTTCCCATTAATTCCCCAAATCATGTTTAATACCCGTTTCCACCTATAATATTCTTTCAGTTTTCTACCCAGTTGCCACGATATGATGTCAGCAGTTCACATTTCTGCAAATCACAGACACGTCCTAGGATGATGTGTGTACCAAACATGCCTTATCATGCTCACATTATATGCCTGTTAGCTGACGTTCACATCAGGAGGTGGAGGGGAGGATGCTGGAGTACAGCCAACACAGCTGCCAAACGGCCTACTGCAGTATACGAAGTGCACCAATGTTTGTAAGGAGAAGCACAGACTATTTCTATCTGTGACGGTGGCGATCTTAACAGATATTTTAAGCAAAACCATTGTGTTATCTTTAAACCCAACCAAATGGCTTTTGTGCCTAAACCTTAAGGGAGCATAAGCACAGTGTCATGACAAGAGAGAAATGGAAAATTCAGATTACACAAATGTAATTAGTTACGTAGTTTCCACTTGTCTGTGATTTTGCAGAGGCTGACTTGGATAATCACGAAATGGCCAAACTTCATGTGTGGTTTAATATAAATAAATTATCATTAAATCTTGAGAAAACTAAATACATGCTATATGGGAAAAAAGGCTGCAACAACAGTACTAACATTCAAGTAAACGGAGTGAATATTGAAAGGGTACATGAGAACAAAGTACTGGGAGTAATCATCGACGACATGTTAAGTTGGAAGCCACACATAAGACAGCTAAAAAGGAAGTTGGCCAGGAGTGTGTCCATACTCTGGAAAGCACAAAAAATATTAAATCAAAAAGCACTTCACCTGTTGTACTGTGCACTCGTCTCTCCACACCTGCAATACTGTGCAGAGGTGTGGGGACACACATATAAAGGCTCCACACAGCCTTTGTTAATACTCCAAAAAAGAGCTCTGAGAATCTTACATTATGCCAACTATAGGGCACACACAAATCAGTTATTTATTGAATCAAGAATACTTAAACTATATGACTTAATAAACTATCGCACACTACAAATGATGTACAAAGCTGCTAACAAAAGCCTCCCTCATAATTTGCAAATACTCTTCCTAGACAGAGAAGAGAGACACAATCTCAGAGGGAACATGATTTTCAGGCAAAGTAAAGTACGAACTACGTTAAAATCCTTTTCTTTATCGGTCAAAGGTGTTAAACAATGAAATGCGCTAGAAGAGGATGTCAAAAAATCAGCAACACTAAGTGGCTTCAAAAAAAAGTATGTACATTCAATCGTTGATCAGTACAGATCAATACTAGAGGGTTGATAAAGGTCAGAGGCACGAATCAACAGACACTGGGCAGACACTTTGTTGAGACGGCATGTGAGCATAACAAATACCATTCTGTACCCAAACAATAAGTTGAACCTGAGAAAATTGTATGGTCCAAGGCCAATGCCAGTTGTACATGGCAGGATGTTGTTATAATGTGCATCAACAATGTGAGATAACTTAGGTACGAACACTGTGCCACTATTGTGAGTTATCACAAGTTCTTCTGAGCTGTGAAGGACTCAACCCTGTAAATCGGCACACAAGAGTCATTCGATTGAGATTCGTCTAATATTGTCCAACTACGTTCTTAACCAACCAATCAATCGATCAATCCACGATGGAGTTGCTGAGCTGGTCAATGAATGCCATCGACAGAGTGTTCTCAACACGGCGTGCGGGTTCTGGTGAACCGACATGCCCGGACGGGACCTTTATGTCCGGCTACGTTAAGGATGGTTGGGAAAATTGGAGAGTCCTCTGCCTTGCCGCACTGGATGTGGAAGATGTCGAGGACGTGTACATGTTCACGTTCATGACAATTGGAACGATCGCTTTGGGATTTGGAATCTTTATGCAATATTGGAAAATGAGAAAGATCGCTACTGAGCAGACCAGTGCGAGGGCAGACAACGCCAATACTCGGAGTGCTGTGGTCGGAATACGCTCTGACATCTCAAAAATCCGCGACTTCGTGATACAGATGCGAGTTGATGTAGCCACCAATCGGGAGGACATGGCGAAGCTAGCAGCCATAAAAGCTGCAGAGGAGACTGATGAATAACATGAAAATGCATTAAAGGGCTCTTACACCATCCCAACACCATCTCAACAAATAATAAATACACTGGACTTTTGCTCTCTCTCAATTGGATATTCTGACTTTGTGGCAAGCCTGGCTATAAGATGAGGCCATAAGATGAGACTGTTGTTCACTCATGATGGACTAATATGGACACATGTGCAGACACACATGTAATCTGTATGTACTGTCTAGAGCTTGAATTCAGCTCTGTATGCTACTGCTGTAATATGTTTTGTCAAAGGTCATAACAAAAGAAAAAAAGAGAAGAAAAGAAAAAAGTAATTTGCAAAAGACAAGAAAAGATCAGGATGAAGATTTTATCCTGTGGGTAATGGGGGCGGGACTTGATAAGCTTTGGCTTCTCCCGCTTTTCCCTTTCGGCCATGTGTGTTGTATTATTTGAACAATGATGAAATGTGATGCTTATGAATTGACATGTCCGAAACAAACAACATAAAAAAAAAAAATAAAAAAATAACGTAATTCTGGGGATTGGGGCGGCTGTGGATCAGGAGGTAGAGCGGGTCGTCTAGTGATCTGACAGGTCGCTGGTTCGAATCCCGGCTTCCCCCAGCTGCATGTCGAAGTGTCCCTGAGCAAGATACTGAACCCTAAATTGCTCCTGATGAGTGAGTGATTTACAGTGTGACGCATGCAGTTGGGCTTTGAGTTTCCTTCAGTCGCTGGTTCCACAAAGCCAAAGCGGTTAAAACAGAAAAAGGATGGAGGGCTGGCAGGTTAACAGTGGGGGTGCCTCGCAATCCCTCAATTCCCATGTTGGTGAAATGATATGAAAGTTAAAGCTATATTTTAGGAGTCTGCCATTTAATTGCTGCCTTGCACCTTCAGGAACTAAATGGTATTTAAATCAGCGTCAACACAAGCCCTCTGCAGACCCGCACATCCCACCAGCTTTCAGTTATAATAAGGGTATCCTTTCATATACATCAGCAGTTAATGAACACTGAACACTGTACACGACTCAGCTTGTCCAAAGTGCATTGGCTTGTCGAGATGAAAGAACAACCAAAGCATCACCAACAAGCATCGCCCACTTGACCCTGAACGATTACGGTGACCAAACACCCTATTTAGGAGGCACCTGAAGCCACAAAATCTCATTTCGCCGGTAATTGTCACCCATTTCCCAACAGTGGAGTCACTTAACCCCCAGAAACCTTCTGAATCCCACTCCCCCCTCGTCCTGTCACACTATCCTGTCTAATCCTCCCAGCACACCACCTCTTTTGCATTTTGTCAAAATTCATTTATTTCCTCCACAGATCAACCTAATTAGAGGAAAGGCTTGTGGTGAAAACACGTCTTTATTGCTGTCATCATCAATATCACACTCCTTATCTGGGTCACTGCTCGCTGATTGGCTGCATGGCTAATGGGGTGGAAATTCTCCATTTTGTTCCGATCCTTTCATGTTTCAAACGCACGCCCGGTGGGGAAACAACGCGCATATTGGAGGGTGTAAACAGTTAACAGGTCTCTGTTTCCCCCACAAACACCTTGTTGTGGAGGGAAGAGAAAGAGATGCAGAAATAGAAAATAGGCAAGATAAAGGTTAGGCTGTCTTCTGGGGACTGAAGGCTCTATTCAATCACTTTTGATAAGAAAGCCTTGGGGATTAGTCAAAGGCATTCTCTCTGGGCGGTGAGACGGAAGCTCTGGGTTCAGGTACTCAACAAAAACACTGTTTACAGTGAGATAGCACCGGAGACTGCTTTGAGGCAGAGCAGAAGATTATGATTTCTCAACTTATCATACGGAAGGAACCATTTTTGATCAAACAGCGGTGGGCAATTTTGCATTCAAGGTCAGTACATTTGCTTACGTGTCTGTGGGTAAAAAAACAGCAAGGTATTGGATTATATAATGAGCTTCAGCGTGGCTTCTCTTTCAGTTTGCACAACCTCTTCCTCACAAATGAGCTCGCCTCCTCATCTTTGCACAGAAGAGCCAAAGAAAGAGAGACGCAGAGAGAACCGCCGGCCCCCATTTCCTGTCCTTGTGTTTTCTATAAAGCCACCACAGTTATCAATGAAGTTCAATACCTTCTTTTATCCAGGCAAGCTGACACCGCTGAATACAGTTCAGGATTATTTTGACGAAATAAGACGGACCATCTCCAGTGTGGGGAGTGAATCACTTCCTTGTAGTCATTTCATGTTTTTGAAAGACACAGATGAGGGTGAGTCAGGGACTGAATACTTGAAGGTGAATGCACTTTTAAAAGCAATTTAGAAATGATGTCTTTTCTGTATATGTTTGGATTGTCACTCAAATGGCTTGGCGGCGTTGCAGCACTCGATGCTGAAAAAACGAGAAGCAATCTGCCTGAAAAACACAGTATACTCACTTTAAATATGCTCTCAGCGGGAGCTCTCACGTCACACGCATTGGAGACTGTTTGCCGCAGCAGTCAGCTGGCATGTATGAGAAGAAAATACTAATCACATTGAATTCAGCAAAGAAATACTGTTTGGCAACCGAAGAACCAGCAGTAGCTGCAGATAAATTAGACATTTTAACAATTTTCATCACATTGGTCTAAACCCCGTCTTAATCCATCAAATGTCGAAGTGGGACGCACAGCGCTGGAGTTTGTGTTTGTGGTCTGCATCCAAGTTTTAAATTCTGAGACTTTGCCCAACACCCGTAGACAAAATCAAAACCAATGTTCCCCCCAACGCTCTCAATTGAAACGCTCCTCAACCGCTTTATTTCCACGAGACATTCAGAGCTCCAGCAAGTATTTATCATTGCGGTTTGGGTGATTACCATGCTACGAATATTGGAAATAAGTTTCCGTAATTTGGGGGCTTTTTGGGATGTAATCAAATAAAAAGACTCAAAAGTCTTAGAAGTGTAATGGGTGCCAAGACAAAAAAAATAAATAAAAAATAACTCACAAAATAACGAGTCAGTACTAAGTAGATTATACTTTTGAATAATCCACAGCAGCAGAAACAAACAGACACGTTTCAGCCCTCGGCCTTCTTCAGTGTTCAGGTTTGGGGATGTAATCACCCCCTTTTTTACCTGGATGTGTACTTGTTCATGTACTGGCAAATTGGCACAATTTTAAGAATGCAGAATTATCTATTAGTATTTCCAATTTTTAATGTGGATATAAATGTTCAACTTACCTTTACTCCACGATACCTGAGCATTTTATTTTATTTACCTTGATATTTTATTTTAATTCATGACTACTTATGCGTTATACGTTATCTATCTATATTTATTGATGAGGAAAACTTAAAATATCATGATTTCCAGGCAAGATCAACTGGATGTTTCTTTTAGGCTCGATCACATTTACAAATTTTTACCCTTATCCCTCGGTTTTCCAGTGCCCCCTTCCCCCTCAGAACAGAGTAACAAGTGGTGGTGGTTGTCTCCTCCCTGTATGAAACTGGACTCATACGTAATCAGTATTCGTCGATGGTGTTTATGTGAACAGACACGAATATTTCCACATTTCATTTCACTGACATTTCAGCTTTGGTGATTTCTCACCATAGCAATCCTGGTATAATCACCATCATCATTATTATTATTATTATTATTATTATTATTATTATTATTATTATTATTATTATTATTATTATTATTATCATCTGGTGGAGATAGAAAAGCATGGACACTCACAATTTGTTTGCATCATTGGAATATGTCAAAATGCAGGACCGTCAGCAGACAAATCAACAATCAGAAAGCAACATAAGCGAGCTAGCTAGTTAGCGACCCAAACACCAGCAAAGTAGTGATGATTGTTTTATGCTCATTCGAAAGAAAAGAACCATGATGAACTGAAACAGCAGACAGTTGCCATAATCCTCAATTTGAAGTGAGCCTCTTAAAAACCTGTGTTTGGAGGGCCACGCGGCCCTAACAATCAAAGTGCCCCTCCCTCAGGTGTGAAGTGCAGAGCAGAGGTGGAGAGCTAATCGGTAGAGGCGAGGGGTGTAGTCACAGTGGCCATTGGATGTAATAACATCCATGTCTGGATTTTCAGATTTGGCCCAAGTATGACTCTAAGAAAAAGTTTGATTTGGATGCAACAACTGGGTGCTAATGGTTTTACACCACCTTAATTGCCTCCATGAGCTGCGTGTTGCAGCAGCTGCCTCAGCTCCAGCTGCTGACCGTGTTGATAAGTGGACAAATCAGTGAGCCACACCAGAACTTCCCGTTGCTAGAACTCACTCACTGCTCTCACCCAGCGTCTTTGCTTCACATTTCTCCCCCACACTTCTCGCTGCCTCACAGTATAAACACCCCTGCTCGACGTTCACCTTTACCTATCTGTCAAATCTGTGTGTTTGCTTGAAATGTAGGTATGAGTTCCACAAAATTCAGTCTTCACTGATTACTGTAATTAAAGGTTCTTCCTGAAACTGCAATTAGCGACAGACATGTCCAGGTGCAGATGATGCCGTCCAAACCCCTGCATCAAACCGCTAAAAACTTTTAGTCAGCTCATGACAACTGTTGCCCAGTTTTATCTCTCTTCGCCTACCGCCAACTAACCACATAATAGCGTTAAATGAGCTGTTCAGCATATAACACAGATTAGATGGGGTGTTCAAATTCTAATCAGCACTAATTCTCCACAATAACATTAGAAGAGTCTGCCTCAGCCCTGTTTGTCATGCAACATGGAGTTACAGTCACTGTAGCTGTGAGGAAGGATATGAGGGAAGTGTCGTGATGTGAGTGAGAAGTGATCCATACGTCTTCCAGGAAAAATGATTAACAACCGGATCGGTATTACACTTTTATTAAGTGTGTAATGAGTAGTCAATAGATATTGTGAGACGATAACCGGTTTTATCTTCACATAGTAGGAATAACTGCATGTTTCTAGTAAGTATAGTAAATGTATTAGAGCCTTATTAGAGAAAGTATCTCATCAGGGAATCATTTTGGGAACTTTTCAAACCGTGTCCGCGTGAAACTGCCTGAACCTGCAGCAGTGATGAAAGCTGCACAGAGAAAGTCAATTAAACGGTCACTGTGGTGGATTATCTGACTCAAGATGTCTGACAAGAATCTTAATATCAGAGTGAAACGAGTGGAAGCCGGTGACTGCCATCCCGAAATGCACTTCGGAGAATTGTCAGCAGCGACAAGCGATCAAGTGTACATGATTTGCATTCCACGCGTAGATCCCTGTGTGTGGTCCTAAAAATAGTCATAGTCATGACACGTGTATGAACTGGCATGTTCAATTAAACAGGCCTAGAGCCAAAAACCAGAGAAGACTTCGACAGGGAATGCTCTTTGGATGTACCGTCAGTGTCAGAAAATATTTCCCTCTGACACTTTGAGGGTCCCGCGTACATTAGAAGTGACAGAAGATGGAAGTCTGACATTTTTCTGCTCCTCATTTGTAATAAATTTGACTAAGATGGAAGAGTGAGATGATGTTTTTGGACATAAATCTGTAGGTGCATAAAATCATTTTTTATGTCGATTTAAAAAAAAAAAAAAAAAAAAAAGTCTATCCTACCACTGTTTATAATGTTAGAGCCTAAATTAATACGGTATGACATCTACAGTAACAAACAATGTTATTCAATACACGTCCAATAAGTGCCCGCTAAACAAGAGAACTTTGTGAAAACAACTGTAATTAAAGAATAAATGATCTAAACTATAAACTAAACACACACCATCAGGGAGACGTTCATGTCACCTTCATAGAGTCAGTCAGTCCAGACCCACTGTTGGACGCACACTGCAGGTTTAATATCTGAATGTTGAGTTGGACCTCACTCGGACGTCTGTGGATGTGAGACAAAGGTTATATTTAAACTTCTGGCTGGGACCTCTCAGATGTCTGTGGACATGCAACACTCGATTTTGAAACATCAGGCGAGGACCCCTCAGACGCCTGTCGACAAGAGACACAGTTCACTAAATTAGATAGATTGACTTTATTTATCCCACGGCGGGGAAATTCACTTATTACAACAGATATTTAAAGATTCGATAATTAAAGATCCGGCTGTGGAACATCACGGCAAAAGAATTAAAAACGGGTAATGTACCTAAATGTCCGGATGGGAGCGTTTTTCAGACTTCTGTTTGTGTATAAATCAGGTCTGAGCGTGGAACTAGGAGACATCTGACATGTGAGCTCTGTGTGCCTGACGTCCTGCACTGCCACCATTTAGCATCTGCAGGCAAATTTCATTCACCTGCTTTCCAGTTTTGTGAAAGCGTTCTTAATGTGTTTTAGTTCCATGTGGTGTTATTAGTTGTCAGAGCTTTTTCCTCCTTGATCTACTAAATAACCTTTTTTTTTTTTTTTTTTTGACGAATGCACCTGCAGCTCGCTCCATTTATGACGCTCAGTTAGTTGTCTGAATATTAGAGAACTGGAAGAACAAAGTAATTGTCAGAGCCATTCAATAGCTGCCAGACGCAGCTACCATAATTACCAGTGAAGGCAGCGGCGTGTGTAACCGTACACACTCCATGCTCGGCTGTGATGTGTTTACAGTTTGTCCACCCCGCGTGCATTTGTCAGGCTGATGTTACAGGCTGCAGTTACAACCTAGCACAAGTTGAAACTGGACACTGGAGACACTCCGGACTAAACCGCAAATATGAACACACTCACACGCGAGGCTGACAGTGAAACCTAAACACACAAAACACTGTGTAATTGTAAATCAATAAACAATTAAGGTGCCGCCATCATAACACACTGCTCACTGACCTCAAATCCCTCGGCGCTGACTGTGTCTCCATTTTCCTGTTGTTTGTAAGAGGGCAGCTAAAACAATAATAGGATGGCTGTCGGCTAATGTGCGGACACTCGCCACTGAAGTGTGGCGTCCGCGTTTCTTTTGGTGCATCATCAGACTGTGAAGTTACATTTCACTGTGATGGATTATCTCTTCTGAGCGTGTTGAAAATCACAACACAACATATGAACACACAGCATGTTCACATGTATAGGTTTTGGATTTATTTGACTGTTGTCACCCCTCTCCCCCTCTGTCCTCATTTCCTGTCTGTCTCCTCAATATCAGCTGTCCAATTAAGGCAAAACCAAATTAAAACTAATCAGGCATGTTTTTTTCTCTCTCGACAATGACGTTTGTACAGCTCCTTTGAGCATGGCACTTAATGTAGCCCTACAGTTGTTCCATTGCTTGGTTAGCTAGTTAATTAACCCTGTCATGCATGGTGTCCACCGACAGATGTTTGGAGACGATTTTTACCAATTAAGTTGGAGTACCATGTCGCATGGGTTGTTATCTTTGTATCTCTTTTGTCATTTTGAGATATGGCATCATAAATTCAGAATGGTGGAGGGATAAGGAGCTGCACAAAGTCAAATCAATTTATTCTAAGAAAACCAGACAAGTAAAAACATTTTTTGGTGTTAGAAATATCCGAGTCAGTAACAATATTCTTGTGAGTTCTTTTTTTTCTGTGAACATACAGCTGTCCGCTCCAGTAGACATTATGTCCCAAAAGCTACATTCTGCCTATTTAGACTCTGCCTTATCTTTTATCAAAAATGATGATATCATTTGCACTTTAATTGTTTTATTAAACAGCAGTATAAAATGATCCTCAAAATGATCCAAAATATGCCCAATAGGCAGAATAAAGCCATTGGTGCATAATGTTCACTGGGGTGGACGGACATATTTTCAGTCACAGAGAAAAGTTGGACGAGAAAAATAGATGGATTAAACAATTATTCCTGAATCGCTTTTAATACTGCAGTGGATCTTTCTGCAACTCCTTTAAAATAGCACATGTTGAAAAGAATGATTACCCCAACATTTAATCAGACAGGGTCTGGGAGTTATTTGAGAGTACATCCTCTGCTCGATTAGATGTGGGGGGCAGCTATGTTTTGTTATGTTTTTTTCATTTTGAGGAATAAGGTAGGTGTTGTTTCATCAAGACCACTGAATCGGCCAGGCAGGGAGAACTTAACAAGAGCGTTTGGCAGATAAATGAATACAATGCTTGGTCACAAAGCAAAAGAGTCACTATGTCCTAATTCAATCTTTGCTGCAGCGTGTTCTAAACTCATCCAGCCGTACACCAAACTCTGTATGAAAGTCCATCTTACTAGGTAGATTATTTGGAGCATGTAATTAAATTGTATATATATATATATGAGTGTGTTCCTGGGATAAAGAATGATGAACCGTACTGATGGACATTCTGAACCTAAATACTGAGAAAAGTCATGAGAGTGCAAAACAACAACGATAACATGAGGCTATTATCCATGAATATTCTTGTGTTTCATTGTTCTGTCTTTCAGAATGAATGTTTCAGGACAACAGTTGATTTTGTATGTATGTATTATTGATGGAGAGCCGGAAGCATTATGTTGCCATGGAGATACTGAGTTGCAGCTAGGTGTGCCACAGTGGCATAGGTTTGGTTTTAAGAGTGGCGGGGGTCGTGCTGAATTGAAGTAGAAACTACATAAGAGCTGTTATGAAATAGATTAAATGGATTGTTTTGCTTTCCGTGACAAAAAGAACTGTGATGTAACCCTCTGAGTAACTAATAAACCAATCCTGATGGAGGGAAGCTCTTAGAAATGTATAAATAATGCAAGAACCCCAGTGTAAATCACAATTCCAGGTGAGAGACGTGTTTCTTAATGATGGATAACTGCTTCTTTACGACACAGTATGCTGTGCTTTACTGCCTTATCGTGGATTCTAACATCTTTGAATATTAACTGTAAGTATGAAGTAAAAGTACATTTAATGTTCTTAGCAGAAACATGGACATGGTGGGACTTTATCAGCCCTGAGTAAAGTGAGCTAGAATCTCTTGGAGGCTGCAGCTGCACATCCTGGGTTTATTTACATGTTGGTGAATCCGTCCTGTGAGCAGTCACGCTGCATTAGTTACTAAAAGTTCCTGTTGTGAACTGCCTGGATAAACATCGGCTTGGGGATACTAAAGAAATCTTATAATATTGTGAAGTTTAAAGTTGTTAGGGGATTTTTTTAAGATGGTTTCTAAGCAAATATTTGGATATTTACACATACAGAGGCATCAGAGACTCCACCGGGATAATTACCTCCCTTGAACCGGAGATTGCGTTCCCGTGTGTGACCAAGAATTGAGAATAACATGTTTTCCAGTTATGTTACATAAAGTATGTTAGCATATGTTAATTACCTCATGTAGGTTATCTGTGACATGAGTGACATTACTGAATGTAGTTGTTTTAACCCAGACGTGATCTTTTCCTGAATCTAATCCAATAGTTTTTGGACCTAAACCTGGACTGTCCAAAAGTCATAATACTGTATGTAAACAGTTTGTTAGCGGGCTTCATTCTGAAAGTCTAACTGGATGTTTCATATGTGCTGTATCTAACTATGAAGGAAGGAATCTCTGTCTGTCTGTCTGTCTGTTATTCACATGTCTTGAGAACCATTTATCCGGTCGACTTCACACTTGGCAGGTTTGTTTCTGAGTGAACATCGCTCTGAGCGACAGTGCGGTGTGACGCTTCAGCACTCTCACACCTGACGACTCACATGATCTCATGGGGAAGCAGACGTAAACAAAATGGAATAAATGTGTTGCAACAACTTGCTGCAATAACATGGTGCAGCAAGAAATGAACCATAAACAAAGTAAAAGGTTAAACACGTCTGGACGAGCGGGGAGATGTGGTGAACAGGTTTTCTTTTCCTCAGTGAGAACTGGAGGTGAGATTTTCATTTCCTTCAACTGTAGTGTGCTAGCTAATGCTAGCCTCGAGAGCTAAAATGATTGTTGCTTGGCAGCACTGTCTGCTGCTCCTGTATGCCTCTCTGATTGGTTGTCGTAAATAGCAAACATCATTTAAATTTTCGTGGCAGCCGCAGTGACTCCATTAGCAGTTATGGGGGCTTAAGACTGGATCTGTAAACCCCTCATATTACCAGACAGTCTGTGCTGAACAGCATAAATTGAACAGGCACTGCACTAGTGACGGTGATAGCACTAACTTGACATTGCAGCCATTCAATTTTTAAAACTGTCACCGGAGGCGTAGTTTGAGGCAACTGACCAAGCTGCCATATTCCATGGGTTTGCCATGAGAACGAGCTGGCCACAGAAACAAAGAGGAGATGGTCTGTAAAACTCAAATACACGTAAAATTCTTAGAAATGTTGTCCTGCTGAAATAGAGAGCAACTGACCTCTGACCTGAGAGAAAAGTCGTGTTTCTATCACTTCAGGAGTCGACAGAGGAACACACACTGAACACATGCTGTTCAGCTTTCTCAGAGATTCAGATGAAGACAAGATTTTGTCAAATTTACACATCTTTATAAGACAGGACAAAATGGAAAAGGAGATCGTCTGATTGTTTGAAGACATTTTCTTAAGAGAGTCACATTAATACAAAGATCTATCATGGAATACCAGTATTTTATATACTGCAGTTGTTATACCACATTTTTATATTCTGTAACATGTGTACATGGTAATATGCCAACTTTGCTTCAAAAAGTGTTCAGTTAGTTCATCCAAGAAAAGAAAAAAAAAGAAAACTTTATAAACAATATTCAACTCACCATGAAAGGATTACAATACCCTGCAAATGCTCACGGTCTGTGTCTTAATGTCTTTAAGCGTTTATCTTTACCACAAGAGAATACACAAAAACTCAATGCTTTGGGTAACTCGTTGGATTTGATCCTGCCTTCCATATAAAGTACTTGAAATAACTGAATGCTCATTAATGATTTACATAGTCCCAACGGGGAACAGAGACAACACTGTGGTACTGTGAGAATTCATGTCAAGATAATAAGGAAGAGATGCGAAGAGTTCCACTCCAAAAGGCTTTATATCCAGATACAACATAAAATAAAATCGTTGCCTGAGGTTTATCATTCAGCGTCTGAGATATCTACAGGTTTCACTCTGTAAAAATGAACTCATTTTGTCAACTGAG
Organism: Sparus aurata; assembly: GCF_900880675.1. Lineage (NCBI taxonomy): Eukaryota > Metazoa > Chordata > Actinopteri > Spariformes > Sparidae > Sparus > Sparus aurata. The sequence continues at coordinate 9,998,229 of NC_044190.1, forward strand.
CGCTTACTTATGAACGATTGGTTGAAATTAATATCATTTGGTTTTAGTTTTTTTTTTTTTTTGCTGTCAAGATTTTTGGGGGTCATGTTTCTCTGTCACATTTTGGAACAAAACTCTTCATGTTTTCCAGTTCATTAAATACGGTAATTATCAAAAGTATGGAACGCAGAATACCACACAATTAGCTGATCCGCTCGAGTGATTATTGTTTTTGATGTACCGTCCATAAATTAACACGAGTGTCGACCTGCTTCAGTGGCTCCTCTCTGGTCGTGGCAGAAGAGGTTTTTTTATCAAAGCATCTGACGGGAGTAAAGCCTCATCTTTGCTAAACATGCAAAGGCCGCGAGTGCGAGGAAGGAACGAGTGGCTGTGAGTCATGTACAGCTGATGAAAAACAAGTGAGAGTACTAAGATAAAAATGCTTTTATTTGTTGCTCTAAAGGAAATGTTTAGGGGGAGGAAACTATCGGGTTGTTTCTTTTCTCAGCTTGTGAAGTGACAGGATCCTTAAATGTTTTTAAATGAACAGTTTGACATTTTGGGAAATTTGCTTTCTTGTATAGTCGGATGACAAGATCGAAACTAATGTCATATTCAGCCTGTCCGCATCGGGAAAATGACTAAAAAGTCGACCTTGCTTATTATGATATTTACATTGATTGTTGGGCAGTGGCCTCTAGTGGCTGTAATAATTGTTACAGCTGTGAAGGAGGAAGTCAGGTGAAGTGGTAGAGAGGCACAGTCAGCATAGGGAGGAAGACAGGGCGAATAAAGGGCTCAAAAAACAAAAACTTTCACACTATTTGTTTCCTGTGAGAAACTAAAGTCAGCTGTGAGTTTTTTTAAACTCAGTTTACTTTCACAACATACTTATGTAAGTTAAGTCACATAGGTAACACTTGTTTTTAGCCCAAAACACCTTGTTTTCTTTAACCAATTGGAGTAGTTTGTCTAAACCTGACCAAACTGTGAGTGTACAACGATGGTCCCGTATGCATGATGCTGTTATGCTACAATGTTCATGTTTGGAACAGTGATTTAAGTCATTTTGGGACTAAATATACCATATTAACATGGCAGTCATTTTCCTCTGACTTCACACTGAGGGTGGGAAGCTCGAACATCGTAATGCTGTATTGCAGATTGAAACTTTGCATTAAAACTGGAGTCATTTCACAGCTTCTTCAGCAACTGAAAAAAAAATGGGTGGCCCAAAGAAAATTCAGATTTCAAGGTAAAACAGCTAACGGTAGATAACGGCAAATGTTAGCATTTAGCCACTGCTGTTTGATAGAGTCACATGACATGATGGAGAAGCCGTAAATTAACCTGCAATTACCAATGCACATCATGGACTCATTAATTTATGTTACGTTAGCTAAGTTTAGCTGTTGTTTAACATTAGCTAATAGGATATCAAATATGGTGTTTAACCTTGAATTATGGCTCGATGTCTCTTTAGATTTTCACTTTCTGTTGTCCTTCAGTTTCTGATCAATCAAGAAGCTATGAAATGATGACATTTGTCCCAACATACCACATTATTCTTGGAGGAAAATGGCAGCAATGTGAAATAGTCTATGGCAATTGTAACTTGTTTGGTTACAAGGATGTGCGGCTCATACTTGTACAGTAAATGTGAACCTACTTCCAACCATGGCCCCTTTGTGCCCCCTGATTTAGATAAAACCTCTCCTCCGCTCCCAGCCTAACAACAGTCCAGTACATAATCCATGTAAAACTGCAGCTGCTGCAGTTTTTACACCTTGTTTTTTGAAGCTTAAACTAAAGAAAAGTAACATGTTCATATGAGGATTAGAGGTGCCAATAGGTGGATTTATCACCTTTAAACAAAGCGGGGTAAGCTGTTTGCTCATATCCAGTCTTTATGCTAACTGCTAAGCTGGTTGTAGCTTCATAATTAGCTGACAGACAAGGCAGAGGCATCGACCTTCACATCTAATTCTGCATTTCCCAAAATGTCTATCTATTCCTTTATGTTACAGGTTCTCATAGACCGTGTATGCGAGGCACACACCTGCAGCTAACAGATGATTTATACGTCCAGTTCCAAAAATCTTTTCTTTAGAGTGGAAAAGCAGTTTCACACCAAAAAGCCTGAAAATGACAAAACAGTCTCTCGAAAGCGTGCGTGCGTGTTCAGAAGTGTGGTGTAAGATATCACTTAGCAACGCATTATTCTCGCCATAAAAAAGCAAATGAACTGGAAAGTGAGTACGAGGTTTCATCACCTCTTTGGAAAGTGTCGTGTTGATGGCTCTGAGTCGTCCCCCATTCTCCAGAGTCTCTGTGATTCAGTGTCAGCGGACTTTCCAAACTGTATTCACTGTCAGTCACCTTCACCACATGAGACAACTTACCAGCACTGACACGGGTTATTCCCAAGAGAAAACTCCTCTAGATTAGGATGAAAACAAATACCATAGCTTTATACGTTAGCCACCCAGATCACAGTCAGAAAAGGAACCAAAATAACACCCGAAAAAATAAGTTAACATAATTTTGACACATAGAATTTTACAATATGTACATTATTTTTAAATTAAAATAGATTTGTCGGCTGTCTGATTGGGTAGGTCCTCTACAGGGCGCTCCCTTTTTTCAACCATCCAGTGTTAATCCTCAGAAGCAGAGTTCCCGTCGAAAGCTCCGTGCCAGCCAATCAGAGTGCAAGTAAGGCTACCATCGTCAAGTCCCTGCCAATAGTTTGTCGGTGATGTCTTCGGACAGGGCCGAGCCCTTAGCAACAGACATGGCAGACCCTTCAACACCCTGACAAAAAGAAATAAATATAAAATATATGTAATATTTCTATATATATTCATAAAACCAAACCCAGGATAGATTTTAACTCTGATGTGTTCTCTCCGCCCAATAATCAAACTGTGGCCATTATCCTATTGCCAGTCCATTTTACTCCCCCTCCGTCTCCATTTTTGTGTATTTTTGCAGTTTTTTTTTTCGAGGAAAAAAAAGTCTTCTTCAAACCTGTACATCTTATACGCAAGTAAACAAAATGTAAAAGTGCGTGTTTTTTTGAATACGTTTTATCCACTATATCCAAAAGTGTTGCAGGCACTTAAGTCCTTCCCAAACATTGTAGGTGTTTTACGACAGTGGAGCAGGTTGGTTTGGTTATTCCTGGATTCGTGTGGGTCGGTCTGTCTGTATGTCTCTGTCGATCTGTCTGTCGGGCGAGGAACGGGCCACCTCCCGCGCCGCTGCTAGCCCAGGATGTCCAGGTAGACCGGGGTGGCTTTTCCCATGGCGAACAGGACCTTCTGAATGTCCTTAATGTTCAGTCGCTGCTGCGGTTCCCTCTGCCAGCAGCCCAGCATGATGTCATACACCTCCTTAGGACAAATCCTCGGCCTCTCCAGAACCCGGCCCTGGGTTATGCACTCAATAACCTGCAGAGCAAGAGAGGGCAGCGGAGTGAGACAGATGATTTTCACTGACTGATTGCTTTGGTTTGTTCATAATGAGAAAGCGTTGACACTGAGCAGGCTGTCCTTTGAGGTTTGAGCTAATGAAACTGAGATGAAAGAAGTAAACAGTATGCATTCAGTCTTAGATTTGTCCAATATCGAAGGGAAAACAAGATTTAATTTTTTCTCTCCCGCAGCACAAAATAACAATAATCCTGCCCATGTGTGGATGTGGATGTTTGAGATGCTTCTGAAAGGCTGATTGGTCATCTCTTTGTTGGACTTGCACTCTAATTAGCCACATGACTCATTGCTCCCTGACAATTTGACTTTTTTATTTGCGTCAATTCCATGCCGCTGTAGCTTAAGAGAATGGAGAAAGCTCTATTAGTGTGCGATGAAAGTGGTAGCACCGAATAAACCATTTTTTCTGCTTTTCTTTCTCTCTTTTTCTTTCAGCATTGCCAACGCATACAATTTCTTTACCCTTCAAACTAAGGCGCTGATGTTTACGTGTTTTACTTATTAAGACAAAGAATAATTACTGACACAGCTGAGCAGGAAAAATGGAAACTCTCCCCGTAAGACACATTATGGTGTCATGCAATTTCATGCTCTCGCAAGCTAGCAGCACAACAACACTGTGTCAGAACAAAGCGTTCGATAATCTGCTGCTATCTGGAGCCTAATTTTCTGGAAAGAATGTAGAAAAAAACCTTATCTGTGTTTAAATAAATATGATTTCACTGAGGTTTATACCCAAGAGTGTCAACAACAGCGAAACACTGAAATAAAAACAAGCTATTAGAACAAACCAGTGGGAACCGCTGTCCTATTGTTCCACCTGCTGCATCTGTTTACAATAGTAAAGCACTGCTTCCTCCCTTTTGGTAAATTGTTTCTCTTGTATTGTCGCGGAAGGATGAGAGGCCCGGCAGACAGACTACCTTGAGACTTAGACTGAGGGGATAGAGCATCAGCTCTCCTGCAAAGACATAGGGAACCTCTTTGCATATATCCCCAGATCCCAAACAAGCAACAGTGAGGCTGCAGTGGTCATGGGAACAGCAGACGTGTCACTTTATTCAGCTGACAAGGAATCCAACTAATGTATAACCACAATGAATTTGTAACCTACGGAAACTTATCACTAAATTCTCAACCCACAACGTGACAAGTTGTTATTGTTTATCACTGTGGAAACGTAATTACTGTCCCGCTAAATGACATCAGCTGACATTTTCTATTTCCAGTCAGTCGTCCAATCAAAAAAATGGCCTTGGGATGAGAAATTGTTGAAAAAGATTTGCAACAAACTCGTTTGTTTTTTTGCATCATTTAAAACAATAAAAAATAGTACTCTTTGTAATCGTCATTGTCAAACTTGTAATGGACAGATAAAAAGAAAAAAGAATTTAATCAGTGCAGCAAAATCAGAGAGAGAGTTGTTTTATTTTAATCCACACTTTCTTCTTCACGTCAAAACCTGGCACCTACACGACCCACAATGCATCTTCACTAATGATAGATCAGTTGGAGGTGTAAGGTGCAAATGTACCTTTAAGCTGTAGTACTCAAGTACTGTACGTAGGTATAATGTTGGATACTTATGCGTTACCAAGGTATTTCCTTTTTACTCTGCTTTATACTTCAAAATATTTCACAATTTCATGTCGTACATTTGACTCCTGCCTTTATTTGACAGCTTTACTTACTGGTTACCTTGCAAATTAAAGGCACCAGGTGTTCTCAATTACCCCGGCTGATTATACCTCTAGTCAGGTGTAAGTTAATGGAGCTATGTTAGGAATAATTAATGTCACCAACTCTGTGGTGCTAATAAGAATTAGAGTAGATTCAGTTGGCCCTTTCCAACAGGTGCGACAACACCAACAGAAGGCCGGTGGAGATGAGCGGAGGGCGGAATTTAAGGAGCTTAAAGACTTTTCATGTTTTCATGTTTTTGACTATGGTTTTAAAAAATAGAAATGCTTATTAATACTTAAAAACAACCCGAGCTCTGTGATCCCACCAGTGATCACAGAGCTAGTGATGAGTGTGGCACCGGTCACCAAACACACACCGAGCTGCTCGTATGGACCGATTAGCAGCGCCAGGTCTCAGCTGCAGGGTGGATCAGCTGCTACGTACAGACACTGTGCGGGAGGGGCGCCGCTCAATGGAAACGGCGTGCGGCTGGTTCGTCTCTCGGGTTCAGGTTGTATCGCGGCGTTTACATGTAGCTACCCATTTAGTTTCATCTGAAGTGGCTTCAGTGGAATGTACAAACACCCCTTGTGCTTTTATTGCAGCGACTTTCAATTAAATGTCTTGTGACTCATTTTACACACATTTCCCTCCAAATGTGATCTGACAGCACGGCTGCTTGTTTCCCTCTGTGATAGCTGTCCTGCTTTTTACTACATAAAACCAGAGGACAGTGGTGGAGCAGAGACAGGCCGGATGAGAACAAAGTCCCGACAGCATCCAGGTGCTAATTCATCATTGTCACTGATACTCACTCATAATCGTTGCTGTAATGTATCATTGCGTAATGTGTTCGACAAATCTGAATAAGTGCAATATTGCTTTGTGACACTACCGGAAGACAAAACCACATTAGAGAAACAGATCGAGGATTTTCACTTTTTTCTTAGTCATGACATGATAGCCGCTCATCTCATTACACTGTCATGAGGTTTCGGCAATGTGCTTCAATCAGCTGAGTGTTTCATTTAGAGTGCCTCAAAATTCTTCCCGCGCAGGACACACTGAAATGTGGAAATCCCAATTTGTGTCAAGCCCCAGAGCATATTGATGTTTCTTACTTGAAATGCCAGGTTATTCTTTTAGGTCAATTTAATTTTCTCAATATGCGCGCTTTACAAGAGTAATCCTAATTGAATTTTATTGATTCAAAGCAGAGCCTCCAACGAAAAAACAAACCAATCATGGGTGTTATGTAATGCGGCATCTTGTCTGGTGGCAAAGCGGCATCAATTTATCACCTCGTTGGGCCGGCACAAGTCTCAGAAAGAGAATAGAAACAACACGCGGCAGTAGATTAAGATCCAAAATGGCAGTGTTCATTTAAATCTGCTATTAGAAAGCTCATACGTTCCCTTCAGGGAGGGGAGGCAAATCTATTCAATGCCTCCTTTCCTCTTTAATAACAACTGCTCATATTTTTCATGTGACTTGAGATAAACATTCTTCCTTTCATCGCTCATGAGATGTTAAGGGACATAGAAGAAGACCTCCACATTTGCCATTAAATAACCCTCAAGCTATCGTTTTTACTGTGTGTGCCTGCAGGACAGCCTTTGATAATATACACACAACATATTGAATCTCGTGAGGGTTCTCTCTGAATGCATCGGGCTCTTTGTACCTCATTGTTGCCCAGCTGAAACCAAGGCTGCTTCCCGTAGGTGAAGATCTCCCACAAGATGACTCCGAAGCTCCAGACGTCGCTTTCCGTAGAGAATTTCCTGTACATGATGCTCTCTGGGGGCATCCAGCGAATAGGTAGCATGGTGTGTCCTCCAACCTGAGGAGAGGAGGAGATAAAGAGAAAAGACCCCTTATTGCCAATGATACGTTGGTCGCTGAAACACAGATTAAAAAAAAATGTAGTCGTCATCACAACTCCCAGGCGTCTGGGGATTAGCTGTCCTTGCATGTAACTGATACGGTGGGCTTAACATCTCATGAATGACTGCCGTGCTGCTGGATGTTGACACTGATGCAGTACAGGAAAACGCTGACTTATCTGCCAGCTCCTCTGCATGTATTGAAATTCTCCAGGTTTCGGCATTTAACGGTCCCTTTATTGTTGATGAAAAATAGCAATCTGCATCCCTTCCCTGCAGAAGTGCTGGCATTGAGCAGAGCATCAAAGCATTGAATTGAATGTGTTCCAATCAGTTCTTTTAAATAACTCCGTCGCAACCTCGGGGGTTAAAGAAAACCGCTGAATGGATCCTCGTGGTAAACATTTTCATATGGCTTCTAATGTAAATACGAGGATTGAAGTTCTATTGTGTTTTTCTCCTCACAGAGAGAGCCACATATCAACATGTGTACCTCCTGTGGTCATAGGACGGATTGCCGAGATATCAGCCGTAAGCTCTTTAATGTCTTCAAACCAGCAGAACATGAAATGAAGTCTCCCTCGCTCTAAATCCTCAGAAGCGACATATTAATCGATTAAACAATCATCCATTAATCATCCTTGCTCTCAGCTTCCATTAGCAGGCATTGTTTCAAAATCTATTTCCCATTCATGTCAGTGGCTGTGCTTTAATCATGGCGGTGAAGGGCTGGACAAGACCGATGTGGGAATGAGAATGAAAAGTATTGCACATTTCAGATCAGAATCCTCGGGCAGTATTAATTACAGTGATTACTGTGGCGCTCAGGAGTCAAAGCACACGACTGACAGATAATATTATTAACATGCTGCTGTGATTTGATGCGAAGCCTGCTGGAGCCGTCTGAGTTGTTACTGCATGCCGAACTGCTGCTGTGATTTTATTTGCATCCCAAAGGGAGTGTTTGGTGGTACAACAGCTTGTCTGGCAAGACACTCAGACATCAAAATCAAAATCTTAATGCAAGTTCTGCTTAATGACTCTTTCCCAGAGATTTCAATTATGTACAATCATTGTGGCCGTGCACGAACACCTGTTCCCATGAGACACCTGAAGCTCTCTGCTGTGGTCACATGAGCTGACTCCATTTGCACGGGGCAGACCTCATACGCAGAGGAAGACATTTACATTTACAACATTCTATCAGACGCTTTCGTCCAAAGCGACTTACAGTAATTCATACATTCACAGACTGATGGTGGTGGCCGACCAGCACATCAGGAGCAGTTTGGGGTTCAGTATCTTGCCCAAGGACACTCTGACATGTGGACCAGCAACCTTCTTATGACAAGACGCTGGCTCTAACATTGAGCCACAGCCACCCATCATCATGAAATGCTTGGGAAAAATAGTAAAACGATCTCCAGTTAGGGGAATTTGGTCACTTTTTATTGGTCCAGAAGTGTCATGGTCAGTAGGTGGCAAACACTCCTCTGAAATGACCCCTACATTACACCTGAAAATCACTCAAATACGTTTTAATAATAATATTCTGTAAATGTTGATACATAGCTGCAATTTTATTCGTACATTTCTGGAAACTTCCAACTAGTTTTCTCCCCCCCAGCAATCCGCTTAATTGAAGTGATTTGTAGCAGCTTCATTTCCAACTTGTTTTTGTCTAAGTCTTGCAGGTCACTTGATTTTTGATTGTGAGGTTGTATTTGTTGGTTAATGCCATTTTGCGGCGGCAAGCTATTTAAAAAGAAATTAGGAAAATCAGTGAAGTGAAATGAAATCAAAGTCAAGCTGCTGAAAATGTAAATGGGTGGAACATTTGGAAACAAAGCTGCAACAACTCACTTCAGTTTAGTGGCCTGCTGGGGGGAAGTTGGATAGAAAGGAGTTGGAAATGAATGAATTCAGATTGCACGATCAGCAGAGGTAAAGCAGAAAGCAGAAACCAGTAGGAAGTTCCCAGGAAGTTTATTTATGTATTGCTTACTGGAAAATAGAAGAATATTATAATGAAATCCAGTCGGGGTCATTTTGGGTCACATTTGAGGTGAGTATCGTGCTAATTAGAGGGTAATTTCAAAGAACTATATAAAATGGGATGCGTCACAGTTGGATGAATTTAACTTTTCATATAGAAGAAATGTGACGGTGATTTGCTGTCATGATGAAACAGAGTTCTAATATGAGGTACAAAAAAAAAACAGTACAACAAAAACTAAATAGAAATAATGACACCTGGAAAGTAATAATAGAATAAGCAAAAAACTGCACAACGATGTTGAAGCTGTATTGCAGAGCAGCGTTGTGTAATCCTGGTCCTGGAGGTCCGCTGCCCTGCATGGTTTGGATGTTACACATGTTTCAAATGATCAGCTCGTCATCACGCTCTGCTGAAGCCTGATAACAACCCATTCGTTTTAATTAGCTGGGTTGGATTGAAGAATACTGTTGTGGAGAATTGAGCGGTGCAACACTGTGTCGCAGTCCAGTTCATCTGGTCCATAACAAGTGAGCAAATTATACACCTTTGCATTTTAGTGCTGGTCCAGTTCTTGTTCACACTGACTTTTCATGAACAAATGCAGAAGAGTAGACATGAAGTTAAGCGGACTGACTGGTCACTCGTCCTTTCGACAGTTTTGTTGCGATTGTCATTCTGCATCGTGACAGTCATGTGATGTCATCACATAACCTCCACAGAGGTTTATGCAGCACTTTAATGCTTTTAATGAGCATGTTTTGTTCCCCTCACTTCGTCATAAAAAGCTTGTGAAGGAATAACAAACTATTTGCATTATCAGTCCCATATTAGAGTGAAAATCGACGACATGTCTTGGGTAATGATGACTAACAGGTGGAAACGAGGCAAAAAGGAGGGCGTCTTGTGCAGAAGTGATTCAGGGCGTATTTGTGGGATCGTTGTCACACACTTTTTAATGGATTTTAATAAACTGAAAGTACACGGAGTAGGACACAGCAGAGCAGTTTTAATAGCTTTTGACCTATTAATCAGGGAAAATACCTGCGCTGACATCGAGCCTACGTGTTACTATTAAAAATGATTCAGCGTAAAATCACAGCTTGGCTGCAGATCAATTCTGAGATCATTTCCCGAACAGTTCACGATCAGCAGGTGGATTTACTTGTAATTTAGCTTTTTATAATTGGGCTCCAGTCACATATCCTTCATTAAAAAAATCATCAAAGCATCACAGAAAAATCATCTGTGTTTAACAAATTGCGATGCATAGAATTCTTATTGTATGGAATTTGCTGTCCTATCATTTCCCTCTCTGTCATTAAGTTTTCGTCATCTGGTTCAGTTTTTGACTTTCGCTGTCTATCTTTATGTTATCTCGACATTTTTGTCAAGATAACAATGAGATGGAGTTTTAAGCTCCTTTGACGTTTCTATCTCCAAGTCAGTGGAAGTACTCCTGTAGCGGATCAGACACACATCTAGCATCCATCCGTCTTCACAACCACCCATCCATCCATCCATGCATTTGCTAATCCATCCACCCATCCGTCCAACCATCCACCCATGCGGCCATCTACTCCCCCTGAGCTAATATTCTGTGTTTACGGACAAAACAAAATCAAATACACAGTCACAAATAGACCGCCGGCTCTGAACTCATCATTAGGACAAGCTCTTAGAGTAGCTGCATTCGCCCTCACGTGGTTCCTCGGCTCTGTACCTCTGGGTTACAAAACAATCAGATTCATTTAATCATAATAAGCTCTTCTCCAAACTCCATTTACCAGCTCCAACATCTGTGTGCCCTCAGCTGTGAGCATTGTGTGGCATTTTAAGTGACGAAGGAAAAAAAAAAAAAAAAAAATCAACTCACGTCTTACTAATTACCTCCCTAGTTCCGTAGCACGCTCATTGCACATTTCCTATGAAAGTCAAACACTGTCTCTGCATGTCAGCCTTACGCAGCAGATGAATCTTCTGCATGTTTTAAAGAAACATGAGATTTGTCAATGTGCCAAAAGGCTGCTACTTCCTGGGCATTTATTCAGAATGTCCTCTGGTTTGTACACTCGATCAGATTTAGCTGCTGAGTACGAGGCCTCTGTATGTGTGCCTCTGCTTAACATTCATCTGTAAACTTCTCTTAAATCCTGGGTTGGGTTGCAACAGCTAAGGCTGCTCAGTGTATGTATTTAAGCTCCAGTGGGGAGGATCTAGTGGGTAGAAGTGTGGCTGCAACCAATGCAACCAACTGAACACGCCTCACCTCACACTGTCCTGCGGTGGCTGCTGAACATGTGAAAAACGTGAACGGCCCTCTCTAGAGACAGCGTTGGGTTTGTCTGTTCTGGGCTACTGTACAAATATGGCAAAGCAACATGGTGGTAAAGGACTCTCACTAAATATGAAAAGCTCATTTCAACATTACAAAAACTGTTCTTAGTTTGAGGTTATTATACACTCATGAAAACATAATTGGGTTTGGGTTAATGAATATTTCTATTCCTGCCAATGGACGCTCCTAAATCTTTTCATTTGCAGGTTTCGGAGTGGTGATCTAGGCACCTGGTTGCACAACTGAAACTTATAAATGTCTGAGCTGATAAATGTGTTAATTTCTTTGCTAAACACAATCGATAGTGTTCACAGAAAGTCAGTTCAGCATCACAAACTGCTGCATAACTAAGACATATGCAAACATAAACCTTCAGTAAACTTTATTCTGCTGGGGGTCTCTCATTCAAAACTTTAACATGAGAGTTAATTATACTGTATGTACACATTTTAAGATAGATAGATACATACATTTTTTAATCCCTAAAGGGAAATTAGATTGGAAAATACCCAACAAAGGTGTGGTAGTTTTTAGACATTTTAACATGAAATGGTTACCTATTGTGCCTTTAAGTGCCAACATCTTTCTAAATGTAGGTTTGGCTTGGTTTCATTTATTAATTCTTGTTTTGGTGAGAGTTCCTCTAGCTCAGCCTGAATGAGACATATTGGATTATTAACCTGGCCAACTTTTATCTGTTGATTTTGTTTAAAATGTAGGAATTGTAATTTAAAATAGTCCCACTTCAGCAACACAATAACTTTTCAATGTAGCAAAAAGGGTTGTAAGCAAGCTAACATTAGCTAGATCACAATCTGATCAAGCATCTACTCTGATCCATGGAGGTCCCACTCTCAACATACGGAAAACAGGGTTTTAATGGGTTGGTCGATTAGTGTAGTTTACATGGTGCAACATGTTTCCAACTTAGTGAATGTGAATCTTCACATAGCAAAAATACGTTTGGTAAAATGCACCTTGGCTCAATGGAGAACACATTCAGGGGGTGTGGTCTGGTATGACCTGTACCTTATGCTTGCTAATGTTAGCAGCTGACTTCATGGCTCTTCTCTATTTTTTCTACAGTCAGCCAACATTTCAAAACAACTCATGTCCCCTAATGATGTTGTTTTGAAGCAACAGACTCAGGGATGTTAAAACATTTATAGAAATCTTATCCTGATATGTACTCTTACTTCGGGGGCAGCTGATGCGACCACCCCGGGAGGCTGCAGGAGGCAACCAAACCTAAAGTAGAGTGTACTCTCAAATGAAGAAGAGCTTTAAATAACTGTTACAGTCGGTGTTATTGTACAACAAGATAGTGCCTTGATGGAGTGCATCATAAATGGTGAATGAGGCTTGTTACTACTTCAACCAAGCAGACGTCCTAGATGTAACACCATCATCTCTCAAGAAGAGTGAGAAGATCCCCCATCTACAGTAAGGTTGCTATACTAAGGCTACTAGTAAGTATTTATGCCATCTTAAACCTTGGAGCTTCTCAGTCTAACACCTTGTTTTCAGCGTCTGGAAGAAGTCGATAACTGGTGTGTGGTGTAGCTCATTTACTGCACACAAGGCTATATGCTGTCTGTACATTTAACACAAATTGATATCTGGAGACGTGGCCTGGGGGTCAACAAGACCATTAGAGTCTGTTTTCCACAGCTACACCTATATATGCTGACTTTGAATGAAAAATCACACTACATTAACCTCCACACTGCCCGCCTCTCGGTCTTCGCGGCGTTTCAGCAAAACAAAAGCAGGGCATCATTTCGCCTCCATTCCTCCCTCACTGAAAAATGTCTATTGAAACAAATCATTTAATACTTTAGTCATTCTTTAACTCTTTCCTCTCTTTGAACAAGCGCATAGATGTAGGTGGAGCTAAAGAAATAGTCCGTACATAATACAGCAACACGGTAAGTGAACTTCACGGATTATGGTGATTGTTTATCGCAAATGGAGTTGGATCTTTTTACTCCTCAGCCAACTGTGTTTGATTTTTTATTTTTTATTTTTACATTTATCCTAAAGTCCATAGAGGCTTTGCCGAGCATACACTCATTTTTCAGCAGCATCCTGCTTCACATTAATACATTTACACACATTTACACCTCAGAGCTGTCCAGTACAACCACAGTCTTCTACTAATCCCACCAGGGGGTAACTGCTCTGCTCAACTGCATCTCAGATGTAAAGCAAGGAGAGAACACTTTTGTGTCCTTTCTGCCGGATCCTCCAGTCACAGTCAGGCTTCTCTAGAACTTGCCCAAGGGCATGTAAGGTATTAGCAGAATCTCAAAGACAGAAACATCCTTTAGCTCCTAATTTTTTGAACTCTTCCCTGCCAAACTCCCTCTCTGGCTGAGTCCCAGACTAAACAAGTATGACCCAGCAGCCCCTGAAAGACAATCGGAAGCTATCTGTGTTTTTCCTCAGACAAAACCAGTTATTAAAGTAAACACACGCTTCAGAGGTTCTCCAACCAAAGTGTCCTTTCCCTACATCTTGAACACACATTATTTATTGATGGATCCAGGGTGAATTTTGTGCCGACAAAAAGGCTCAGCAGTAGTTTTCCCCGGCACTGAACCCTAAACCTCATTTGCCAGGGTTCCACTGCAAGCTAATGACCAAATGAACAGTGACTTACACCCCACCTGGTCTCATTAGACATGCCACATTTTAGCATTGTACACAACATTAAGCCAATATTGATGCGGAGACCAGTCGCCCCTGTTGTGTAAAACCTCTGGGCCGAGCCAAGATAGGTGGGCTGGAAGTGAGGTGAAAGGATCGGCGAGGGGCTGTGTACCAATCTGTCCCCCTGTGGAGCTTTATAAAGATTAAACAAAATTAATTAAGTTCCTGTTAGTCTAAATGACTTATCTGAGGTCCACCCAGCCCATTGCACACAAGGCTAAACCTCATCAGATGCATACTAATGATTCAACCGCTGCTGCTGTGGCGAGGGGCATTAAAACTGGCTGACTCTCTGCTTCCCAAATGATTGCATGCTATCACCTTGGGTTTTTGTGACAAGGCCATGGCAATTAGCTTGGAACATGGGGGGAAGAAGGGAAAAAAAAGGCTGAACACATAATAAAAATAAAATAATTGCCCCTGTAATTATCCTCATCTTTCTCACTCAATGTCACATCGAGAAGCTGGCAATGCTCCGCGGGGAGTGAGGAATGAGTCTGGGGCTTTTTTTTGTTGCTGTGTAAACTGGATTAGTGCTCTGCCTGTCCCACCGTGGCAGGGGAGTGATTGGATTAACGGCGTGGAGAGCACAGCAGCATGGCAGGGGGATAGATTACTGGCCCAGTTGGGCTCTTCGATGGGCGCTCCACGGCCTGCAGGGAGCCCTGGGAGGCCCCAGACATCTTAAAGGGCCCCGATAACCATCTAGACACTCTCTCTGCCTGCTGTAGCCACGCTGCTATCTTTGCTCTCCCAGCTCAAACAGCAGTGAACACAAGTTCACTTTTAGAGGCTATGATGTCCATTAGGTTCCTACCTGCTGTGCTGCTGCCAAGTGGAGATAAAGTGGTATCTACTCTGGCGGCTAGGTGGTGAAAGTTTCTGAAGGTTTTTCAAAACACACACGCGCTAACACACACCACAATGTTGCTATCATGCAATTTTACATGCACATTTCCGCTGTTCAGCTCCCCAAACCAACTTGAGTGATACAAAAGTGGAGATGGTTAGCTCCTCTGTGCTGCTGCTGGCTTTGTAACTGCACTCTGAATATAAAATTATTAGTAGTACAGCTCTATTACGCTGCTAAATCACGTCTTCTGGAAGAGTATGCACTGGAGAGTCTTCTACATGGGATGTGTTTGGCTATAAATAAATAACAAGACCATGAGTCTACAGCCATGCGAGGCTGTGAGGCAGTCCTGAGGCACAGCTATGAGATAAAATGTCAGTATGATAAAATCCTTGCAATAATGATGCTAAGATGCTGTTATTTCACAAGATTAATGTTTACCATGTTCAACATCGTAGTTTTGCATGTTAGCATGCTAATATTTGCGAATTAGCACAAAACACAGTAGAAAAGTACAGCTTAGGCTGATGGTAATGTCATTCATTTAGCTAATTGTTATCCGACAAAACAGAGACTTTGACCTTGACCTTATTAAAATGAAGCTAAAGGAAAAGTCACGGCATCACAATCACTTCTAACAGGAACATGAATGTATGTAGGTCCAATTTGTGTGGAAGTTGATTTTTGGGTCTCACTCCCAACTCATTAAATACTGACACTTTGGTAATTCAACTATCTTACAGATAGTAAAGAAAATGTAGTTAGTAGGATACATCTAAGAGCTGATGAGATACTTCAGTCTTGAGCTAAATCGTTTACCAACCAATCAACCTGACCAATAGTGTCATCACTATATAGAACTTACTGTATTTACTACTTTAATATTGGAGTAAAACATTGTAATAGCTTTGAAGACAGAATAAACATGTTCAACAAAATATTGTTGACCAGGTTTTTCCTGCTGGCTCCACGGCAACGTCATGGTGAAAACTAGACGCCTGGAAGTGAATGTTCCAGTCCAAGGAAAACAGCCTGGCACATAACTCAGTAAACTGCAACCTGAAGACTTTACTTTTTGGTTTTTATATGGATTGAACAAACAACAAATAAAATGTTACTTAATGTTGTGATATGTACAATTTTTCTTCATGCTACGCTAAGCAAAGCTGCTGGTGTTAGCTTCAAATTAACCAAACATACACAACAGTGGTATCAACCTTCTCAACTCCCCCTAAGAAAGCCCCAAAACATATTCCCCAAAGTATTGAACAAGCTCAAAAGAATGAAATAAAGTGCATTTCTTGGGGCATCCAAAGCCAGACTTCCTCTTACGTCAACAGTAGCATGTCCCTAATTTCTCAGATCATGTCAGACAGGAGCGCTGGACTAGAAAAAAAGGAAAAACAAGACCCAAGGGGAGAGGCTGAACAGTTTTTTATCCCTTCATCCAGCAGTAATAAATATGGCCTGTGTACTCATTAGCACCGAGCTGCATACAGGTTTGAGGAGCTTGTGCTTGATAAATAATGCAGCAGAGGAGTGTCTGTTTGATCCTTGAAACAGTAGAAACCTGGGGACCATTTTTCTTCAAAGAAAAGCAGTGCAGGTAGGCAGAGGCTTCCTGGCAGAGTCACAAAGAACACCAAGTCCTTGAAACTGAGTCATTAGACTCCAACAATGTTACAGTGTTTGATAGTCATTAGTCCACTCTTCACAAATGCAATGCATTCTGGCCTTAAAACTTTGTTTTTTTCTTTCCTGCTTAAATGTTAAGGGCAAGACATCCATTGTTGTTGCTTTCTTGCAGCTCAGTAACTTTAGCCGGACCAGTGCTTTCTGTTTTTGCAACACCGTCCTTCTTTACATTCAGACAGCGTTGCACAACGAAGAACAAAACCCTGCAACTGCTAAATGAAAACACTCACACTGCAAGCAAGCCTCTGGAGGAAAGTCTGAGGAATTTTTAATACTCTACCAAAAAAAGTAGAAACTGGAAGCCTCTACATCTTCTCCCCTGACAGGAAGCTATATGTCACAGTTCATAATTTGGCTTTAATGAGCTGTTTGAAGCCATTTCTCTCCTTTTCTAGGTGAGCCGGCATCTACGATTGCAGTCTACCTGCAAATGTCAGAAAGCCAGAACTTTTTTTTTTTCCATGCCACCAGGAATCTAAATTTTAAAGGTGCAATATGCAAGAAATTAGTTAAAAAATGTTGATGTTATGATGTTTGTGTACTGTGCCCCTGACAACCCCGTCCAAAGCTACTGTGCTGGCGCTGTAAACACCAACACTTCCATGATTGTCCGACCTCCAAGTCTGGACTGCTAGCTGCACAGCTAACTGGGCTAACCAGCTAACAACAGCTAAAGTTAGAATTCCTTAGTTATTCTGTTGATTGGCTACTCCCTAGTTGTTTTGAGCAACAATTTTGACAGGTGACCAATTCTATCGCACCTTTAACACAAATTTCAATAAAGACAATGAATTACTGTCACAAATCAGAGAGCAGCTTTCTAGGATTAATGATTAAACAAAACCAAGTACAATGCTGTTGTTGTACGGACATCACATGTTAAGTGTCTAACAGATCTACACTCCAATCCAGTAGGTGGCACTAAAAAGCTGATGCCAACTGCCATTTAACATCAAAAGCAGAAGAAGTTAACGACCCAAAAAACAAGACACCGACTTTCAAATCAAATCAGCTGTCTCAGCAAAATGTCAGGTTCCCAGCGAACTACGCCACTGCTGTGGATAGCGAGCGGTGTGTCGGACGAGGACAGTGTGTCTGCGTTGTCGGCAGCTTCATGGTGTGTGAGCGGAAACGTGCTGACGCATGTTAGATGGCATCGCCCAGATGTGCTACAACTTATCCCTGTTGTTCATAATCAGCCTCGAGATGTGAAAGGCTTTTGTTTTTTTATCAGCCCTGTCATGTTTGTAAGTTCATTGTTTACTGCTTAAAGGGCAACTCCACTAATTCTACACATGAGGGGTGTGTTTACAGGAGGTTACTGCTGGAAAAAAAGGAGTAAAAAGTCCTTTGTGACTCCAGAGGAAGCTGCCCGTAATCAGATAACTTGAGGTAGAATTAGGTGGAACAAACTGACACTATCTGTGGAAAATAGATTAAAGAAACTTAGTCTTATACGTCAAACTTGTACTGAAATGCAACTCCTACAAAACTTGGACCTCTGTACTGTTACAACCCTAGTCACTGGGTGTTACGAGAGGAATTAGCTGTCAAGGGACAAATTAACTGCCCTGCGTATTTGACTCATAACTTTGTTCTGTATTAAAGAATACATCCAATATGAAGAAACCTGTCATCACTGTGAGACCTGCAGACTGACAGAGTCTCTGCATGAGCTCCTCCATCCGTCCTTTAGACGCTGTTCCTTAACATGTCTGATAAAAAGCAGCTTTTCAGCCCGTCTCCCTACTTGCACCTTTAATGCAGAGGCCCCTTTGAGCATTCACTGTCATTTATACCTACATAAACATGCATAATTCAGTGCTTGACTCTCTGAACTCAGAAAAAACATTACCTGATATATTGTGAGGCAGCCGTATAAAACACCTACATAGCGGCACCGGTGCTGCTGTCGGCCTTTGCAGGTTTTGCAGCTGTCTCTTTTGAAACAACACAAAAGCGTATTCAGTGCAGGCGGAGCAGGAGGATATGACAGATGGATGTGATTTAGGACAATATTCATCTCTTTCTAGAAGTTGTTCCCTCCTGCTGCAAAGTGTCTCGGGAGTCCCAGAGGGCAACACGCGTCAATACGACTAGTCAGCGATGGGAGGATTGTGTTCTTGGCAGGGCGCTGCTATTTATAATCACTCAACACAGGGAAAGTGTCCAATACTGTTAGGAGCTCCTTATCTGTGGGCTCTGTCAATATTCGTCTGTGTAGGCGGGTGGTGATGCTATCACAACGCACCAAACAGCAGCTTCACACAAGGCATGCCACACACACAGATCTACATATAGCACCCTGGATCTGAACTGACGCTGGTCTTTTTTACAAACTCTTTCTCTGGTTGCTACCTAATCCAACAGATTTGCAAGAGTTACTTTCCACCCCTCACTGCAGTGTGTGTGTGTTTGTGTGCTGAATCACTAAATTATTCAATAAATTATTCAACTTGCTAAAATTTCCCCAATAAATTCACCACTGAGTTTGATAGGAGGAACCAACATTTGACTGAAAAGTTCCCTCAGACTGGCTCATTTCGCTCCATACACCGTTGCTGCGAGGGATATTAATTATCGTCTTCACATGTGTGTGGTTAGTTTTTAATCAGAGAATTTATTTTCTGGTTGTCAGACGCACAAGAACCTGTTCTAGTGAGTAAATAAAGCAATTTGGAGTGACTTTTGGGCACACTTCTACAAAGACTCTTGCTGCATTTTTCCCCTTTTATCCCATTTGGACTGGCCAGTTCCCCTGACACTGCGGCTCTTTTCACCGCTAACTCCCCTGTTAGCTGAGGCAGAGTGTACCTAGATACATATGGAGTGACCGGACGCCTCTTTTCACCTGTCACTGAGGAGTGTAATGGGATGAGAGGTCCACCTTATCGCTCACAGGTCCACCCCCTGTCTACTCTGACCAGCCAGCAAGAGCCTCCAGAGTAGTTTCAAGGACATGATCCCTCACAGGCTTTATGATCATTGCCTATGTTGGGCACTGCAGTCCTGGCTTGAAGCCTTGGTTAGTGCTTTTACCCCACATCACCCTCATACTCCATCTAGACTATACTTGCAGCTCCTTGTTCACCCATTAGGTCTTATATCTACTGACCCTCTTGCAGTTACACTCTGGCTGTCTTTTGACGGAACAGTTACCTCACAGCACCTATGTAATAGGCCTATAATCGTGCGGGCAAGAACAATCAGCTGAACCATTTAATCTTTCGGCTGAGCAGTATCTGCCTGCTAAATCAGCTGTGACTTAGTCTTCAGAGACAATTAGATGAGCTGTTATTTGGGCCACAACAAGAAAACACGCTCAGTTTTGTCCTCTACTTGTCCACCTGAGCTCCCACTGTTCACATAAACACATAAAGTGGGTGCTGCCCAGTGCACCCACAGTCCAAGTGGATGACAGTAGGGGTGCTTGTTATTTAACTGTCTACACTCAAGTGTGATGCTAGCTGACATTCTTGGTGTGCTTCACAAACATACATACTACAAAATGCATAAAATTAAATATATCTGTCTGCTAATGTTTCTGTGTATTTGGCTGTTCTCTTTGTCTCTCGGTTTTTTCAGCTTTAATTACATATACTATATGACAAATAGAATTATAAGTGTTTATTCCCATAAAAACCGAAAATAATTCAAGTAGTTAGACACATATTTAAGGAGGTAGAAGAATGTCAAAACATTCCAAGAATAAGCTGCTATCTAAAAATATGGCTTCTAAACAAGCTTTCTCTTGGCAGAAGTTAAAGGAGGCGTATTATGCAAATTGTCAGTTTCATAATTTTCTTTTTGGTTTACTGCTGGAAAAGGTTTACATACTTTAGTGCTCAAAAGCACATTTCTTATACTGTACAGTGCAGCAGCGTTGTACTGCCTCTCTGTCTGATACGCTCTGCTTTAGCTCCTGTCCCTTTAATCATTTTATAATATTTGTCAGGTCCAAAATGAGAAAAATTCAGCTCTAGCTTCTTCCAGGGTAGGTCAGCCAATAGTATAACATCATATCATGTGGCATTTTGTCACTGATCAACAGTCTTGGTAGTTGCCAGTTTGTGTTGATAAAATTGAAAAATTGCTAAATTCTAATGTATGTTGCCAGCACAGACTACTGTAGCAAAAGCCCCTAATGTAAACTAAATGGGATTAACAAAGTTAATGTTTGGTCGCTAGGTAAGTAAGCTAGTGCAGCCAGGAGGCAGATGATTTAAACAACAGCCGTGTTATAATGTTAATAAAATAGAAGGGGGAGAAGAAATGCCTCATGCTGTGACTGAATATTATCAATAGCACCTTTTAAATGGGAACAACACACACAAATAATGTGCATGCATACTCCTATTACTGTAACAGGGAGACTGGATGCTGCAGTATTTGCAAAATACAAAAATGCAAAATAAATGGCATGAGGTCTGCCATGGTAACCATTTAACTGGCCTACATGAAGCTGCCAGTGTCCAAACACCCAATTATTCTCCTCTACAAAGAGCTTATAATGAGTATTCAAGACCTAAGTGGAGTATTTATATACCCGGTAAGCTGCACCCTCAATAAGCTTTGAATATCATATTTCAGAACATGCCATTAAGTCACAGAGCACTGGAAAGGACTTTGATTTTCTGTAATTCAAAATGGTTTTACAAATTGCACCGGATAACTCAATATAGCTGCCAAACAGGCTTTATTGACATAACATGAAGGTACATATGTTCATGTTGTTGATAACTTGTACGTCGCTCAGACACCACTGGTCTGCTGTAATCACACATCTTTTTACAGAATTATGCATGACTGATTTTCTGTTTCTACTGAAACGTCCTCACTGCCAGTTAGTAAGATTAGTTCTGCTGACACACACTCAAACATATCCACAGCCTGCACTGAACAATACACGCACATGCACACACACACACACGGAATCCTTCCATAATTCTTTAACAACCCACACAAAATATTCAGATTTTAATAATACACACACCACACAGATGGTGTGCATACAGGAGCCATGTACCAAACACTAAAGACATCTCGCTCAAATTTCCTTACAAATGATTTTATGTGTGCAGAGCTGCTCACCCAGCAGGCAAGTACTTCATAACTGCTGGCGTTGCCCCTAGCAAAGTCCGAACCGGCCCAGCTGTCACGCTGGGAAAACAGGATCAGGTGCACCTAAAGTCATTTCACAAGACCAGGCTGCTTAAGGAATCCAGATCTGTTGCAGCCATCGCTCCATAGTTTCCACTTATTTATCCAGCAAAAATACTAAATTTTTCAGCCCAGCAGTTGCCGCCTGGTTTGCTGCGTTCAGAGTTGCTAATCGTGTTAAACAGTAGAGAGGACATGAATTGGAAGCTATATAAACAAGCCTTGAAGCGTCGGGCTGGGGGCTGAGCAGGCTCATCTTCTATCGCACCGCTCAACCTTCCCCTCCTCGTACAGTATGAATGTACGAGGGCTGGTGTTGGGCCTGGGGCTGCACTGGGGAGGGAGAGCTTTTAACTCTCCTTTCGGAAAGAAAGATGGAAACAAAAACATATAAACAAAAAATGACCCAGGAGAGCGGAGCAGTCTTCACCCCTTTGAAATATGTTTTTTGTTAGCAGCCCAGGAGGATGTGTTCAGAGCTGTTTCGGACCCAATTATAAACAAAGTCAAAAGTATTGTGAACATCCACAGCTAAAATTACTTTTTCAGTCAGGTGGAATCCACTCATGCTTGCGCCATAGTTGCTTCACATTAAATAGTACAGAAAGCAGGCATGGTGATGGCCAGCAGCTACTTTAAAGGACCAAAAAGTGGATTGTGTTATTGAGTTTTGTTATTGAGCCAAGGTGACGATGGAAGACACATTTGAAATGTGGCATTGATTGACAGTGTGAACTCTGAAACCTCTCCAGCTCTCAGTACTTTGATGGCGAAGGACAAGTATAAATAAGGTGAAGTCTTACCCTGTAGTAGTCACTGCTGTAGATGTCCCTGGACATGCCGAAGTCTCCAATCTTGACTAGCAGGCCGTTACCCACCAGACAGTTACGGGTTGCCAAATCTCTGTGGACAAAGTGCTGGGAGGACAGGTAGACCATGCCCGAGGCAATCTGGGTGGCGATGTGCAGCATCTGGGATAGGCCCAGCTCTCCATTGGACTGCAGTGGCTGGCCGTCCACCAGGATCATGGCATCCGGACCGTGGGCTCTGGGTTACAAAGAATAACATTGATTTGATGAATTATTATTGATTATGGAGTTTTATAATCCAAATTTATAGTTTGGATTATAATAAAAGTTTTGGCCACGTGTCAAAGACATCCATGTATTGTGTTACGGAGAAATCTACTGTAGTTACCAAGCTAACAAGCTAGCCTCAAGCTACACTGTACCTCAAAAGGTGACAGTCTAGTACTAAAAAAGACCAACACTCTCCCGGTGGGCCGGGCTGTAGGCAGAGTCGGCTGATATGAGCAGTAGCTGCACAGCAAGCCGAGCTAACTTGGGAAGGGCTACCTCTGTTAGTGACTCTATATTTTCAGTATAAGTTCCATATATTTGGCCAAATTTTACATGCAGTAATGCCTCAGTAATGTTAGCCATGAGACAACATCTATCTGACATTAGCGGACCATTAGCCACCATGAGCTTCTGCTCATATCAGACCAAGTAGAAACAACTTAGTGTACTGAACTAAGCAAAAGGTGACTTAAATCACTTATGAATTCATCTTTACGTTTGTAGTTTTTTTTTTTTTTTTTATAAAAACATAATCTCACTTTGACAACTGGTTGTATGAACCTTTAATGCCTTTGCAGCCTGGCGGACAGTAACCTGACTGCCCCTTTAATAAGTAAGCCAAAGCTCCTTACACTGCTAATAAACCCTTATTCTGGCAGTGTTGGTGCCCTTTTCCACCTATTAAGAATAATTTGCATAATAAAGAATGAGTGTAAGAGGTGTTCAAAAATTAACTATAACCTACAAGCAGATTTAATTGCAATGATAAACTGTTAAGTGTCTGCACTCTTTTTTATGAATTCTGTGGCTGTTATACAAGCCTTCGGTGGTTCAAGAGCAGTTTGGTGATTGTCGCAACATTTTGATCTCTTCCAGCCTGTCGAGCATTGAAGTCGCACACATTTACCAGAATGACTCCTCTCGGGCTGTCATTCTCTCACTATCTCTCAGTTTTACAGTAATGTAATGTTCTTTGTTTTAAAAGTGTGTGTGTAATAATTGGGCCCCGCTGTAGAGGGATTAGCAGAACTCTTCCCGAGTGCGTGTCTTCTTGTCTCTCCACTTTTATTTGACTTCACAGACATTTGTAGTGGCTGAATGAGCACAGGCCGC
Source organism: Sparus aurata (assembly GCF_900880675.1). Classification (NCBI taxonomy): domain Eukaryota; kingdom Metazoa; phylum Chordata; class Actinopteri; order Spariformes; family Sparidae; genus Sparus; species Sparus aurata. The sequence goes on from NC_044190.1 coordinate 10,022,220, forward strand.
CCTCTGATTATCTGAAGGTTGAGCTGGACCTCGCACATCAGATACTCTGTTCATTCCGACAGATTCTCCACACATCTCATTTGTTAAATGTGACCAACAGGACCAATAGACCAAAAATCATCCTCGTCTTGCACCTTGCATGAAAGAATTTCATCATTCGCGACATTGCCTTTCATTTCAGGAATGATTTCCCAACAGAAAGTCTTCACGCACTCTTGAATACACACACACACACACACACACACACACACACACACACACACACACACACTCACACTCAAATCGTGACATGTCATCTTTTTAACTACTGCTCAAACTTCAAAAACAAGAGAGACCACACGCTCACACACACACTGCCGCTGTCGACGCACTCGAAACAACACACTTCTATCCCAGACTGCTCCTGTGCACACTGACATCAACCCCAGTGAAGCTTCTTATTACCAAAGCGTCGCTGTACCGGCATCATGTCGCTTTTGTTAAAGCTTATCAGAGGTCACTTCCCTCGGTACAGTCTGACATTATGGAACAAAAGCACTAAAGCGCTCATGTTTGCTAACCCAGAAAGCTGTGAAGTAAGCTGGATATTTTATCGGCAGTAGGAATTTGACAAAATAATTATTTTTCCTAGACTGACTTAAGTTCAACATTTACATACTGTCAATAAATTGGTGGAAATGTAAATCCAAAGGTCCAACCAACACCTTGACTTAAAAGGCTCCTAGCACAGGTAGGAACACACACACACACACACACACACACACACACACACTTGCAATGTAATTGCTTTCACCTACTTTAGTCTGTTTCTGTCGGTTCATATGATGAAATTCTAATTTGCTCAGCCAGCACCAGCCTGGTAAATTAAGGTTAAATGGGATTAACCGTCAGTGAGGAACCGACCTGAGGAACTTGTTGAGGTCTCCATGCTTCATGTATTCGAACACCATGATGAGAGGGTCTCCGTCAACGCACACCCCGTAGAACTTAACAATGTGGTCGTGCTGCAGATTGGTAAGAAGCTCTGCCTCTCTCTGGAAGTCCTTTCTGGCTGACAGGTTGGGGTCTTTAAGCGTCTGCAAGGGAAAATAAAGACATTCACACATTAAGAAAAGGCGAACATTAGAATGGCTGGTAATAGGCTGTCCCATTCTAAAGCCTCCTTTTTTTTCTGACTTCTGAATCAGCTCACATCCTCCGCAGCCCTCACAGTCCATTGTGCCAGTCAGATGGCAAATTCCAGTGATGATTCATGGAAGCAAGCATAAACTCCACTATTTCATCGTGTTAGACTCAGGCAGCATTTACATGGAAGTAATAGGTTTTTTTCTGAAAACACAACTTCTTTCTGTCACATTCACTGTCACCAGAGGCTGAACCCTACAGTCTTGCTGGTCTCCTGGCCTTGGTTCTAGCAAAGTCATGAGGTTGTTGGTAATGCATTTGAGTGAAATGGCTAAACAACTGTATCGATTACCAAGAAATCTGCTAAAAAATCCCCAGTAATTCTTTATAATTGTGGTAATCTGTTGACTTTTCATCCACTGGAACCAAAAGGTTTCCCAACATCCTGTTCTTGACATTCAGATTAGCCTTAGCTGTAAAACTCATCTGTGTTTAGTGGTGATTAAACATTTTTGGATGCTAAAGCACTTGGGATGTACACTGGATGTTAGCTCCCAAATGTGAGCATGTTAGCATTGTCACTGTGAGCATGCTGGCATCCTCTCATCAGCAGTTAGTTCAAAGCACTCCTGCGCCTAAGATGGTTGTAGACCCTAAATCGTGTTATCCTGGCTGTGGTGGAGCCAAACAATATCCTCTGAACAACTTTTATACCACATAATCTGTTTTCTTTTGTCACTGCCTCCAGCTCATGTTGTTGATTCTCTTGTTTGCCCATCTCCTTCTCAACCCCCACCGGTACCAGCACCAGCTAGACCAGATAACAGGGACAATAACAGGGGAAATCAGTTGCTCTTCGATCTCCTGATAGTCGACAGTAAACGCACCACTGAGTTTACACTAAACTCTGGTATGTTTCTTTTATCTTTATCAATAAAGCTTTTGAAGTAGTCAGTCCTGATTGTACAGCATTATCTCAGTTGTTTTCTTCAAATATATGCAGTGGGTGGATATGTATTATATCCACCTATTAATCCTGAACATAATTTATAGGCCAGGAAGAGTTCAGAGAGTAGGTGGTGCAGCCGGCTGGAACAACTGTGCTGAGACAAATTGATCTCATTGGTAAAATGATCGGACATGAAGGGCCTTGAACTCCTTTGATGTGGAGTATACCAAATCTTGATGAAATCTCAGTTAAGACGGTCCATATCATAAAAAAGGAAGAAAAAAAATCGAATAACTGCAATAATGCTGCTCACTGCAGCCTCGGTTGGAGGGAAAACACTCTTCTTGACACTTCATCAGCAACAGCCAGTTGCTTCTCTTGATCTCCTTGGCCTTGAGAACTGCTTCCCCAGCCTGCTGCTGACGCTATTACAGATGGAAAGACCTTGGGATGGAAATACATTTACTCATACGTGCTCTTCTTGCAGGGAAGTGCTGGAGGTGGTTGAGATGTACGACAGAGTAGGTAAAATGGCCATAAAATTCTATTACCAAATCAAACCGCACTCTTAAGGAAATGTTTCTTGTCTGGGCGTCCCTCCAAACAATACCTTCAAGTGCTCGACTACGATAAATTGAGGGAAAGAGCTGCAATGAATTTTCCCTTTGTTGACCTTTAAGCGTATTCAGAGAGCCTCTTTTTGCTTTATCGCAGACAAGAACATGTTCAGATGAAAATGCACATCGCACTGTGTTCTTACAAATAAAGAGGAGCCTGTAGAGGAGGATTATTATAAAAACAGATTAATACTCTTGAATGTTCTTTTTTTGTTAATCCTGTGAGGAAGTGACAGCCAGACATATCTTAACTCTCCCACTAACTTCTTCCGTCGTCAAGGACAGGCTGCTTTTTTTATTTCTTATCCTGGGAGAGGTTTGCTGAGTCTGCAAGCTCATATTCAGCATCACCCACCTTCACATTCATACAGATACTTGTATTAACACTTGGGAGCTGCCAAGCACAACTTAATGTTGAGCACTGACAGTGACCACAGAGGGACAATGCTTCTAAATGCTTTAAGTGCTTTAAAACAAAGCATCAAGTGCACTGGGGTATTAACTTTGCTGCACAGTAATTGCTGGTCCCTTGGCTGTTCCTCGGACTAGTTTTAAATAGGTACAAAGGCAGGTAGAGGTTAGGGCGCACAGCCCCACGTGGGAGAGTCCTGACCCACCAAACAGAAGACTTTCTGTTTTGATCTACATTGTGTCTCAATGCTCCCTACCAACAATATCAATTTGTGACATGTTCATATTGGTACTGTATAATGATAAGGATTCAGCATTCAGGGAGAAGAAAAAAATATTTGTCAATGTCATCTGGAGGAAAAGTTTGATATGCCCATTAACTATACTACAGTCTGGAGGCAGTTAGCTTAGCCTAGCTAATGAGTCAGACAGGCCATTTCCAGTCTCGACTCCCCATGCAACTCTGAGCAGTTAGGGGTAGCTAACTAGTAGCGGTTGGTAGTGTAAAGGAGGTTTTTGGCCATGTCGAGCTGAACCATGCCATCACCAGTTTACCTGCACTAAGTTGCCTGGATTGGACGCTCTCTGATTTGGAGCCAAAGTGCGCCTCCCTCTCCTCTTAATGGGCCGCGTTCATGCTTGTACTTCAGACATCTGCTGTAATTTACTGTTTCTTTGTGCTTTCAGCTCTTACAGGGTGTGTTAAAGTTCCCATGAAGTCAAAATATGTTTTAGTGTTTTTTTCACGTATTGCTCCTATGTCCCACCTATACACCAGTATGGGCCCAAGAGTGGCAAAAACATTTTTTTTAGGTATTTTTGAAGTTATTTCAGTGTTTGTATCTTCCTGGAAAATCATTAAAAGGTTGATGACTTATCCTGCACTCAGGGGCGTACATTATTTGTCGTACAGTAAAGGCTTTCTTTATTTGACAACGCTGCCATGGATGTATGAAAAGAAGAACAGTGTGTTGCTCAGAACCAAACCTCACAGATTACTGTACAGAACACAACTTTACATTTTTATTCACTGATTTGGGTGAAACTGGGACATTACTGTTTCACAGCAAAGGTTTTAAATGACTAAATATCAGGGGACTTTTATTGTGAAGATTTTATAGGAAATGTTTACTGAATCAGTGTAACCTCTTCAATGACACTGCAGGGAGGAAGAGTATTTACAGCTGCTCCTTTGACCACATGCCGAGTCAAGCCGAGCCATGTGTACTGAGAAGCCCAATAAGTCTGGGAGAATGAGACTTATAGGGATAGTGGGCTTTGGCATTAACAGGAAACTGTCCCTGAAGCCAGTTGGGCCAGCTACTAAAGTTTAACCTTAGCAGTTAGAATGTAGATACAAGTCTGGGTCAGCATCTGTTGCTTGCTCGGATGAAGGTCGGATTCAAGGACACTTTACAGGTGCAGAAAAAGTTTTGTGATATAATGGGCAACTTTTTGTAAGACCAGTGGAGGTGATAAGTAAGGATGATGGCAGGACTACCTGCCTATAAAACCAGTAGGGCCAGCAATGGTAGTTTAGCTTAAGCAGACACAATGTAGATATAAGGCTGGGTCACGCTACTGTGAACCTGCTCTTTGCTCGGCTGAGAGGCTGACTAAAAGGCAGCTTAAAGGTAAGTTAGGTCAGGGCTGGAGAATGATGTCGCCTGCCAGAGGGATCAGTAGATTTATGATGGCTAGGACTGATAGCCAGCACAGCTGCAGGGCCTGGTGACAGGTCCAAACATAATCTAACATGAATATTGGCCGGCTCACACAACTTTGTTACATTGTACTGTGTACTGGTAACTAACCCCAAACGTAACCCTAACTGCAACTACTACTACCTACTTTTTTGTTCAATTTTTTATATCATATACAGTGCACTGTAAAGTAAATAGGGAGTTTTTTCCGACAAAGCCATAGTCCAACACTTAACCCCTCATTATATCACACACTTTTACTAAGATATGGTGGCTGGCAGGAAGTAAGTACTTCTGACAGAGCTGTTTCCTCGTTTCTGGTTTTAGCTTCATGATTATCGTACACATATATGAGTCTTTTCATCTAATTCTCCTCAAGAAAGTGAATAAATGTATTACCCAAAATGTCAAATGGTTATGTAATGCTATTTAGAACACACACACACACACACACACACACACACACACACACACACACACACACACACAGTGGCACGGTGAAGATGTACCTTGACAGCCACCAGCATCTTGTCCTTGGTGGGGCTGAGGTTGTAACACTCTGCCAAGAAGACTTTACCAAAGGCTCCTTCACCCAACTCCCTTTTCAGGATGATGTCTCTCCGCTTTATGTGCTGGACAACTAAACACACACAGACAGGGAGAGAAAAGAGAGTGAGAGTCATTTAAAAAAAAAAAAATGGTCCTTAGATATTAAGCTTTACAACCTTTTTATAGGACAGAAAGCCTGACTATATTTGCAGAGTAATAACTTTAGAATGAGAATGTTACCCCCCAAATTAATATTTTGTCTTGATCTCTCAAACCTGGGAATTAACAAATGGAAAAGAGGAAAAGAAGAAAGCGAGAAGGGAAGAATATGAAGGCGCCTGAGTGTCAGATCGCATACAAAGAGAGAGAGAGATACAGTGTAATGAGAGCTGCAGCTGCTGCACAGTGGGTGCAGCTACTTTGTAGTATTTTAAATTCTAGTCAAGATCTCAAGTTTCTAAAGACACAGTGGATCATATTTCATGAATTACAATGGAGGGTGTGCAAAGGGATGCACTTGACATCCTAAATTCTCTGTTTGATGGAACGGTGAATCAATAAAGCAGAAAAAAAACATCTTGAATATTTTAATATTTCTCCTTATGTAAGTGTGGAAAAAAGCAAGTACTGAATATGTTTGTCAAGACGTAAAAAAAATTAATAATAAACGTTTTATCTAACTTTGAAGCTACTTAAGAGAGAATATTGGGAACATTAGGGTTCAAGTGGTTTTAAATCTCTAAAGCGCAAATAAACGGCGAGATGACATTGGACCTGCCGGGCTGCAAATCTCTTATCTGGATTCCTTGGTATTAGTGTTGGCATTGAAACGAACCGCGGGGGACATTTTCTAATGAGAACAGAATTGTAAAATGTCTATTTCTGAGGCAAACAAAACAACTATCAGAGCAGAGTCAGAAGCAACAGTCCCTCTGTCTCTCCCTATACTTCTTCTTCTATTTCTCCTAATAACTCACTCTAACAGGATCATTTTAGACTGACTGGACGTTTTAGTCCATCGAGTTTGGAAACTGTAACCTTTAATCTGTTCCCGTCCCTTCTTGATCTTGTTCGCAATTAGGGCTGGGAAACACATCGGTTTTACATCATTATTGAGATATAAGACTATACTGTGTATTGTCTTAAAATAAAAAGTCTTTATAATGATATGGTGTTTATTCTGCATTTCTTATTTGATATATTTCCATACCAGTTTGAACAACATGTCCTCAGAGCGTAATGAGGTCCACAGAACACTGTGTGTATGGCAAACATTAGAAACACTACACACCAAGCTGATCTGACCTGATATATTGGGATATTCATATATGGCCATATCACCCTTGCAGTATTAGTGATCACAGAATTGTGGCTCAGTCTTTTAATCTATCAGTTACTCTAACAAAAGTGTTAAATCTGGACTCTTGTGAGAGTATCAAGCCGAATAGGAGAACAAGATGGAGATAGAAGAAAAGACAGGATGATGAAACAGACAGTATAGAGCCTGGTGGGTATGAGGGGGTAACATCTTACCCCCTCATACCTGCCAGGCTCCGTATGAAAGAGCTGAGGAGGTGTAGGAGTTGTTGGCTCGGGAACAGAACTGCTCCTGATCCCTCACCCTGAATAAAACATGACAGCCTGTAGGTTTACCATGTAAACTCCACTACGTCCTTAAATGTGCGCACATACTGTATGCATGGCTTTATATTTATGTATAGTTACTAACCACAACACATTTCACCAAAGATGACAGGATGTACACGAGTGCTCATCATCACAGCAGCCAAAGTTAGGCTGTTTTATTTTGGCAGACTTGACTTTACTTCATTTGGGCAGTTCAGTCAATACCTTTGGACAGCTTTTTGAGCTGGCCCGTCACTACACACGATGATTCTTCAGAGACATCATGCATTGTTTTCACAATATATTTTCAGGCTTCCCATACAGTACATTCTTGTTAGCCAAGTCGAATGCCTCCCCCACAGACGAGTAAACTTCAAGGATCTTTATCCATCCTCCATCTGTGGGTTCTTTAAACCACACGAGTGGTCTTGCAGATATCATATAAAATATGTCAGTGAGGATTCCAGAGCACACAACACAGTGTATACTGTGGAAACACTGCTGTGCCTGCAGCAGGAGCCCATGAGCTGCTCCATCTGCTGTCATCAGCAAACATAATAGAGACAGAGGCACCTCTGAAACTCTGAAGCCAGTCAGCGATGCTTCAGTGTTGTTGCAGATGAAGTGGTCATGCTCCTCTTAGTTAGTGTTGATACACCTGCCAGCTTTTGGTTCTTGTCTCTACTCAGTTTACAATCTTAATGGGGACAGAATAAGGCTGCTAATTGAATTTCTCGGTACAAGTAAAAACAACAGGTCTGATTTTAGACGGAGGTAAATGAAAGCAGTTTCTCATCTCTAACCAGCAACCATCAACTTTATTGATTTAAATGCAAAACAATGTAACTTTGTGGAGAAAGAATGTAGTAAAATACTGGTGCTCTGAATTGGCGCTGAAGCTGCCAATTCAGAGCACCAGTATTTGAGATTCTGGGGATGAGATTCAACATCTTCCCGGAAAATGGGAGACATTATGTTGCAATTAATCACCTAAAATGTGCATATTTCATCAACTGTTAGCAGCTGGCTAATGAGGCTACCATTTTATTTTCCACTGGTTAATAATAAAACGAATCTTCAATATGCACACAATGACTATCTATAAGAAATCGTGCTAAAAGAACAAAGCTCCAAGTTAGATCCAAGTTTTTACTTTCACACAAAATGACAAACAACTCTTTTGCTGGAACTGCTAGAGTGTAAACCTGGCTGACAGAGCTGCTAATGTTAACCTTGATGATATGATTGCATTCAATAGTTTCCACACACTGGCCAATTGCAGCAGAAGTGCTACTTATGAGCATTTTTAAAAGGTGTAATTTGTCAGAAATGGAAAGAATTTGAAGTAAAAAACTACAGGGGTCAACATAGCCGCTAACTGCTGCTGTAAGCCAGTATCTCAGTTCGCTGTGGAACCGAGTGGCCCTGTTAGCTGAATGTAGTCTGTCTACAACACAGCCTCAGATGATGGGGGAGTCACTGTGAGCAGTGGAGCTCAGTCGACCAGCCTCCCAGTGAACATGGCTGGACACCACACCGGGAATGAACACAGCCTCTTAGACAAACAGATTCTGGACTGAGGATGCGAGATAAAGAATGGAGGTGATTTACATCAGCTCTGACCAGGATGATGACTATGACTGTATTTTTATTCATGGTTGGGTTTCTTCAGGAGAACTTCCTGTTTTCAGACTTAACAGCTATTATATTAGGTTAGGTGTTAAATTAGCCTGGTATGCTAACATTTGCAGTTTTCCACCACCACCTACTCTTTCTATACAAAATGTCTCTCTTAGCTCCATTGTTAGCTTAGTACACTGCTGTAACTGGCTAAGAAAAGACTGGCTACACTTGCACAACGTTAGTGGTATAAATTACTTATTGGACAACTGCTCTCTGAGTGAGGGGTTTAGCAAACAGTCACTTTCAGTAATATGTAAGCCCAACAGTCTCTGAGTCATGAAGTTGTGATTTTCCTCCATCGCCAGGCAAAACTTTTCCCTTCTTTCTGGCTGCTGAACCCGTGCCGCCTGTGATTGAATGATTTTCCGTGAGAGATTGTAAATGTGAGGCACTCATTTCTTGCATTGTTTGTTGAGGCTTTACCCAAAAGAACACCACCAAATGGTTTAATCTCTGAAATGTTTCCCCATTCATGGACATGGATTACTAGTTCAGTGTGACTGTTCCTCTGGGGTTTTCCTTTCTTTTCCCTTTTTGTCGCGTCTCCAGACTGTTGGACATGAACACGTTGAGGAGGTGATTCATAAAAAATCTCACCTGCTCCTCTGGTGTTTCAGTCAGATGGTATCGTCAACCGCCATTTCTGAAATCAGTGTTAAATATGAAGAAATGTCCCAGTTTTAAAGTAGATCAGAACTGAAGTGTCTGCAGAAACTGGCAGCCAGTGTGCTGGGTGAGAGCCCCACGAGGGACGCTAACACATCACTGCTGTCAAAGCTTCATCCTCTAAAATATCTGCTTTCTAAGAGCTGAGAAAAACATCCCTGAGTCGATACACATACATTTTAATTCTAAATATGTTATGACTGGATTTCTCAGGCCAAATGTCTCCGACACTTCCTCGGCTGATAAAGGAACAGTGAATTATTTTTCCTGAAGTCTGAAGAGTTTCCAGACTTTACATCTCTTCCCCTCTGAATCCTATCTCTACTTCTCTACTGATGTACTTTCCTAAAGAAATATGAATAATCTTTATCCCTAGGCCTCTTTTACTTTAATTCTCTTCAGTGCACTCCTCCATCATTCGTGATCATTAGAGGATCAGTGTTGGCCTTACTATCTCCTGTCATGCTTAAGATCCAACTATTGAAGCTTATTCTATTGTGGCACCCATCATTACACTTCTCTAGATGAGATAGTTGGTGAAATGCCAAAAAATTTAAAACTGTGAAGGTTGTCATCTATCAGCAGGCTCAGAAACTCTCCTCAGCGCATAATATATGGAATATGATATATTTCTTTGGCTAACTTTTCCTGAGAAGTATTTGATTGTTATCGTGACTTTTACTTCTTTTATCTTGTGCTTCGCAGTCGAGTTGAGGTGATATTTCATAGATGGATTTTTTATCTCATCGCGTCTGTTTTAATCATATTTTATCAGTTGTATCAGATGTTTACTTCCATCTTGTCATTATGTAAATTAACGACACTGAAGAACAGTGACTGTTAATTTAGCTCCACTATTTCAACAATCCGCCTTTTTTTCTGACATGTTTGCCTCGGCTGCCACACTTTATTGTCATCAGTCCTTCACTGGATGCTAGATGAACTCTTTCTGCACTTTTCCTCCAGGTTTTGTTTGTAAAGATAAAGATCCCCTTTTTTTGGCTCATTAGAAGGCATTAGAAGTTACGGGCTGTGATCTGGTACAGTCAGACATCCAAAATGCGCCTTAAAGGTGCACAGTGTAGTTTCTGGGGAAGAAGAGAGAGATCTGCACTGACTGATTTCTTTATGCCTGAACAAACTAAATAAACAGACTCTTCCTTTTCAACTCTGAATGAACTGAATAAACAAACTGACGTTAAAGGACGACACAATTTCATCCTCTTTTACTTTGTTTATATGTGGCAGACCCTGCCACCTTTCCAGCTTCAAACAGTGGTCTGGGGACCTTATTGTCTTTTGAGAACGGCTTGTTTATTCTTTTCTGTAAACATAAATATTTACAAGTTTGTCTGAATACCTCATTAGGATTGTAACTATTAAGACTGAATTGTGTTGGAATTTCCTCTCCGAACTACATAGTGCTCTGTTAAACTGTAGGTATTTAAATATGTGCAGGAAACAAACAATGAAACGTCACTCTATTTTCAAGGCTTTCAGGAATCAATGACCATCTAATGCTATCAGACTGGAACACAGCCACATTTGTATTACTTTGTGTTTGACACATGGGAGTAATACTCTTTCATAAACCTTTCTTAAAGGGTTACTCCACCAATTTATTTATTTTATAATTATTATTTTTTTTGCCCTGGAATAAATAAATGACTATATCTGGACTATATATATTTAGTGGTTTTAAAACTGAGTCTGACAAGTCATCAGTCTGACAGTGTTACTAGAGTGTAGAGCTGAATTATTGAAGTACTCTAAAATTATTTGCTGGCTAAATAATGTCCAGTTGAATTGGAGGGTAACTCCAACAATTCTACACATTAAAGTGTGTTTAAAGGTCTTGGGCAGCACTTTTGCTAATGTAAAAAAGTAGTCTAAAGCCTCCAGTGATGTCACTCCGTGGCTAAGTTGAATTGTGGGTAATGTAGACGGCAAGTTTTGAAAAGCAGTCCACTGGTCTAGCATTGCACTGTTATAACACTGTTGATGGGAATTGTTATTAACAATTTAAAAAACTATTGATCATATTAGTACTGCCCAAAACCAAAGTAAATTTTTAAAACAAATTAAAAATGTTTCCAATTTTCCCAGTTCCTATTCACTCTTGAAGCTGAAACAAGCTTGTATAAATCATTTTGCGAGTAGTAATACTACTTATATGTAGACAGTACATTACCCCACCAGCTGGGCTAAGTTAAGGGATTTCATATTTATATTACAACTGACTGGAAACTGACTTTAAAACAGTTGAATAATGCCTGCACAGCTGCAGCCAATTAGTGACAGAGAATAGAGGTTCTCCAGAGGATACCACAGTGTCCACAACTGAGGCTGGAACATTGAAAAACTCTTGAACTCTCCATTTGCACAGGTTGCCCCCACCTCCTTATTTCCTGAAGGTAAATATTCAATCTAGGTTTGTTGCATTCAGCTGCTAAATAGTGACTGGCCACCTCAGTCCTCCCCACTGATGGGAATGAAGCAGCTATTATTGGAGTGTGCCTATCGACAGTGGCGAGGACAAGTTACTTTAACCTTCAGTTTCCTCTGCAGGCAGACTCGGGCTGCATCCTGCAGCCTATTTACCCAGAGTGGCACGCTGAAAAAGCCCTGAGATTAAATCTCCATCCGGCAGCTCAGCATCATTCATTTGTCCTGGCTCACCTGAGGCCTCGACGCCAGCAAACATTCTCCCTGGAGGCTGAGAGACAACGCGGCACCGAGATTTACTCAGCTAGTCAGGTCAGGCTGCTGGGGGAGCACAGATGTTCGGAGGGCTTTGTTCTGCACCTATGTATGTGTGTGTGTGTGTGTGTGGGTATTTCAACACAACTCCCTGCCAACTTTCCCCAGTTTCAGTCTGCGTGTGTGTCTGTTTGTGAGTGCGTTTGAGGATGTGTTTTTCTCCCACTACCTGCCAACTTTGTGCACTCGTGTGTGTGTTTCTGCCTCAAAGGTATGTGTGTGTATGTGTGTGTAAGAGTGTGTGCTTGAGTATTTTTCTGCCTGACAGCCTTCCTGAGTGTGTGTGGTGGGTCAATCGATGCGTGTCTCCTGGTCATTGACAACATGCCGTTTGCTGGGTCGATGCTTTAATATTGAGAGGTGGAGGCTCAATCAAAAACACTGAGAACGTCCTCCAAAATCTCCACTTCAGCTCTACATTCAGTCTCTTTGTACACAGAGTTACTTGTTCTAATTCTTCACAACTCAAACCATTTTGTTCTTATGTTTACTACAGGTTCAGTTTAACATTTTTTCATAAATGCTACAAACAAAAAAAAATATCATAATACCTATTTACTGAAATTAAAAACTATGAATATCAGTGTTTTACAAGGAAAATAAAAGACAAAGAAATACAAAGAAATAAAAAGGGAAATTATTTTTTAAGCGATCGCGGAAAATGTATTTAGAGTTCAGCTTGTCTACAAAAACAGCACCACAGGATGCTAATGGTTAGGTGAGAGGAGCTCATCCAGCAGCTAATAGCATACAAACAGCTCCCTGTCATTAAATTCACTGCAGCACAGGGGCTCTGTGTCTGCTGGCATCGTTGGGCAACAGTGACATGAACAGCAGCATTTACTGTTGACTCTCAGCGGGTATCTCCTGCTAACCTGCTGCGGCTGGCTGACTGCCGGCCTGTGTTTGTGTCGCTGCTGGCCGGCCTGGGTGAACACCGGACCATGTGTGAAAAACCACATATGCCTGCCTGAGCTGTGACAAACTGAAAAATGTATCGCTCATTAAAACATCATCAATGTATTGATTTGAGGCATGTTTAGAAATTTCTATAAAAAGGCGACGCCCCGGGAAAAGGAAGCAGATGGGCTATTCGGCATTTTTCCGAATTATTCCGATGTCATCGTAATGACACTTTTTTTTTCTTTTTTCTGGCCTTTATTGATAGTACAGCTGAAGATATGACAGGAAACAGGGAGAGTGACACGCAGCAAAGGGACCCGGGCCGGGAGTCAAACCTGGGTCCGCTGCAGAGCCTCGACACATGGGACGCGCGCTCTGCCAACTGAGCTAAACACCGCCCCCATAATGACACTTTTAATTTCATAAAGTTAGTTTTTTGACAGTGGATTTGACAGCAGAGCCTGCACCTTCACCTTTCAACCGGTCCGACCTCAGCTGCACTGACTGAACACCTGGTTCTGCTCAAAAAGAACTAGAAATAGTTGTTTGAAGAATGAAAAAGAAAGTAGTAGTAGTCCAAAACTGGAGGAGGTCAGAACTCTAACAAGACATGTACTGATGTATAAAAAATTACTTTTTTGTCACTCCAATCTATTTCAGCTTGTGGCCTTCATCATCCTGCAAGGTCACTCTGCTTATTCAGGAGATCGAACCCTGTTTTCTCACCGCCACACACCTGGGCTATCCTTCTGTCGTCTGGCATGAATGATGGATCGCTGGTTTCAGAAATAGAATGGGATTTCTGTCCAATTGTCAAATAGTCCCTTTACTTACGGCCAGCTAGCTCCATTGTGTTGCTAGAGTGCTCAGCAGTCGTGTGTCTTTGTCTAAGGGACGTCTTTAGTGCCAAAACATTGAAGGAGTACCATCATCCAGATTGTTGCCACTGTTTAAACTGGATCTTCACTTCGACGCTGAGGAATTTACTCGAGCTAACAAGAGCTAACAAGATAGCCTAGCTAATAGGATGACTAGCTGCCTAGTGACTAGTGTCTGGGCTGTATAGATTATGATCATTTGCTTTTGTGTGACGTGACTGGAGGCAATTTATCAGATCACATGCATCTGAGTCTGGAGCCAGAAAAGGCTTCATACTACTGTTTTCACACAGGTAGTAGCGCTCCCCAAGAGCTGCAAACACACTTTAATGTGGGAAATTGGTGGCGCTACCCTTTAAGGAGAAGTTTTAATGTAGAGCAGCTGATCTTGTGCTATACAGAGTCTGACTGTTAATGGCTCCATACCACAACATCTATATATAGAGATAGAATTGTGATTGACTTCCTTTTGAGGATAGCGTGTCCCTAAGCTCACCCTCACTGTTATTGCTGGATTAAAGTTTTAGCATTAAGTACACTTAAGCACTAAGTACTTTACACTTGCTGCTCAGGGGAGGTTCTTTATAAGTCTAGCAACACAAAATAGTTATATTTGCCATCTTAGAGGAGAAGCATGCTACCACCCTGAGCTGAGAGTCCCGACAGATACAGTATAAAAATGTCTCAGTGAAGGCAGAAAAGGACTTTACTTTGGCATAATGTTGATATTCATGGTTGGTTTAATTCTGCTGCAGTGTGGGGCTGGGAATGGAAATGAACTATTTTAATTACAGTGCTGACCTGTCAACACTCGTGAAAATGTGTTACACTTTAACGAGCAGCTCTCTGGTCCAGTGTTAGTGCTAAAACAGAATGTGTCATATGTTTTTGTACTCCCTATGCTTTCATTACCTATACTGGTCAGTCTAAGCTTACAGTAGCACGAGCCAAGAAATGTGGGGAAATGTTAATATCTTAATAGACTCTAGCTTGTATTTAGCCTCTTTCCACCTTTCAGCTTGCAAAAGGTTTGCAAACCAATTAAACGTGTTTGCAGAAGCAAACATTTCTAATTTACTCTTTAATGTATTTTCGTCTGGAGGTTTGTCTGATTGGATCTTCAGTGAATTCTAATGGGGGTTTCAGTCTATCTGGATATAGTTTTCATAGGGCTGCACCTGGCGTCGACAAGCATCTTCTTTAGAGCTCAAAGTTTCTATTTGGCTCCTTTCTGTGCTCAGCTGAAAGGAGCTCATCTTGGACTTGAGTAACAAATTAAAGTGGGTTGTTTGCATTCACAACCGGCTAGCCTGCGTGCTGTTCTGCTTCAAACTATAATTCATGGAATCACAGCCTGGGAACATGATAACTGCCTTTCAATCAATCTGCTCTGCATTTCCATTCATTTGCGGAGCTTTCAAGCTGCCAAATTACTCACTCCTTGTCACTGCTGGAAACATTTTAATCTTCAGAAACATCACCTTGAGCATAATTGCGTCTCTGTCACACTAAAGTATAAGGGACAGAATGGGGGTTTGACCGAGCTGTGCCCACATGTGATATCCCTAATAACATGGGTACAATAAAAGGCTATGCGTTTTACTCCAACATCAAAAGCTATTGTCTATATTTGGCCGGCGGGATGTGACAAATCCGTAATTAAAATAGCAAGCTGACTGATAAAACAAAGCCACTTGCTGGGAGAAGCGAACGCAGTGAGATACAGATCTGCCATTAGGCTAAAGAATTGTCCTTTGCCTTTTCTGCCCTTATCTCCTTAATGCGGCTACATTTCCCCAGGATTGGCCTTTTACAGCTGAAAAACAAAAAAAAAAGCTGAACTCAACAAACGTCCCGATCAGTCACGGCTCGCCTGTTTACCGCAGCGAACGTTGAGGCCACCGGTTCACCCGGAAGAAGAACCAATCGTATGACGCCACTTCAGGTTTTTTAAATTGCCATCAGAACGACAACCGTGCTCACACGTTGCTCACAATGCCCCCAATCTCTCTGTTTACAACTGCTTGTGTACAGGTTCAGCTGGAGGGCAGCCACAATTGGATCATTTTTACGTTATTTGTTGGTGTTTTTTCCCCACAGTGAGGGAGTGACAGCAGCACTTCTGCTGTTTTCCCTGACAGCCAAGACACTGTGAGCTCGGGCTTTACTCTGCAGCTATTAAACTGATGGTTCAATATATATATATTTCACCAGGATTGACTTGAAGATCAACCACTCATGAATAATACATCTGGTACGGCGCACTGGAATCACTGGCGTGAGCTCTGCAGCAACCGATTTCCCGTTGCATGCAGCTGTTTTAACAGAAGCCAGCGTGGCAGAGAGCAGCAACAGACTGCTCCTCTTCCAGCACTTTACTGTTATTGTTGGAGCTGCTTTCAAAATGCACAGCGGCCGACAGCTGGGAACACCATAAATTACCCAGACGACTCGTGGTGGGAGCGGACTGGGACTGACTCGCACGTTAGGGACCTTCTGACGGACATTGGTAAGGAGAGGTGTGGGTGTGTTTAAATTTATGTGTGCTGAACGGGACTAGGGAGCGGTGTCTGTGTGTGTGTGTGTCTGTGTGTGTGTGTGTGTGTGTGTGTGTGTGTGTGTGTGTGTGTGTGTGTGTGCGTGTGAGAGAGAGAGACACCCTGGCAGCCACCTATACTCCTGCAGGAGAAGCTTTCAAGTAAATGAATGAATATATTATGGATTGGAGCATCGATAAAGCAGCCACACTGTATCTGAAGCAGAGTGAAGCTCTTTGGTTGACGTGAAGCTGCAGGACGATCGGGCTGAGCGAGGCCAGCAGGACAATAGGCACCCCAGGGGCCCAAGGGCACCCGAGGGACTACTGGCTGGAGACACAAATCAAAGCATGTAGCGGGAGTGGAGGAAAGTCTACGCTTACGTGCACATACATGTGCACCCACTCATTTGCACTCTCATACACCTACACACATACTGTGAATATACACATGGATACACAGACATTTCTATTCCCTGCTTGCGTATCCTGAGGGCAAAGAATACATTCATATTCAGCCAACGATCGGCAGAGGCAGAAGCCGTTCGGAGCCATTTTGTTTCTCCAGCCGATGGCAGAAAGCTGTGGCCATTACGACCTCGTGATGAATTCAGGGTTCATTTCCTACAGCTTCTTTCTTTTTTACGCACGCACATAGAATTACATCTAAAAAAAGATGAAGCGCGCAGCGTTCGGAGAGTGGGAGGACATCATGCACAGCCATGGTCCTGACTTTCAATCCCAGGTGCGCTGTAATTGGGGGGGGGAGAAGTTTCATTTGCGCCCACTGTCATTTATTCATTAGCTCGCAATCTGATCTCCTGTGTGAGGCTTGAGATGTTATAAATCAGTCACCGGCTGGCCATTAACAATTCATGTGATTCATAATACATAAGAGCCGTCATTTATTTATTTATCACCTCTAAATGGGATTTCCTTCCCTCTCATTGGCTCCAGCTCATAAGTCAACTTGTGTTAGCCTGACTGACGGCCATTTTGAGAGCGAGCCGAGATGTAAACAATGCAGATGGAAGCTGAGAGGGGACCGGGACGGCCTGATGTGGCGTGCTGCTGTTCACACAGGAGGAAGAGAGTCTGCCCCTCAATAGAATCCGTCCGGTTTGACTGGCATCGTCTGGAAGGAGAGCAGCAGGCGCCAGGCTACGGCTGGCTGCCGGCACAGTTGTTTTCTGATCATTCTCTTGAGCAGTTGATGTAATTGTGAGTAATTAGGCCTTAAAGTGGTCTTGTCTTTCCCCCAACCTGGAACATGAGTCTCAAGGGAGAGGGAGGCAGAGAGAGAGGGGAGCTGTCTGAACACCAGTAGATGGTATTCAGAAGGCTGCTTTTGTCTAAACAGATCCTATACGAAGAGACTGGAACTGTGCCACCAGATGCCAACAGCATATGATGATGACACTAAATTATACTATTGGCCCGAGGGTCCCAGCACTTCTCATTGTAAAGACAAACAGCAAATTATAACAGCTTTGCGGTGCTTGCAGCTAGCCTCGTAAAGACGCGGCGTTTGATGTCAGGCTCTCTGACCAGATGCTGCATTTTTCTTTACAGTACATTACATTCTGTAATGCTACAGTTTTAGTGTACTTAGCCTCATGCTTATGGTTCAAGGGTCCTTTTGTGTGTCCATAAAGGAAGGTCAGACCGTTTGTTATAAGTGTCACCAGCAGTAATGAGTTAGAAACTTTACAAAGACTCACGGGTGGCTGGCTTGTTGCAGTTGTGTCCGTGTCTGAAGTACTGAGGATTCTCCACCACGGGGATGCGAGTCATTCCTATGACCACGGCATCGGGACCCGCGTCCAGAGTACAGGGGGTAATAATCCCATGGTTGACATGATGAAGAGGGCTGGCAGAGTCTTCCTCGCCACTGATCACAGCTACAGGACCTGGAATGAAAAGAGAGGGGCGATGAGTGAAAGTGTGGCGCTCAAGTCGTCGGACCTTTACGTAATACTTGTTACATATGAGAACACGCTGAAATATAACTCAACCGCCTGAGGAATCGCACGTGTAAGTCATGCAGTTCAGCTCCCCCTCCACTTGAAACCAGTTTGTATTATTGTTACATCAGTGTGATGTTACAGCTCCACTGTGCAGCAGCATGATATATGTGCAGAACTCGACACCACAGGGCTGTTTTCACATTCATCTGCTGAAGGAGGAAAGTATTTTATATGTCTTCAAACCCGTCCAGAGGGGATCTTTAACTAATAGTCCGTGAGCCAGCAGCTTAATCAAATGACATATGGGAGACCATTGTGAAGGTGGATGGTGTGTTTGCAGTTGTCAGCCACAGGCCAGAGAAAATAGGTCGCAGTGCTCACAGTTACTGTAAATGTGAACGTGGAAAGGTGTGCAATTACCCGTTATAACTAAGATTCAAAATCAAAGTATGGAAAATTGGATCTACGCTGGTTTCCACATATAGAAATTGGGTAAAAACTACAAAAATGAATGTAGTTATTGTAATGCAGTTACCTTAGTTTGATTGATTTAGATAGGGATGTTTGGAATGGATGTTGTGTGGCAGATAACAACAACCAATGATCACCTCGTTCTCATGGATGATGCAGGTAACATAAACAATTATTTCATTTTGGTATTAAAAATAGAAACCCTAACCATCAGCGCTCATTAAAGGTCGCTTTTGTTGTTTGCTTTTGATCCGCCTGTCTCCATATCTGTTTTGGGTTTCATTCCAGAGTGGTTTGGATGTGTTCTCACCTCCTCCAGTGTAAATGACACCTGCGGATGATTTTAATAATTCATAGCTCTAATGAGATTTGCTGTCAATAGTCGTAGATTTGTGGAACGCTTGTGAACACATGTTGGAAATTACAATTGTGACCTCTTCCTCTTACACGAAAAAAGAACATGTTTGGCTCTAGTTTACACCGCAGCAGTTTGAAATATGCCCGAATATTATCAACTCTATTTATTGGCTCAATACCGGTAAATAGCTGAAAATATTTCTTTTCAATAACAGTCTGACATATTTCCTTCGCCCTCTAGATTTACATTTGATGGACGGTCATCAGACAATTCTTTTGTCCAGTTTTGACATGAGAGACAAAATAAATGTGATTTCATCCTGTTAAAACCTTTTCATCTTTTGATAAACACAAACTGTTTTATCAGAAGATGAAAAGGTGACACAGAAAGTTGGTATATTTCCTGAGCCAAATGCTTTGTTCTGATTCACAAAGTGGCGTCAAAATCCAATGTCACATTTGTCAAATGCACGATAGTATGAGTATGTTTGTTTGCTTAATTTTACAAGCAGCTATTTTGATAATTGATTTGCTGTTTCAGTAATTTTTCTCAAGCAAACATGCCTTTTTTCTGTCATAATTTGATCCTTTCATTGTGATATAAAGTCTATAAATATCTATAAATCTGTTAAAACAGGCAATTAGAATATGTCACCTCAGGTTCTGGAATATGCTCATCATGATTTTTCTCTACTTTCCGACATTTACAGACAAAGCAGCTCATTTATAATCGCTGAAAGTAATTTGCAGATCAGTCAATAACAATAATATTGAACTGGGGCCTCAGTTTATTCACTGATTTATCAAAACATCCTTCCATCCATTCTTTGTTTCAGTATACAAAATGAGTCACTACATGGAAATGTCTGTTTACATTGAAAGCATTCTCTGGTAGATCTCTGCTGGTTGAATTTACGGCGTCATAAAGCAAAGTCCTGTCAACCAACAGTCATTTCCTCTCCTTTCCTTTGCTAACGGTGACAAAAAGAGTTCCAGACATGATTTACTGTCAGCAGACGCGATCCCACTTCCTGTTTCTATCACTGCTGTGTCAAAATCAACATGACAACTGTAATCTTCAGAGGGAAGGGGGGCACGACAGGGGGACGGGAGCCGGTAAGTGAATATAAAGTCAACAGTAGCTGATTCAGTGGAGCTGTGACAGTGAATCTGTTTACCCACAATGCTGAGTCTCTCGCTCACCTTGACAACACTGTAAATAGTAATCAAGACCCAGTCATACTAAATTACATACCCTGAGCCGCAGGGGGGGGGGTTGGGTGTGATGAAGTGACACATGTGAGCAGCAATTTATTTACAACATTTGCCCCTATGCAGGGTTTTCATACCTGAGCACCTGTTTTATTGGAGAGATGTGCAGAGCAGAGCAGAGCAGAGCAGAGCAGAGCAGAGCAGAGCCTCCGGGGAGGATAAGTAGCACCCTACAGCCCTGAATCTGTGCTGATGCCTCGGACCATTCACTACACAGCACCGGTGCAGAGATATATTGACAGTATACTGCTCCAAATATCACTACACTTATAATACAAATATGACACAGAATGGGTCACGCTCTTTAAAAAATGAGAAAAGATAGCCCAAAAAGATGCAGGTCTTATATTCCTCTTTTGAATACATCATGAAAACCCATCTGACCAGACTGCAGATGCAGATCGATGAGGCCTCGGGTAACGCCTGGCACCGCTCCAAACCACAGCACACACAACCACACAAAAACCTCCGGCTTGATTCTCGGGGAGATGAAGGTGTTCCAGAGATGAAGAGGAAATTGGACTTCTTGACTTCAGAACATCCTAAAAATTGCATTTATGTTACCTGAGTGATGAAAAGACCCAACGGCCTGTGAGAGGGGTTTTATCATCTCAGACGTTGCCTGTGCACTGAATGGAATTCAGCACCGGACATTTCCCCCCGAAACATCTATCTGAGAGCAAAGTTCCTCTCTATTAAACCAACTTTGATTTATTCAGGAGAACTGGAAAATGAAATGAGCTAACTTTCGGCTATTTTTCAATTCTTTTCATATCTCGTCCCTTTCACAACTTTCTGTGGTAATGCGGTTCATACAGACGGTAAAATCAGCCATGAACTGTGTCTAATTTGGACCTTGACTAAGGACTGTCTGTGGTTTTTCGTTTCTAATTTCTGTTATTCATCTAGTTACTGCAATCTTATAACACGAGAAGTTTAATAACAAATATATAAACATCCACCTCTGTATATTAACATATTACACTGTATAGATTCTTATGCTTATCTTTATTCATTTAACCCTAATCCCGTTTCAGTAAAGAAAGGCAACGGCAATAGTAGTTTGTTTTTAGTTTGCACTTCCTACATAATTTGCTTTCTTGCCAATATTTAGATGAGAAGATTGAAACGACCCCTCATGTATGTGTGAGTAGTTTTTTTACCCGACAATGAGTGAGGCCAAACAGATCGTGGTAAGCAGTGTGATGATCATCAAACTTTCTGGACTGTTGTTATGTTAAATTATGGTGGAATGACTCACAATTTATGAACGCTCAAAAACAGAGCAGTGACCTGTAAACGCCCGGTCGGTTGTCACAAGTTTAATGGGACTGGAAATGACTCTGAATGCAGCGCAGTGTTTGTGTCTCTGTGCTGATCTTTGCTCTGATTTGGGTGTTCATACTTGTGTGAAAAAAAACAAAACAGAACGTTCTGCACACCATCGATCAATTTTGCTCTCTCATTCAGATGATTCAGCCCTTAGTCCTGAATCCAAGGACATAGAATTCAGTTCATCATCTGACTCAACTAGTCATTTAAGACTTTAAGTCAAGGAATTTCTTACCTGCATCATATTAAAAGTTAAAATCATTTTTTAAAAGGCTGAATCTTGTGAGAAAGAACATATGTATTTTTTTTATCTGGGCGTTTTGTTAACCTTAAGCCTTAACTCTAATCGTTGTAAAATATCTGACTGAGCATTGGCCTTAAGGAAGCCACACTTCCACAGGATGACGAGATAAGTGCAGCGAGTCATGGTCAGAGGGGCTTGACAGACTGGTTCTTTGGTCAGGCTGCGATCCTTCTGCCTCTGTTTGACCTTTACAGCTGTGTTGCATTCACAACATCTTTTGAAAACGGTAGTAAAAAATGATGACAGCAGTCTAACAGACATTGTTAGTTGCCTTGTTACCACCACATTTTTCGTAGTTGAGCCTGTCGTAAAACAAGTATACAGTCACATACTCTCATGTCTGCACAGTAAGTATGAGGCTACAGCCAGCAGCCAATCAGCTGAGCTTAGCACAATGATGGGAAATTAGGTAATATAACTAGCTTGTAGTAACATGTGTTGGTGTCATGGTTTAAGTTTTTGGTTTAGTTATTTCCTCTTTTATTCTGGTAGATGTATCTTAATGTGCCATGTTTTACTTTCCACTTCCTGTGTTTGTATTTTTTTTCCCACTGTATTTGATCGTCCTCTTTGTCAGTACGTCTGTTTTTGTCCTCTTGGCAGTCCTGTGTTTCTCATCTGCTCCCTGGTTCTGTCCTATCTCTGTTCTTTCCTGCGTTAGCTTCCTGTGTCCTCGTGCTTTCATGGTTAGTACTAAGTTTGTCTTTTTGGTGCTCTTGGATTGTTGCGTCCTGTCTTGTGTTTGGGTTGTTTGTTGCCTAACCTTAACAGTAGGCAGATGTGTTTTTGCCTTTTGAACAGAACAAGACTATTCAGTTCCTATTGTTTTCATTCTTTGTGCTAAGCTAAGCTAATCAGCTACTAATATCAGTTTCTTATTTATCGTGCAGAACTGATGTTCTCATCTCACTCTCTGCATCGCTATTAACTAAATAAGTGAAATGTCAAACCTTTGACAACAACAGAACACACCGTGTCAAGTCAAGTTGTCTAAATAACTCAAGTCTTTCATTTTTATTATATAAAATGAAACACGTTTTCAGCCTCGTGCACATCTGAGTCTCACACAAGTTGGCAAGAATGCAATTGATCATCAAAGGACATGGCACCACCACGGGCAAGGAATCTTTCATTTAACATGTTCAGAGTAACAGAAACCAGTTTGTCCAGGGACTCCTTCTGGAGTCTTAGATCATTGTGGCGTGCTGTCGTTTGAAGATTAGTTAAATCTCATTGCTCACATCCTTCTGTACTTTGCCAGCTAATATGTTTCTTCAGCACACATCCTTTGACTTTTCTGTAGGAAATATGTCACTGCAGCCGAAATCCCCCCATTATTTTCAGGAGGCCTGTCATTCCTGTCGGCATCATTCAGTGTACCTTCACCTAACACTGTGACATCCCAGTGCAGAGAATGTTTTATGTTTGTGTTGGGTGCAGATCTCAGGTGCATTAGCTAATTCAGCCAAATCAATTGATCAAGTGTGACATTTGCATCATCTGTTTCTCTGAGTTTAGAAGTCAATCTAATTTAGCCGACAGGAGCAGAGACAGAGCCGCCTTCCCTCCTGGGTTTAAAAATGGACTCTGTCATTAAGGTATTGTACCAGTGGTACATCTGCGGTTTGTGCCTCCGTGATGAATTAAAAGAGCATGCAAACCTTTGAACCTGCCACCGTTCATACACAAGTACACTTTTATCTCCAGGCTTTTTCACCATCATAAGCACAATCACAGCCATTTATGAATACATTCCTTTTAACAATACTTAAAAAAAACTTGCAAATGAGACTTTGAGAATGATTTCTCCCAGAAACACCCCGACACTCACTGACTACAAAAGTCATTACATTCAGATTTATATATTAACACATTTTGCTGTTTTTGAATGACTGGACTCAGAAAATAGGTCCATTAAGGACTATCTGAGCTTTGTTCTCTAACCGTTCTGCCGCCATAAACCAGATGAGCTGACAAAAATGGTGATGTGCTTGTTTGAGTCACCTTCAGTTATTACTGTACACTCAGCAGCGAGTGGAGCAGCGACTGCTTTGTAGACTTTCTTTTGCCCTAGGTTTTGCCTCTGATGCCACATGCAGCAGCTGCCCTATCTGTCTTATTGGTGAAGGACGTTGGGGTTGTATGTAGCCTGAAAAGAATTTGTGCCGACACTAATCTGGGCTGAAGAAAGGTCTCACCACGTACTTCAGAGTGTTCAGCAGAAATTTGTTCTGTTCATTTTGACATTTTACAGTTTGAAATGTAAAATCTTAAGCCTTGAACACACACACAGGGGTCAAACTAAAATGTCAAAGTACACGTCAAATAAAAAATATGAAATAGATGGTTTTGTTGTTTTAGGTTACTTTTATCAGGCTGTTTGTTTTGGTTTAAAGTAGTTATTAGATGCTATGAAAAGGAGCTGTGACATCATGATTGACAGCTGAGCACTGCTCGTGATAGAGTCGGGTGGGTGTATGGGCGGCAAACTCGATACCGCGGCTTCAGCGCCCCGATCGCTATTGGCTCCAGATGACATCACCAGTGCAAGACGATATTTTGCCTTAATCTTTACACAGTGGGAGGAAAAAGAATCCATCTTCATGTCAATATTCAAAACCAGCTAAAAACACATGACCCATTGCTCTTGTTGACCTTTTCCTTCAGTTCCATGCAAATACATTAGCACACACACTGCAGGTTGTTTTGTGTCTATCCCCCCACACACACACTGTCCTGTGGCTGTAAATACTTACACGCTCAGTGCAAATTAATGCACCATTTACTCCTTTTTAATCCTGTCTTACCTTTCTTTATACATGATTAAAGTATATAAGCAACCTTATAACCTTTTTTTACTTTTATATCTTCAGAAGGCACCAATGGACTCAGATTTGAGTCCCACTAACAGGATGGGGAAAACAGTCAGTACTGAGATGGACGAACGCACATTTGGGATTTTCAAGAGATATAAACGTAAAACATCACTAGTCCTGTCTTTAAAACTGCTGTTGTTACTTTTTTGTCCACAAGTTGGGCTGCTGTGACAAACTGGACCGCATTGACCTGGTCTGGTTTTGGGTGCTTTGCATCAATGACAGTGTGTGTCCTTGTTTTATGCACAATTCTCCCCAATGGTGACATTAGATGTTGTTATTGTGTCCATTTATCACGTTTCCTCCTCTCTCTCTTCCACCAGAGCTATTTTTTACAACAGCCTTTGGGTTTCTCAGGTCTCACCTGCCCAATTTATTTATTCCAGCTCTCATTTCTTTGTTCACTCTGTTTTTATTATCATAATTGTTATAGTAAATATACCACACCAGACTATAAACCAGCAGGGGTGTTTTGTCAGTTGAGCCACCAGATTTTTTTGTTTCTCTGCTTCCGAAGTGAGCACTTGAAGGTGATTCTCAGGACAAAAAAAAAAAAAAAAACAGCGGGTGACTCTGTAGGGTTTTTCCTGTGGTCAGGAATAAATTGTGCAGAGTATGATTGCTTCCGTTCCACCTCCTTGTGGTAATTATCACACAGATTCCTTTCAAAGGTTGTTAATTAGGACTGGAATTAACTTGAGGACATGTAAAATGAACAAGAGAACACAGGAAGGATAACTCACAGAGGCAAAGCCCCACTTCTAGTTCACGATGGATTTGAAACAAATTAAATCCGTACGTGGAAAGGGTCGCAAACAGTGTCATAAAGGCAAACATCTTTCTTGTGATGAAGGGAACACAAAGAGTCTGCGAGACACAAATATTAACCAGCTGTCATATAGCGATTAAAGCTCTGTTGATATATCTATCAGAGACAGTACTGCTATTCCGTGCTGTGGATTCACTGCTGCGTTGTTGTAATGGAAACCATCATGTACATACATACACACATTTTTGTTGCTAAAATGAACCACCTCGAGCGCAATCATGACGCTGTGATTGCTAGCTTAGAGGCAGCAAATGTGCAAATCGACACAGCGCGTGCAGCAGTGGTGCTATAAAAAGGCCAGCTAATCGCCAAATGCCACTATCGTTTGAAGAAGCCTCGAGGTTATGGATGACAACTCCCCTCGCTGCGCTGAAGAAGATATGTAAAAAGCTCTTCTGACAAACGGCCTCAACCTGCTCCCTGAACCTCCCACTCACAGATGAGCGTGGTGAACATGTGACAGGCATGCAGGCCGGCGGCAAACCCACACTAACCCCATTTCTCACGCTATCGAAATAGCAGCGTCTGTGGATGGATACACCACTGGACTGAGTGCTGTTCCCTCCCCGGTTGATGGTGACTGTCTGCGGCGAATATCGAGCGCCAGGACAGCGAAGGTTTTTGCTTCTCTGAGATGTAGGCTATCGACAATTTACAGTTGCCCCACACAGCTTGATGTGCTCTCCCTTTATTGTGGCATAAACAATGCACAGCACTGAGGGGAAGGACGGCCAAGTCGAGACAGAAATAAACATGCGTTTGAAATGTGCTGTAAACCTATCACTCAGCATCTGAAGCCACTTGCACGTCCTCTGAAATCAAGCATCTACACCATGCCGAGCATTATCTGCAATGACACAGGACTGAACCAATTACAGTCTGAGTTGCTGTATATCTCGTGGTCGTGATGCCCAGAATGATAATAAAACAAAACACTGAGATTGTTATTCCGTCTCTGTTCCCACAGTGCCCTATCAGCTTTTATATCTTTGACAACACATTACCCTGTAAGCTCCCTGAAGACAGACAAAGCAATTTTACACAAGTCAGAAAAGTGATGGGAAATGACATCATGCAACAGTCGAGCTGTCCCGAGTCTGTTGCTTGATTTATGACTACGACAGAGTCAGGATCTTTACCAAAACTGGGACCTACATTTTATTACCTGTTATGCGCTCCAACACAAATTGAAAACAAAAACATACAGCAATTTGAGAATATATTCAGAGCCACACAAGTCTCCACTCTGGGGTTTCATTCTTCACTCACAGGCAATGCTATCAGAAAGGGCCAAATGAAAAGCTTGTGGTGGCTTTGTAAGGGAAACTAGTTTGCATCGTTAACTCAGCAGTAAAAGGCGTCGGCGCATGCATACACACAAATAGTACAAACATGTGCACAGCGGCAGCCACAAACTGGATGGCTATATTTCTTATCGTGGCATTAGAATATGAAACGCTTCCCCAACGTCGAGCATCTGGCGGAGTTTGCATGTAAATCACAAAGGGGAGCCACATTCAGCCGCTGCAGCCCACAAAGCGGCTTGATGATTGTGCACATCAGTGCTGCGGGTGAAGCCGCTGCATGCTAATGTGGCCCACAATCCCACTGGGATGCAACAAGTGTTTTCTCGGTGATGGTGGGGGGGGAAGGAGTAAATTATTAGTCAGGGCTGATAAGATATGGTGTCTTTATTTTGATAAGTTCAGGTGGAACAAGGTTAAAATTTGGTTTGGGTTCACTTAACAGACATATATCACCAAACTGAATCAGTTCAAAGGATTGAACCTGAATGATTCCCTATTTATAAATATTTATGACTGGCTCGGTAGCTAGACAGACAGCTACTTCATTGTGCTCCCAGGAGAAAAAAATGTTTTCACAGTCTGCACATGGAACATGAACAGGGTGCAGCTGAGCACCTAAAAAGGCAAAAAGGAAGCTGAAACCCAAACCAGTGTCTGGAAAATTCTGATTGTATCAGTATCAGTGTACCTCTTACTGTTATGGCTATATATATATAAGCTACCAGAGGAACACGGGTCTGAGACTACAGCTCTGTGAGCCTGTACCGGTGGCACGGCTGGGCTTGTAGCTCAATGCTAACCTTAGAAGCTAACATGATCACAATGACTTTGTGCATTTGCTTATGTAATGAGTGACACTTAGCCTTTCCTCAATCTTAACATGACATGCGATCACTTGCTTATCAGCGTGAGGATTATTTAAGAAGAAGACGCAGAATATTTATTTGATCACTTATCATACAATGCACAAAATAAGCCCCTTTCACAAATACACTGTGAATCTGGATTTATGCAGAAATGCGATCGTCAAAGATCTTCTTAACATCTGCCCGGATTACTTCCCTGCTCTGTCTCTCATGCTTCCATATGGCCCGTTCACGGTGCTGAGACACAGAGCTAAAATGCTGCAGCTTTCTTTCTACAGTGAGGACTTGGTGCACTGAGTGTAGCTGCTTCCTACTTCCTACTCTAATTTACTTTCCACTCTTTCATTTATATTATATACATCCAAATACATATAGTGATGATATCAATGCAGAAATAGCCACCGTCAGTTACAGGGCAGTCTGTAGTCTCCTACGCTGGCAGAGCCGATCGCCTGAACGCGTCTGACATGGACATCTCCTGTTGTGTGCTGTATGTGTGAATAAGAAAATGCGGAAAATATCCTGATATGATTCTCTGTATTGTCTGGAGTTCATATGCGAAAGGGGTGAAAGTGAAACTGGTGCTCTGTATTTAACCCATCAGGAGGAAGCAGAGGAAATGTACGCCCCCCGGGGACAAACTCCAGATCTGAGGCTTTGCTTTCTTGCTGTGAGGCAACGGTGTTAACCACTGAAGACTGACTGTTCGTAACACGTTTCATGCTCACCCATCCAATATTCATCAAGCCACTTTACTCAAAACCCAAACTGTCAAGCTTATAGTGGCAAAATGGCTGATAGAAAGAGTACGTGAGCTCCATCCTTCGTGGACCATAAAGGTCTACACATATCTTGGTAATACACCCAATAGTTGATTGTCACATTTACTGCAGTACAAAACAGAAAGTCCAGCTGAGCTTAATCAGAATGTCATTAGTTTTGCATTAAATACTAAAAAAGTAAAAATGTTTGCCCTGATTATGGTGCTGATAAAAAGTCAAGATTGCTGATGTTCATCTTGAGGAATATTTGTACCAAACATCCACGGCAATCCGTCCAGTAGTTCCACAACTGATTGCACTGGAGAAAAGGTCAAGGGATCGCCAAAGTCATTAGGAAATCATCTGGGGACCCTGATTATGTGTACCAATGTTATTTTCTAGCAATCCATTCTGCTGTAAAGGAGACATTTTACTAAAAAAACAACCTTGGCAATAGAATGGTGGTGACAGACGAATTGTCACCAGAGTTCCTCGAGTTCACCCTTTGGGAACATGCATTCTTTTGAAACTCATCTGATAATTGTTGAGATGTTTTCCAGGGGCGGACAGGCCGACGTAGCCATCCCGTTGGCGTGACTTAAAGAACATTGTCCCAGGAAGTGAGCCTTTGACTATTGTGTTGCCGAAGGAAACGAGGCAAAGGCACTTTAGAAAGCACCAATGAAAAGCCAATTCATTTTTAATCAGAGGTGTTCCCAGCTGGTTAAGGGAACAGTGGCAAGCACTCTGTGTGGGCTTACAATTAATTGGAGGCAGCACATTAAGGACATTGTTAAGCATGTTTTCTACACTTCGGCACATTCAAGTCCCATTTCCTGAGCATTCATTTAGTCTCAGTTATACACACACACACACACACACACACACTCACACACACAATTAAATCCCTGAGCCACTGGGGGATATCAATCAATCAGGTGTCAAAGTTCTCCTTTCTCCTCTCGCGGCTCTCTCCTTCCTTTTTGCTCGTGCACTCACTTTCCTTTGTTTTCTCTCCACCATTTCTCCAATGCCTTGATTTCTTTTCAGTGGCTTTCATTGTCAGGATGTTGAACATGTTGCCAAAGTGAGTCAAAATACTCCCAATCGTACTAATAATGATCAGAAAATAAAATGGCTCCAGAATGACAGCAACAAGCAATTGATCAAAACTTAAATTCCTCCATCAGCATGTTTTACTCGAGCGGCTGCCATTTCATCATAACTTAAAAGGCATTTTAATAAGATTTAATCTCTCTGTGTCATCTCTTGCGGTCCCTGGCTCTTTCTCTTCCTCTTTGTTGTTCCTAGCCTCAGGGGTCCTGATTCCTGCCCCTGTTCTTTCAAAACCGCCTCCCTCTGTTGGAGGGCCCCCGACCAAACAGATTTGTTTGGAAGAAGAGGAGAAGGAGGCAGGGAAGTGTGTGTGTGTGTGTGTGTGTGCGGGGGGGTCATTCTAATTACACATCTTATATTACCAAGACAAATGAACGCAAATCAACCTTCACACTGCTCCGCCTAATGCCGTCTACTACATACATATTGGCCATCGTCTCTGCTCTGTTCTGTGCAGCCGTGAAGAGTGTGATCCAGCTGTGAAAGACCTGACCTGAGAGCTTGGCGGATGAACTGTTAAGCAAAATAGATAGATTTAGATACAAGATATATGTATTCATTATTTACAGAATCAACACATGATTGACTAAAATATGTATAACCAACCCTGTTTACTCTCACTATACAATATCAGCTTCTAACACCTGAAAGTTAATTTTTTTTTATGGTCATTTAAGGACACCCACAGCACTTGGTAAAGGTTAGGGGCTTAGGTTTTCGGTCTGCGACAAAATGTCATATCGAGGAAACAGAGTTTGTTACAACTATTCTCTTTTGCTCGGATGTTTCCTGAAGGACCCTACCGCCAGACAAGATTTTGAATAAAGTCTTTCACCGCTGGAATGATGGCCCTTTCATGGAACTCAGCTGTCTCTGCAGTAGATTTTTGAAATTGTTGCTACATGGCCGGAGAAAACAGAGAAAAAGGATGGTGATATTCCTTTATGTTCAAATATAGAAAACCTACCAGAGCCAGAATGCACTACGGCGGACTTTACCAATAAACCCTCCCGGTGGTACTCAATTTCTGCTTGTTTCCGCTTTGAAAGAGTACAGAGTCAGGCTGGTAACAGACAATGTCTTACAACAGCTAAACAGATCATATAAATATGACTTTGAAGAGCGTAGTCAATTCAGACTCTGCTTTCACAGTACAGTAACAATATGGCACCACTTCTGATTCATGACCTGTCTCCTTTGCAGCTAACCAGTGTGCTAAATCCAGATTATTTATAACTGGGTTCACCTTTAACATATGACATTTTCACACAAAAAGTATTGAAGCTCACCTGATTTATTTCCTTCCCCTCTGACTCGGTTTTTCACATCCCTCCCTTCAAAACCTCGTATTTTCTCTCTCCAAAATCCGAGCATACAAAGGGACGGCTCCCTCTCTCTGGGCCTCAATTCCCCCGGTTCCCTTCCGTCATCGGTCGGCCATCCATCCTCCAACGACCCCAATTTCCCTTTCTCTCATCCCATCATCCCTCTACCCTCCCATCCCTCTTACATCATAAATATCCATTTATGATGTGCAATAAAACTCTACATTTATAACCTCGTTGCCGTGGTCTTTGTTAATAAAAATATGTTTTCTGAAAACATTTCAGGCGAGAAATAGGCAGCGTGGTAACACGATCTTGGTTTATAGGCTGTCAGCTCTGCAAAGTTTGGACATTTTGATCAGATTTTGTTGAGATGCCCCTCTGTTGATCTGACTGTACTCGAAAAGCTGGAGGGCTCTGGATGCTAGCAAATCAAAGAGGAGTTTATCATTGTCCGCTGGCATATGCCACCAATACTGTAGTGATACATAGCTGGTTGAAAATCAGAGTCCCTGTTTGAGGTTCAGTTAGGGTTAAGGAGAGGTTTGAGGAACGAGATTGGCGTTACGGTTGATAAAAATGCAAACGTCCTCCATCCTTAATGAAAGTTGGACATGCTTCATTCCATTCATCATCCTGACCTCCACAGCCTTTCTTTTTGCCACGCTTCATAAAGGACACATTACATCGTGTGCTGGCACTAAATGTTTGAATTGGACTTAAATCTTTGGTGTAAAAATGAACCTGAATCGCCTGCTGCACCACAGGCAGCTTATCAACCCATAAATGTGAGCGTCTACCTGCAGGAACAAGAAAGAGCTGGCCCTCTGCTCTGCTGTGAGGTGATCTACAGCAGGCCGAGGTGACTTCAATCTTCTTTTCACCACAGCGAGGGCTTTATTTTAATAAAGACAGGATGTAGTTATACCCTCACAGTTTTTTTTTTTTTTTTATTGCAATCTTCTATCAGCAACAAAATATAATATAGCGCAGGGAGGTAATGTCAGTCCTGAATGTATGGACAGATGGATAAATACATCAAAGGATTGATGGTAATATGAGCGTCGATTCAGCTGAGGACAATGTTCTGCTCCTGTCTCACTTTGGTCTCCATCCATTACATATCTACTCTACCTGTGACACATGCTGCACCGTACAGCGAGGTTGCTCCGTGGCGAGCTGCTCCTTCGGGCGAGCACAGAGGCTCTTTAATATTTCAGTCAGACTCACAGCAGACTGATGGGCTTACAGGGGCAGCCATGCAGGGCGCATAGCCAAGGTTAGCTGTAACATCAACCTTCCTTCGTTTGAACCTGAACACTGTACAACGCCTGCAGAAAGGACGTCACTTCTCCGTGGTTTCTTTCAGCTTGGGTAAGAATTCCATATCGCATAATAATAGAATGCTCCTAATATAATACATAGCTGGTAAATTTAGGATTACTCAGCGTGGCTCTTCACTTAATGTGGATGATTCTGTGCTGTTAATGGGTCTTTACATAAGGAGTGCATATAGAGCCAATTCAGCATATAGCATGTGTGACAAACTGCAATTTTGAAGATTAAGTTAAGTATTAATTTAAGTGCTGTCCTTTTTTTGCAACAGTGTAAAATAATGTTAAAACCCACATTAAGCAGCACTTTTATCTTGTACATTTTGTGTTTTAATACTGGCCTTTTTAAAGACTATTTTATGAGCAGGAAGATGAAATTTTTTCAAACTCAACTCATCCGGGATTAGAAACATCTAAAATGTGTGATTCATTTCATCTGTTTCAGTTTACAACATGTCTTAGACATTCATTTTTTTGTCATCAAAGACGACCAATGCTTTTTCCTACATAGATTATCAAAGACTCAAAAGGTTCAAAGGTTTGTTTAATTGTCATCCTACACGTATGTAGTTGTAGTCGCTTTATGCCACACAAGAAAATGAACAAACATTTTTTTTAAGATGTAGTACAAAAGATGAGTTTAGGAGTCTTACAGCCTGATTAATGAAGCTGCTCTGTAGTCTGGCGGTACGGCAGCGAATACCTGATATCTTCTGCTAGACGGCAGCAGGCTGAACAGACTGTGGCGGCAGTGAGAGTTAAACTGTGTTCTTTATAGCAGCGTAAATGCTCCAGGAGTCTAACAGACTGAGAAAAGAGGCTGTTCTGTAGTCTGGCGGTACGGCAGCGAATACCTCTGTATCTGTATCAGATGGCAGCGGGGTGAACAGGCTGTGGCAGGAGTGGGAGAGGTTCACTAGAGAAAATGCAGCTGTTAAAAAAAAACAAAGATGCACTGAAAAAAAAAAAGAACAAGGTTCTGGGATAGATTCACAGCTTGATCGCCAAAGTTCCCGTTTGTTCTCCACATGGAAGCTTCATCGATGTTGATCTAGCAAGATGTTGTGCTGGGTGTACAAGGGCATATAGGCATTTCAAACA
This sequence comes from Sparus aurata, assembly GCF_900880675.1. NCBI lineage: Eukaryota > Metazoa > Chordata > Actinopteri > Spariformes > Sparidae > Sparus > Sparus aurata. The sequence continues at coordinate 10,055,844 of NC_044190.1, forward strand.
GAACAAACATCACATCTCCTCCGAGGGCGACCGTTGTGGGCGACGCGATGTGAAACAGAACACATCATTACCCACAGCGGGCTGTCAATCAGTGTCATGTGCATAGGGATGAAGTTGCTATATTTAACTTCCATGTGAACACATCCATGTCAATGTAAACAAGGAGAAATGTGGACTTGAGCTTGAAGATGATTTTTTTTTACCCAAATCAAACAACCAAATCACTTTTTGCGGGACCCTTCAAAGAAGCCAAAAACAATATGGGTACCATGAGGAAGACTGTTAGCACTAAATCAAGATGGGGGGGTAACAAAACTGAACTAAAAATGTAGGTCGCCTAATCCAGCTCACTGTTACTGGGGGGCACCAAGACAGAAGAAAAGGAGCAAACCAACTAAAGCAGCCAATTAAACTTCCCCTGCCCCCGACACCCACACCCACACCCCACCATCCCTCAGCAAACACTTCAAAGTGCTGCCATCAGCGAATGGCAATAAAGTGAATGAGCTGGCTGTAAATGGGCTTAGATGCTGAGGATGCTGAGGCAGGGGACTGTCAAATGGTGCTCATCACACTGAGAAAACAGTGTTCCCATGTTGTAAGAGCAAAATGGCCGTCCAGCATCTTCCACGCAGCCGCAACACCGAGTCTGGAGAAATACCCCGACAAATACAGCCGGTAACTGCAGCTTATTCAGTGAATGGACATCTCTGCTGATGGCCAACAGGGTCAATGGCTATATTTGTGAGTGCTATGAAAGGAGGGCTGCATTATTAACGCTCTGTGTCACAGTGTCCTAGAAGAAAGTGCAATCTCCCAGCAGGAGCTCTGAAATGACACCTTATCCTGACGACCAGCCTGATGACTAAATCTGAGAAAATACAGAGCTGTGTTTTTTCTTTTTTGTGTGTGAAATGGAGGGTAGGCCCAGTGTAAGCTGAGAACAGCCGGCTCCACAAGGGACGGGCAAAAGGAGAGATTCTTATTTTCCAGCTCCAGGTGACACTATTTCAAAGAACAGAATTGGGGCATCTCATTACACAAAATGCATTTCACACAAATCCCTTCCTTTACATAAAACCCTCAAGTTTCCCCTCTCTCCGCTTTTTTCGTCCTCTGTCCTCTCAGAAATATTTCTCTCTATCTCTCTCTCTCTCTCTCTTTCTCTGTTTCCCTTCCAAAGCCCAGCTGTTTTGTGTCCTGCTGGGCATTCGCAATGGGACGATTTCCACACTGATCTGAGCGCCATTTAAATAAACATCAACAGAGATGTGAGAAGGAGCCTGTGAATAACACCAGAGGCTTATCCACTTCCACAGCTTTAAAGAGGAAAGAGGAGTCATCCAGTTCCTTCATTTCTCTCTTTCTGTATGCTGTTTGAATAACCAGCATACAGCCACCGCTGCTCTGGCTGCGTCCACTTCATGTGAGCTAAAAACCCTTTCTAACCTTTTTCTGGAACGGCAGTGGATACTTCTATATCTTTTGGCTGGCGCTTGATTCAGCAAGCTGTTGTAGCTGGATGTACATCAGCATAGAGGTATAGAGTTTAACAAAAGTCCTGGTTTACTTTTGGTTTCACACTGGACATGAACTGTGATCTCCTGGGTGAAAGTCCTACGCAGACTTTGTTCCCTTAAGGCTACTTCACTTGACCTCTTCCTTTGCCACTGCAATAATTACTACACGAGGTCACAACCTTACAACAAATGTAAATGTGGGCTGTTATAAGCTGCTTTCACAGTCGACATGTATGGTGGTTTTTCTGATGATCTTTTTCCTTGTATCTGGAAAAAAAAAAAGGATTGTAATAATTGAAATAAGGAACTTCACAATGCAAGTCAGATTCAGCAAATTTGTGCAAAAGGCAGCTTCCATCCAAAGCATCCAGAGTTGCCTATGGCTCCACTTTGAAAAGTGTAGAAGACAGTGACGCATGGGTCCTGTGGATTACCACTTTAAAAGAATATATGTATAAAGATGAAAATATTTCTCTCTTATTGCCTTTCCAAAATCAATCAAAAGCATCCCCGCTGCCAGCTCAGGACCTCCACAGCCCAAGCTCACTGCATCAACTCCTCTTCATAGACCTCCCTATCCACACCACTCTCGCTTCTCTCCTCTTTTGTATTTGCATTGCTAAGCTGTTGACACCGCTTGTCATTTTGTTTCATAAGTGATAGCAATTACTATTCCAGCGCCCGGGATCAAAGAGACACCAAAAGGAGGTTTTTTCGACAGGAGAAAACACCCAACACTGTTTCCCCTCTTCTGTTTACACTGATAGAGGCTGAGGCCTATGAGGCAGAGCTGTGACTGACAGAATGGGAATACACCTCCTGTTTTTAATCCCAGAGAAGGGGGAGAGATGAGGGGAAGGGCGGGAGGAAAGGAAAGGAAACGAGAAGAGAGGTTTCTATAGAGGGCAAAGTGTACCATTAACCAGGAGGCTCCCTCTTGCTTACAATGGATTAGTCTTATTACTGATTCTTTTTTTCAGGTCTGTGAAAGCTGGAGGCAGTGAACCGAGAAACAATTACACTAATCATAATGAGACAGTGAGGCCTTGACTTCAAATAACGAGCCTCTTCCAGACATTATCTTTGCTAAAATACAAAATTTAATCCCACCACATCATCTACAGTATATGTTGCTCCTTTGGGATCATCAACATAGGGCCCTAGCAACACAGGACTTTGCAAACATAACTTTGGGAACATAGGACCTCGGGAACAAAGGGACTTTGGGAACATAAGGTCCCTGGGTGAGCCCATGTGCAGAACTGGGGAACAATAGGAACCTGCAACAAAGGACCCATTAGGTGCCATATGGATTTAGGGAGCTTAAGACCATGGGAACGTATCAATGACTCAATCCATATGATAGTTAAAAACAAAACTTAAATGCTAAGCTCATACAAGTGCTGAGAGAAAAGCGAGAAAAGCTCCGTGGGCATCTCTGGAGCCAACCTGCCAGGTTGGTTATAAAGAGACTAATCAGCAAATCCATCTTGGAGCCCTTATTAAAAATATGCTATAATCACCTAAAAAACAGTGGCCTCGTGACATTTTCTTTGATTTGGCATTGCACTGCAGTGGCTTGAAAAAAAGGTTCCTCCGTTCGTGACCTCCCGCTGGAGACTTAACATGTCAGACACGTCTAATGGCCAAATGGTGAACCTTTGAGCAAAACGATTCTTATTTTCCCTTTCCAGGCTTTTTTACTTGATTAATTAAAAGGAAGGAACCTGCAGGCTGCAGATATTAATTAGTTCCCGATAAAAAAAGCACATTTTCACACCATAAATCATCTCACTACTTAGAAGCAGCTGCTATATGGGGAGTGTCTGCTGTGGATTCTTGATCTAATATTTCAGCCGATAAGCTCCTGTGTGGGGGAAAGATTCTCAACCAGTACCCACGTGAGACCTATAACAATTTGTGATGATGTCCAGCATCCCAGTTAACTGTGATAGCGATGCCCTTTCCTGGTGAACAAACCCTTTTAATTCAGGCTAACAAGCAGGGGTATCAGTTCCAAAAAGCCTAATTTGAGTCATTTGCAATGCTGATGATGTAGGAATCGAGCCATGTTCTACTGTTGACGTGCCAGAGACTTTAAATAAGGGCATGTGCTCATAGCCTTAAATGTAAATGGACCTGGCTACGATGCTTGTACTTGTTTTGTAGGATTAATCTGCAGCATGGTGATGAGCCCAGTCAAACAATGTGCATCGCCTCCCCTCTCCTCCCAGGACAATTCTCCCTGACACTCAGAGGACAGCTTCCTGGCCCTCCTCCTTTCACTGTAATGGAGGTCGGATGCTGCTTTTTCCGCATTTCTGCCCACATTAGCATCTCTAGTTAATTGGCACCATTTGCTCAATGGCATCGCTTGAGTTTGTAAATTACTTTTACAATTGTCACTAATTATCAAGCTCGATGAGTGGAATTGGCGCGATTGGTCCCCAGTGGAGCAGAAACACAACAGGCGGAGGAAGGATTAAGACTCTGGGGGCAACAAGGGGAGCTGGCTAGCTGAGAAATACAGTAGTGCTTTATGCTAATCAGCAGAGGATTACATACAGATGGAGCTACTGTAGCAGCCTCTCCCTGCCGCATGCTTGAACTACTGATGCACTTTGGCTGCTTCCTCAAGAGAGATTCAACTTTGTTTTTTCATGCCTCTGTTTTTGCATCATCTTCATTTGCGAGTTACAAGGAATTGTTTGCTGAGAAGCTGGTTGAGAGAGTTTTACGTAACACATTTGTAGCGACTAATGCACAAAAGAGAAAGCCTAAATACACAATGGAGTTGATCTAAAATGAATACCACTCTAACCACAGCACGCTAAGCCCCAAAGCTGTCTTCATCCCAAAACATTTGGACTTTCCCTGAGCCCTATTCCCCTCAGATAAAGTTCACATACTCTTCCTTCTGTTTTCCGTTCATGCAGGGCACATGTGCAGTTTACATTGACTCCGCAGGAAGAAGTTGTACACTTAAAAGTCAATCAAATGTTAAAATAACTTCAGTAACAGAAGCAGCTTCTCATTTCCAGCAGGTGACAGCCGCGGGTTGTTATCTGCAGCGATCTAGCTAACTAAGCTAAAAATGATCATTTTTGGTAGAGTCAAAATAGTGTTGGAGGAAGTTGTTTTGCATTATAGGCAGTGTGCCCTGGAGTTATAATGGCTCAGTTCTTGCAAAGGAAAAGCTAACGGCACGCTAGCTTGTTAGAGTTTGTATGGTTAGCGACGAGGTAATTGTTAGCTAACTTGCAATTTGCAGCGGGTAGGTTTCTAGCTTGGAGGAGGTTGTTGTTGTCCCGTTGCATCGGAGATTCTAAAAGAACAATACGCCACAGATAGTGGACGGAAACAAACGCTCAATGACAGGCTTCGTACCAACAGTCTACATCCAGTGAGTCAGACTATGTGCGCAGTAGTTGTTTTCTTGCTGGCCAATCATGAATTTTAAATTGCTTTCCTTGACATTTTTAAGATAAAATCTAAATAACTTATAAGCTAATTAATAAATGCATGGGCTGGTTATTGCTGCTAAGCTTCTAAGTGGGGTTTAGCAAACAGTCACTTCTCAGTAGCTGATGTGTTGGTGTGATAGTCTACTGCTGACCTATAAGTAAGTGCTTCTCCCCACCCAGACTGACACAGTGACAAAGTCCGGCAGCAAATCAACAGCAGAGTTGTAGCTGCACCGTGGGCCCGCTGCTTATCTTCAGCGGCTGACAGACACGCGCGGCGGAGGGAACATTTCAGTTCAAAGAAGTCTAATAATTGAGGATGGAGCAGTTATCTGAGAGACTGTTTTGTCTGTCTTGTCAGTATGAGCTAGACAGTCCAGCCTTCTCAAAGGCCAGACAATTTGCGCTCCAAATGTCATGTTGCGAGAAGGCAAACATGGCCTGGTGGAAGAAGGCCAGGGAGAGACAAAAGCTCAGGTTAAAGACGTGCCAGGGCTTATCATACAATTATTCTGGCAAAAATCTTCCGTGAATACAAACAATCTATTTGCTGCTCCACTTTGTTCTACTGGAAAATGCACAAGATAAATAGTAATCTGCTGCACAGCATTAATCATTGATTAAAAAAATGTTTTGCTCTTCTTGTTTTGCATTTTTTTCCCCTTGCAGTGTGGAGGAAATTGGATTTTGCCCTCTGGCACAGCAGCAGAATCAGATTGCGGGCTGCGGTAGCGTGGATCTTATCATAGCTTCAGCATCGGTCCAAAACATATTGCTGCCCCTCTCTAGTCTTCAACTATGTTTTACTGTTGACAGAGCAACACACAAGCATACAAACTATATCCTGCCTCTCATCCTCCATTTCTCTCTTTGTGCGCACACATACTGTACCTATCCACATTAAAGTGTGTGTGTGTGTGTGTGTGTGTGTGTGTGTGTGTGTCGGCGGTGGGAGGGGTTGGTACATAAATCTAAGTGATGCCAGCTCTCACATGACCCAGAAAGTGCCTATTGCTGTGGTCGCCATGAAGACGCTCTTAAATCAGAGCTCAGTCCCTGGAAATGGTATTAAATCAAATGTGCCCACACACACACACACACACACACACACACACACACTACACACACACACACACACACACACACACATGCACCACAACGTGTGTCTATCCAATACATATGGAACAATCTGCAGACATGATGTGAATAAAAATGCACTTTTGCACTTCATGCATATGATTTGATGTCATTTCCACAGTTTATTCTCTCCTGCCTGATCCACGTTGCACAGAATGTTGATTCCTTGTGGACTTCACTTAATCTGTTCATTTCCTCGCTGTTCTTTTCATCATAATGTTCTCGGCTGTTTCAACCTGCGGTCGACCTTACATCTGTCAGGACGGGACACGTTTGTTTCGGGGACCCCCGGGTGCCTCCTGGTGAAAGAAACTGAACCTACTACAACAAAATGTTCATCCCAGCAGTCACAGAGGAGAGTCAGCAGAGAGTCCAGTTCACCCATTAGCTAAAACCCAGCTGAGCCAGCCTGTCAGAGCTCCTCAACACCTCCCTCTGCTCTCTTCATTTTCTCCCCTCCACTCCCTCCCTCCGTCTACACTCCATCATTCCTCCTCGCCTCTCTTTCCCCCATATTTCCCCCCGTCGGTCTTTGCTCTCCGTGCGTATGTAACATGCTGTGTTCAGCAGACTCCGTCGTGCTGTAGCACCATAGCGCTGCTAGCCTGTTAGCCTGTTTGTTTAGCTCATCATCACCACACTCCCCTGGGCTGCATGGAGTTTATCTCCCTGCCAGTTAGCTGCCATGGAGCCTAAACACAGAAATAAGCCACTTTGCCAAGCAGCTGAAACGCAATATTACAGCGACAATGCGATAATACAGCACCTATTGGATTTTCAGAAGGCTCTCAAATGCACTTTAAATGGAACAGAGAGAAAGATACTCCTCTGGAAAGGCTGATTTACTAGTGAAAGACAGGTGAGCAGGAAAAGGGGCGGGGAAAATGCAAAGAAAACAGGAAGTAAGACATGATATAATAGGATAAAGTCTACAAAATAAAACAAGACCAGAATTAAGAATGAATGCATTTTCATTACCATAGAACAAGTCTGGCATAGCTACAGAAGCATGGAGTCCACCATGTTGCACCAACATGTTTCTACAGTAGCCCAGAATGGACAAACCAAACATACATAGTGGCCTCCACACGGAAGGCAAGGGGTATTAAGCTGGTTCCAATCTGCATCCACACCACTAGATATCAGTAAATCCTACACACCGGACCTTCGGCTGATCCTAGAAAAAGGCCGGCCGTGGTTCAGTTCTACAAAAGTGGGATCTATTTCTGTGAGAGTAGATGGAAGTACAATCACTCAAACACAGGAGGCATGTTGGGGGTATTTTCATCAGAGTTTGGTGATGTGAGGTAAAAATAAATCTTGGTGCAGCGTGAATACACTGTTAGAGTGAGGACTGCTGAAGAATCAAGTGAACGTTTACAGACACAAATCCATTTTCGGGAGGCCTGACTTTCCTGTATTTACTTAGATTTTCCTACCTTATTCCAGCAGTCAGCATCAAGTGCCATACATCATTTGATTCAGGAGAACTTGAAAGTTCAGTCTGGCTCATTTAAAGTCCCAATTTTACATTGACTTTGTCTGAGATTGGGTGAATTTACCAGTTTGTTGTTTTCTTTACTGTTAAACTCTGTCAGAACTTCGGGAGGTTAATTTTTTGTTTGGTTGTTGAAAAAATATGTATTGCGATGTTTTAGACTTTCAAGTTCATCTGACCTTTCCTAAAGAAAGTTACGTACATGTATTATATAATTATCCTCAGCGGTTCTTTGTACCAGGTAGATGTGTCCCAAAAAAGTTATGAGTAAATAAAAAATAGTTTTTAATTCATAAAAGATGGCACTGAAGAAAGAAAAGGTGACTAATTTCAGATTCATATATCATCCACAGAACACCAACAAAAGTAGTCGGCTGCAGCAAAAAAAGTACATGCGTTTCCCAAA